>NW_024070198.1:40604803-40984220 GCF_014754425.2 Oryx dammah | reverse complement strand
AGGGAGTGGAGTGGTGGCTGTGAACCGGGTCAGTGGACCTTCAGGGCGTAGATGTCCTGGAGGGAAAATCTGACTAGTGACAGGAAGGCCAGACAGTGGCCAAGGCTTCACCAGGGGCACCATCACGGTGTCCACACTCCAGTAGCTTGAGTTCGCCTCCCCGAGTGCTCACTGCATGACTTCTTTGAGGAAGTTTCAGGGGAACTTTGTGTCTTTGGCTCAAATCTCTTAGTGATCTCTTATGCTGTGCCGCACCATACTTAGTCGCTCAGTCGTGTCCGACTCTTTGCGACCCCCTTGGACTGTAGCCCGCCAGGCTCCTCTGTCCATGCAGATTCTCCAGGCAAGAATAATGGAGTGGGTTGCCATGCCCTCCTCCAAAGGGTCTTTCCAATCCAAGGATTGAACCCAGTTCTCTCACATTGCAGGTGGATTCTTTTACTGTCTGAGTTATGAGGGAAGCCCCAGAATCCTGGAGTGGGTAGCCTATTCCTTCTTCAGGGTAACTTCCTGACCTAGCAATCGAACTGGTGTCTCCAGCACAGCAGGTGGATTCTTCACCTGCTGAGCTACCAGGGAAGCCCAGTGATGCCTGTGAAGGCAAGGCAACCCGCTCCAGTATTCTTGCCTGGAGAATCCCCATCGACAGAGGAGCCCGGTGGGCTACGCTCCAAAGGGTTGCAAAGAGACGGACACCACTGAAGCAACTGAGCACACACGCATGCTGCTGCATGCAAGGCTGCAAGGGGGCTGTTTCTCCACTGCCACCTGGACAGTGACCAGGCCAAGGCTGAGGTCAGCCAGCGGTCTTGAGACGCAGGCTTCAGGGTGCCAGGACATGCCCGGCCGTGTCTCCTGGGCCTTAGCCAGGCTGTGGTGCGTCTAGAAATGGGACAAATGCTGCCTACGCCCTCTGTGTCCTGCCTCGTCACTGGGCCCCAGAGCAGGACAGCTTGTCCCCATGAGGCTCTCTCCAGAGCCTCTCCCCACTGCCCTGGCACCAAATCTGGTGACCAGGCAGGGTCCGGGCGCAGGTGTGCTCCAGCCACACAGCCGCTCGCCTCGGGGGCACCTTCCCTCGGGCAAATAAGCTCATGCAAAGAGACACCTGCGGTTGGCCTCCTTGCTGGCTTATCAGGCACACCCACTGCCTTTGGCCTCACCTGCTCTGCCGACGTTACAGCAAATCCTTCTCCTTGTGGAGGACTGCATGTTTTCACATCATCCTGTATTCATTTCCTGTGGCTGCTGTGATGAATTACCATGATCTCAGTGACCTAAAACCACATCCATGTATATTCCCCTACAGGTGTGGCGGCCAGTGTCACTGGGATAAAGTCAAGGTGTCGCCAAGGCTGGCTCCTCCTGAGGACCCTAGGGAAGAAGCTGATCCTCACCGCCTCTGCTTCTAGAGTCTGCTAGCATCCCCTGGCTTGTGGCCACATCACTCCAGTGTCTGCTTCCACAGTCTCCTCACTTTCCACCTCTCCAATCTGCTGCCCACCCTCCTCTTATAAGACCCTGATGCCTGCCTCGGGCCCACCTGGATAATCGAGAATAATCTCCCCATCTCAGATCACTCCTGCAAATTTCCTTTGCCATGTCAGGTAACATTCAGAGGCTCTGTGAATCAGGACATGGATATCTTATTGCCAGTATTCTGCCTACCACACACCCCCATCCATCACAGCATCTCATCTTCACAGTGGCTCTGGGAGGCTGAAAAACTGAGCCTCAGGAAGGTTAGGTGATTCTCTGAAATTCACACAGCTAGAAGGTTGAAGGAAAGGGGAAGTGGACTCCAGGTCTGTGTGATCCTAACTGAATTTAAAAGACTACATAGTCATTTAAGAGGCGAACAAGGCACCTGGATCATCAAAGAGGTCTTTGGTGTTTTCCTTCTGAGATTTCTGCTCTTCAACGTGCCCGGGCTGGCCTTTGGCCCTCCCTCTTCTCTTGGGGGTTGAGATTTGAGTGTCTGTCTGAGCACAAAGGGAACACCTGCAGCCTGTCCTAGTTCGAGGAGTGACCCACATTCGAAGAAGGAGCTCAGCAAGCCACGCTGGGTCTCCCGTCTTCACAGCAGTTCAAGGGTTGCTCACACGCACGCTCACATGTGGTTTGGTAAATGATTTTCTCAGTTAACCCATGAGTTAATAAGCTTCCTGTTACTTAAGGAAATGCCCCAGACCCCAGGGACCTTCAGCCTTGATTCGGGTGCTGAAATCAGCAGAAAAAAAAAAAAGATTCTGGGGGCAATGTTATGTTGTGTTAAGGAAGGCATTACAGTTTTGATATTTAGCTGGTGTTAGAGGGGGACAGAAAGCGTTGTTCACTCCCTGGGTATCTCAAGGGCACATAAAGGAACAGCCGCACCTGCCTGCCAGGAAACATGCTCAGGCCACAGTAAGACAGCGGTGACTCATGGAGAGCTTGCCGGGGAAGCCAAGCAGTTGGCCGGGCTGCTCAGTGATGCGGAGATAAAGAGGAGTTAATCACTGTGTCCGAGACTCGCCGAGCCCTTTCTGTGGCTCTGGGTCATGACAGCTCCCCTGCTGCTGGCTGGCCTCCCACCCCACGCCCATGGAGTCCGGCTTCCTGGTTGGTTTTGTGTGATGCTGGGCTTGAAAGGTCTCTCCTTAAGGGGGTCCAGGAGTCAATCGGGCCCCTTTTTTAGGGTGAGAAATGAGTCAGGGGAAGATAGCTCTGGGTGGCCGAGAAACCAGGAAATCCTGTTCAGTGAAATAAAAGTTGAAGCTATCTTTGCTTCAAGTCACATCAGCTCCTAGAATGGATTGATCTGCCTCTCAAATGTGGCTGATGGGAAGTGACTGGGACCTAGAGAAGAGGAAGGATCACTGCTGGTGGAAAAAAAAAAGTGTACCATCCACCATCCACATTGCAGAGCAATTTTACTATTTGCCCTTGGACCCACCAACTTCATATCAAGTGAAAGTGAAAGTTGCTCAGTTGTGTCTGACTGTGACCCCAGGGACTATACAGCCCATGGAATTCTCCAGGCCAGAATACTGGAGTGGATAGCCTTCCCCTTTTCCAGGAGATCTTCCCGACCCAGAAATCGAACTAGGGTCTCCTGCATTGCAGGTGGATTTTTTACCAACTGAGGTATCAGAGAAGCCCAATTTTTTATAAAAGTATATTTAAAATACACATATTTGAATGAGATCACATAGGTTTTTAGAATTTGTTCTGGTTTTCCAATTAATAGTATACCCTGGAAATCTTGCCACTAGAACATTTCAACAATAACTTTTCAACGATTGCATGGTGAACAGTATTCTACTTCCTACTGTTAGACAGCTAAGATCATGCTGATGTGTTGCACTGTAAACAATGCTGCAAGGAGCAACTTGTAACTAAGTCATTGGCTCTTTTCTGGATTTTATTTTCATCAATATAAATGCCTAATGTGGATTTGTTTAATCAAAAGGCTACATTTTTCAGTACTCTATTATTGCTGGGTGATAAGCCACCCAAAACATAGTGGCTTAAAACAGGAATTAACTATTTCTCATGATTCTGAGAAATAGGGCTTTCCTGGTGGCTCAGAAGGTAAAGTGTCTGCCTGCAATGCAGGAGACCTGGGTTTGATCCCTGGGTCAGGAAGATCCCCTGGAGAAGGAAATGGCAACTCACTCGAGTACTCTTGCCTGGAAAACTCTATGGATGGAGGAGCCTGGTGGGCTACAGTCCATGGGGTCGCGAAGAGTCAGACACAGCTGAGCGAGTTCACTTTCCTTCTTGTCACATTCATGATTCTGAGGGTTACTTAGAGAAATCCTTCTCAGGGGAATAGCCTTCTAGGGTCATTCACACAACTGTAATCCCCTGGAGGGTGCGATGGGCTGGAAGGTTCCAGGTGGCCTTATTCACAGGTCTGGAATTGGTGCTGACAGTTGGCTGAAGCCTCATTTCTCCATGTGGCCTCTCAGCCTCCAGTAGGCTAGCCTGGACTGCAGCACAATTTGGTCCTGGGGCTCCCAGAGGACCAGGGTAGAGGCTGCAAGCCCCTGTGGTCCCAACTCCTGAACTCACACGATGTTACTTCTGTCACATTCTTTGGCCAAAGCAAGGCCCAGGGCCAATCCACATTCAGGAGGGTGGAGAAAGAGACTCCGTCTCTCGATGAATGGAGAAGCAAGGCTAAGAGGCACAGACACAGGGAGGTGGGATTCACTGAGGACCTTATTATAATCTCAGAGGTAAAGAATTGGCCTGCAATGCAGCCAACACAGGTTTGATCCCTGGGTCAAGATGATCCCCTGGAGAAGGAAATGGCAACTCACTCCAGTATTCTTGCCTGTGAAATCCCAAGGACAGAGGAGGAGCCTGGTGGGCTACAGTCCATAGGGTTGCAAGAGTCAGACACAACTTAGAGACTAAACCATCACCATGGTAATTTACATCCTAAGACATTTTCTAAAATGTTTCATATTACCCTCAGAAAGGCAGTGCCGACTGACACTGCCACCAGCCAGCATCCTTTGGGAATATTTATTTTTAAACAAACTGGGGCAAGCACTTCTGGAAGAATGCACACAATATGTGACCACTGGAGGTTTCTGTCTCCTGAGTGGCCACCGTCATACCCTGGGGTGGCCACCCGGGGACACGACGGCACAGCCACCATCCGTGCAGGGTGGTTAAGGGATGGTCATTCCCTTCCAGCAGATCGGGGGCTGAGCTCTGTCTCTCCTTGGCTGGCTGTCTGTCACTCCTGCCCAAGCCCCTCCACTCTCCCCAGACCATCACAAAATGCTCTTAAGTGTCAAGCTTCCTTCCCACTCTGCGCCACTCTGGTCTCCACCTCTGTGCTGTTTATCATTCAGAATGATCTTTCAAGGCACACATTTCGTTTGCAAATCCCTCTGATGTCCAGCCCATCACAGCTCCAGCCACTTCTGCCTGCTGCCCTGGCTCTGGCCACTTGGCCTTCTTCCTTGTCCTCTAATGGAGCTGGCTCCTCTGCCCATGTACTTGTCTGGACTGAATTTCCTGTGCCCTCAACTTTTCCCTTTTTTAAAGAAACAGCTTCACTGAGATATAATTCATGTATCATACAATTCACCCATTGAAATGTCCAGCAATGATTTTTAGTATATTTACAGTTTTGCTACCATCACTTTTAGAACATTTTCATCATCTCACACAGAAACCCTGTACCCTTTAGCTGTCACCCCTCTTCTCTCTCCAGCCTTGTCCTTCCTCCAGATGTAAGCAACCACTAAACTACTCATTTTCCTGTTCTGGTATTTCATATGCGAGGAACCATATAAGGCTTTTTTGTGTGTGTGACTGGCTTCTTTCACTTAGCATCATGTTGTCAAGGTTCATTCACCTTATAGCATGTATTAGTAGGCACTTCATTCCTATCTACAGCTGAATAATATTCCATTGAAGTCATCATCAACTTAGTGAACATGAATTTGAGCAAAACCAGGAGATAGTGAGGGACAAAGGAACCTGGCTAGATGCAATCCATGGGGTCGAAGAGTCAGACATGACTTAGCAACTGCACAACAATGGCTCTACGAAATTTGTTTATCTGTTCATCAGCTGATAGACATTTGCGTTCTTTTCACCTTTTGGCTACCATGAATAATGAACATTTTTAAAAGGTAGGAATATGGATGGTTTTTTTATTTGAAAATATTTTCCTGTGTTTTCCACAAAGAAAATACTTTTATAAAAGAGGAAATATGATCAAACAGCAGGGATAAATGAAATGAAATGAATAATGAACAATTGTGCACAAGTTTCTGTGTGGACATATGTTTTCGTGTCTTTTGGGTATATACTTGGTAGAATTTCTGGATCTTATGGCAACTCTATGTTTAATCATTTGAGGAACTGCCAGACTGTTTCCCAAAGTGGCTGCACCATTTCACATTCATTTTCATCATCATCATTCCACCACCACCAGCAGCATATGAGGGTTCCGATTTTTCCACCCAAAGCCATTTTAATTCCACTCCTACTCAAGTCTCAGCCCGGGTGTTACTTCCGTGTGGAGGGCTCTCGCTGGGCCGTGCACACCCTCCTGGGACCTAGGTCAGCTTCTTTGCTTTAAGCGTTCAAAGAAGTGGGCTTCCTCTCTCCAGGGCACTGAGGCATCAGTCAGTGCAAGGATTCCATCAACACCCATCTCTCCCCACACTGTGGGCTCCATGAGGGTGGAGACTGTGTTGTTCCCTTTCGAAGCCCTGACCCATGCCACAGTGGCCGCCCACGGGAACTCTGGCATGAACAAATGAGTCAGGGTTGAAAGCACAAAAGGTACGTGACTCATTCAGTCACCAAGTAGAGCCCCGGGAGCCGTTCATCCTATTCAACCCTGTCCAACATGGTAAAGTGTTAGTTGCTCAGTCGTGTTTGATTCTTTGTAACCCCATGGACTATAGCCTGCCAGGTTCCTCTGTACATGGGATTATCCTGGCAAGAATACTGGAGTGGGTTGCCATTCCCTTCTCCAGGGAATCTTCCCCACCCAGGGGTTGAACCCGGGTCTCCTGCGTTACAGGCAGATTCTCTACCATCTGAGCCACCAGGGAAGTCCAATATGGTAACCACTGGCCAAATATAGCCACTGAACACTTGAAATGTGGCCAGTGCCACTGAGAAATTAAGTTGTAGATTTTATTTCACTTTGAATGCAATTTAAATAATTGTCAGTGCAGGTGAAATTGAGGTATCACTGGAACCTTCGACACAAGACCTGAGTCCTGCTTCCTGGACATCAGAACCCTCCTCTCCCCCAACATGCTTCTCCCTGCCCCGAGGAGGCGGCCCGCAAACCAGGCAAATGTTTGGGCTGGCCGAAGGGGGAGCCTCAGGCACGGCTGGCCACCACTCCCTCCTTCAGGGCCTGGGGAGAGACCAAAATGCTCAGCACTCTGTGGGGAGGGGGATCTCTAAAAACCAGAAGGACCCAATCCTGTTCCTTTACTTGCACTTGTGGCTATTTAAGTTCAACTACATTAAGATGAAATAAACTTAACTCAATTTCTCGGTCACACTAGCCACGTTTAAGTGCAGTGGCTACACAGGCTAGTGGCTACCATATAGACCACGGTGGATATAGGGCCTGTCCATCACTGCAGAAAGTTTTGTTGGACAGCCCTGCCCCAGAGGTTTCCCTGCAGAGGGTTCTCTCCTGTCTCCTTCAGGAGAGTTCCACCTCCCTGCCTCCCAGGTCTCAAGGCCTCAGAGCTTGTGGGCCAGACTCCCACACATCCCAGGCCATCCCCCTGTGTGCAAATGGGGCTGAGACTTCTCCCACCCAGTTCCTAGGGAGCCCACCCTTCCCCACCAGCAGCTCTGCAGGCCAGCATGCCCCCTTCTCATCCCAGGCTTATAAGCAAAAATTTCTTGTCTTGTCTGATATGCTCATCTCCAGGATGTAAAACTCTCAAAAGAATAAAGAGGGAAAAAAGGACTTCTGCTCTTTCTAATTCACTCTCATCCTGATGAGCTCATGGGAAAAGACAGTTCATTTCTTCCCCGGGTCCTCTTTTTCCTGGTCATAGGTACAGCCATTCACTTCCATTCTTCTCCTCTCATGGAATCAGAAGTCTCAGTGAATGATTGTAACTGGGAAGGTCTACCAAGAGTGCCTGTCTCGACTTTTTCATTTTGCATAATGGGAAACGCCCAGAGGAGGAAAATTACTTGACCAATATCACGGAGCATCCATCTTGACCTAATAAATACTGTGCTGTGCTTAGTCACTCAGTCGTGTCCGACTCTTTGCAGCCGAATGGACTGCAGCCCGCCAGACTCCTCTGTCCACTGGGATTCTCCAGGCAAGAATATTGGGGTGGGTTGCAATAAATACTGAAGGACTCCAAACATTAAGGAGGAACAAAGATAAATTGTATCAAGCTCCTTCTATTGGGTGCTTTACCAGTCACATCAACTTATGTAATACCACAGGTCTTAAGGCCCACTTCAGATTAGACTCTGAGGTTCAAGAAGTTAGATGACTTATCTAAAGCAACACAGCTAGTAAGGGGACAGAGCTAGGACTCAAACCCTTGTCTTGCTACTTCAGGACCCAAAAAAGTTGGTATGCACAGAGTGAATCCTAGGCTATCTCTCTTGGAGGGGAAGGTCTGGGGAGATGAGCCAGATGGTGGGTGATGGGATAAGAACACACAGAGAAGGTCATGGATGTGGCATTTAACATGTTATGTTGACCAACACTCATGGTCACTGCTTTTGGCATTGTGCCTGTGGGTTTCTTAAATTCCAGTCTAAGAAGTTCTCATGTGTAAGATCATCTTAAGAATTTTTATCTTGATTGCTACTTCCCAGGTCCAGAGATTTTGTGATGTGAACACTGCTGATGTTTGCATGACCAGAGCTTCACCTGGGATGTAAAAAAGTTCCCTTTGAACCACTTAAGCAAGGAAGACCTGCAAGATGGGTTTTTAGGTTGCAAATTTCTGCCACTGAAATTCCGGTTCCCACTTTTGAGGCAGATCTTGCCCCCTAGTGGAAAGGGGTGGACTCTGCATCACAATAAATGGTCCACCCATAGGAGAAGTGGAAGTGAAAGTCGTTCAGTCCTGTCTTGACTCTTTGCGACCCCATGGACTATACAACCCATGGAATTCTCCAGGCCAGAATACTGAAGATTCCCTTCTCCAGGGGATCTTCCCAATCCAGGGAAAAACCCAAGCCTCCCGCCCTGCAGGCAGATTCTTTACCACCTGAGCCACAAGGGAAGCCCAAGTATACTGGAGGCAGTAGCCTATCCCTTCTCAAGTGGATCTTCCTGACCCAGGAATTAAACCGGGGTCTCTTGCATTGCAGGCGGATTCTGTACCAGCTGAGCTACCATGCTCAACCCATAGGGGAGTGCCTCATTAATGTTCTCTATTTCATATTGCCGGAAATTTAGTTTTAAAAATAAAATTGGCCAATGTGGTGAAATAGAGTCACAGGTTTGTTGCTGTTGTTGAATTTTTTTCACTGGTAGAGGAAGACAGTTGGGTGTGTGGGGTTCGGAGAGGAACCCTGCTGGGGAACCAACATATTCAGATCAGAGTTGTTTCTAGGTGTGACCCCAGACCTCCCAGCAGCCGAGGAGTTAAAATGCAGGTTCTTCCCAATGAATAGCCCAGTCGGGGTGAGTATTAGGTGTTCAAGAAACACTTCAATGAGACACCTTAAAACTTTTGGGGCTTCCCAGGTGCTGCTAATGGTAAAGAACCTGCCTGCCAGAGCAGGGGACGTAAGAGACAAGGGTTCAGTCCTTGGATTGGGAAGATCCCCTGGAGAGGGGCATGGTAACCCACTGCAGGATTCTTGCCTGGAGAATCCTATGGACAGAGGAGCCTGGTGGACTATGGTCCATAGGGCCGCAAAGAGTCGGACAAGCCTGAAGTGACTTTGCACGCTGCACAAAACTTTCACCTCTTCTCAGTGGGCTGTGGAGGCAGGTGGGCTCTCTGGCCAGAACTGAGGGGCCTCCCCCAGCTCTGCCACTCTGAGGAAACTGGGATGCACAAAATTTGAACTTGCTGAGACTCCGCTGCCACTCTCCCCGAGGTGGAAAATATACCTACCTTACGGGGAGTTGGGAAGATTCCAGGCGGGCGTCGAGTGTGGCATCTTTGTAATTTTATTTATTTATTGGCTGTTCTGGGTCTTCATTGCTGCGTAGGCTTTCCTGTAGTTGTGATGTATGAGCTTCTCATTGTGAAAGCTTCCTTACTGGGGCTCCGGGGCTCTAGATTACAGCTCAGTAGTTCTGGCACAAGCGCCTTGTTTTGCAGCATCCTCCCAGACCAAGGAACAAACCTGTGTCTCTGCTCTGGCAGATAGATTATTTACCACTGAGCCACCAGGGAAGCCAAGTGTAGCCTCTTTGAACCAGAACTGTCACTCTGGGCCTGGGCCCTCCCCACCCCATAAGGAAATGACATCATCCCCTGTCCCTGACGCCCCAGGTCCATTTTGACTGTCTCCAACTGCTGGCCCTGGAGGCAAGGGATAAAGCCCCAGCCCTTTAGACCCTTCCCCCTCCTTTCCGAGGATACCTTTCTCCTACAGCTCTGGCTGTTGGGCTCTCACAGTTCAACCGGTCACCCTATAGAGGCCTTTTCTGGAACTGATGTTCTGCAAGTATATTCCCAGTCCTGCGGACTCTGGGAAAATTGACATTGCGTATTCCAAACAGCTGAGCCAGGACAGGGGTTTCCCTCAGCAAGTGGGCAGTCGTTCATGTCTCAGCAGCACTTCCTCACAGCCTCTTCCCTCTTGGACATCTGCAGACTTGCTTTTCAGAAGCTTTTAGTTCTTATCTTTCCTGTTACCCCCTGGACCATGGTAAAATGCCACCAGGCTGCTCTTTCTCCAGACCCAGTGATGTCAATCCCCATCCCCTCGTATACCTGGGGGGGGGGGCTGCTCCAGGAGGAGCTGTTACAGGCAGTAGTGGCTGCAGGGCTCACAGCACCTGGGGAGATGGGAGACAGAGGGGCTGCCTTATCCCCCTTTTATAGACAAGGAAGCACCATTCAGAGACAGGAAGTGACAAGCGACTTTTCTGACTTGCCACAATTATTTTGGAGGCAAGGCAAATTTATCATTGCTTCTTCTTCCAAGGCTGTGCTTCTCTGTCTAAAAAAAAAAAAAAAAAAAAAAAACATCCTATTTAAGAACCATCAGGTTCTAAGGAAAAACTCATTGCATAATCCCATTTGGAATGGGAAGAAAACTCTAAGCGCATCTAAAAATAATTCGGGAAGGTCACCTGCCAAATGTCTGAATGATGGGAGTCCCACTGGATTTTATTCTTTGAATTTTCTTATTTTTTTCAGACAAGCCTGTATTATTATATAGAAGTAGCATTTCAGGTATAAAAAAGAAATGATCTTGCTTATTTGAAAATAAACTGCAGCTCCCTATGAAGACTCAGATGAATCTCAAACATAACGTTGAACAAAAGGATGCAGGCATGTAAGAGGGCACGTTGCATGATCCTGTTCATTAAATATTCAAACTAAATGGCCAACGTAATGAATGTGAGAGTCAGGATGGTGTTTACCTTCGAGGACCAGCAGTGCCTGGGAAGGGGTTCAAGGCGGGGTGGCACCTGGGGTGCTGGTCATGCTCTGCTTTTGATCAGGTGGCTGGGATGGGGGTGTGTTCACTTGCGGTGATTCATCATCCTACATCATAGCTTTTTAGCATTGGTTTTGAGTTTTTATGATAATTCACTCAATTCCTATTTGAATGATGGTGTATTTTGACACAAGGAGGCTGCCTCACTTGCCTGGCCTTGTCCCAGCCCTGCAGGGGTGGGAAGAATAATTGAAGCCATGTTTTCCAACAGGCTACCCCACTGGGTCACACCTATCAGTTCATCAAAACACTTCATATCAGGGACAGTCTGGAAAGCATAAAGCATAAAGGGTTTTTGAACAGAACAAATATAACAGAGAGAACAGATCACACAGATGAAGGAAGACCTGTGAAGGCAAACAGGAAAAGACCTGTGAGGCAACCTGGAGACTAGCAGGAAATCTTCACTGCCCTGGGGCTGGAGGGATACACAGTGGTGTCCCTAGAAGCAGAAACAAGGCCATCTGATGGGCCTGGAACCACAGCAGGAGGCTGCCAGGTAGGTACTGGGATGACAGAGTGGAGCTAGAGCCATAGAGGAGAAACAGCTCCTGCTGGAAAATGCTGTCCACAGCCCAGAGGGTGAGAAATTCCCGGGTTTCTCCCAGTCTCCTATTCTGCAAACTCCTGACACCACTTCCTGTTGGCTGGACCTGGCCAGATGCAAGTGAGGGAACAAGGATGAGGACAGGCCCAACTCCCAGTCCCTTTGTCCAACTCTTCCACTAGGCCCCTTTCTCACGCTCCCACCAACCTCTCTCCCTGCCAGGTCACTCCGCCCAGGGCATCGGTCCTCTGCTGGGAAGGAGGCTCCTTTAGCCCAGCTGCTTCTAAGGTGATCATTAGACTAAATTTAGCCTACCACCTTGTTGTCCATACAGCATCAGCAATGCTCCATCACGTTCCCAAAGACACCGGATAACACTCTGTGATGGACACACTCTAAAGTGATCCCTTGTATAAGCCTCTCCCCTTGAGTTTAGGTACAACATGTGACTCTCTTGTAGCCCAGAGAACATGGTCAAGGTGATGGGTAATCACCAAGATGACCTTGGATTACGCAAGGCTGTCTTAGCAGACCACAGTGAGAGAAACTCTCCTGCTGGCCTTGAAGAACAAACAGCCATGCTCTGAAATGTCTCTAGAGAGCCCCATGTGGCAGGGAAGTGCAAGGGGATGCTAGAACCTGGGTGGCTTCTTCCCGATAACCAGTAAGCAGTCAGGCCCTCAGTCATACAGCAGCGAGGAAACCAATCTGCCAGCAACCTCACGAGCCTGCACATGGCTTCTCCCAACTCGTGTCTTCAGATGAGAACACAGCCCAGCCACCACTGGATCGTAGACCTGACCCTGAGCAGGTGATGCAGCAAAGCCACCTGGACTATTGAGCCACCACAACTGTATAATAATAAATACATGCTGTTTTAAGCCACTAAACTTGTGGTGCTTGACTACACTGAGATAGAAAACTAATCCACAGAGTGGGAAGAGAAACTCTCTTCCCTTGTTTTCTCCAAACCACAGAGTTCCATTTACAAAGGTGGGACAGTCAGTAAGTCACTCCATGCCTTGGAATTACTGGCGTCCCTTCCTACCTCTTCTTCGGCCAGGGTCAACAGGCAGGCATGTTGCTCTGTGTAGCAGGCAGAGAATGCGTCATGAAAGGGGGAGCCCTGCAGCTCCCCACTGGACGATGTTGTTACCGTGCTGCTCCCATCAGAGTGCTCCCGAATGTAATCAAACTAGGGCTGGACTCAGGGAGCTTTGGGGTCAATGATGCCAACAGACTCACAGCTCTGGTACTTTCCATCCTCAAACAACACAAATGGGAGTGCTATAGTTTGAATGTGTCTCCCTAGAATTCACGTGTTGAATTCCAACCTCCCAAGGTAATCTCATTAGGAAATGGGGCCTCTGGGAGGTGAATAGGTCCAGAGGGCAAGGCCCTCCCTATGGGATTAGTGCCCTCATTAAAACAGGCCCCAGAGTGCTCCCTACCCCCTCCACCATGTGAGGACATGGGGAGAAGACAGCCGTGTACGAACCAGAAAGCAAGCTCTCACCAGACAGCACGTGGAATCTGCAGGCGTCTCGATCTTGGACTTCCAGCCTCCAGACTGTGAGTAATCCACTTCGGTTGTTTATAAGCCCCCCGCCCCACAGTCTGCGGTGGGTTGTTATAGCAGCCCAATAGAACAAGACAGCGAACAAAAGTGCTAACGTGACCATTGCTAACAAAGAGAGTCAGCTGAATATTTGAGCAGCCCCTTTAATGTTATTTTATTTCTTCTTATGTGGACCAGTGGAAGAAATTCTCCTGAAAACTGTTAAGATAATGAGAAGACGAATGAAAAACTTGCATAGATAGGGATGCCCACAGTCTGGATTTTCAAGGCCTAAAAGATGAAACAAAACAAAGCAAATGAAACTCTTAGAATAAATGCAATCACACTCTAGAAGGGTTGAAAAGAGGAAGGCCTAGCAACTGTGTAAGGTGCTTGCTTCTCAACTCTGGCTGCACACTAAGAATCACGTAGGGAAGGTTTTTAAAACAAACTTTAAAAAATTAAGTCTAACTTGAACACAAGAGAGTGCACCAAACTTAAGGACACATCTTGATGGATTTTCCCAGGTGAGCACTCCTGTGTGGTCACCATCCTGATCAATAATAAAGAACATTTCAGTTACTTCTGAAATCTTTCTCATATTCCCTCCTGGTCAACATTCCAGCTTCCCCTGCTCCCACCTCCACAGTTAAGTTCAGTCACTCAGTCGTGTCCGACTCTTCGCGACCCCATGGACTGTGGCAGTCATGGTGATGTGGCTTCCCTGTCCATCACCAACTCCTGGAGTTTGCTCAAAGTCATGTCCATTGAGTCAGTGATGCCCCCCAACCATCTCATCCTCTGTAGTCCCCTTCTCCTCCTGCCTCCCGCCTGCACAAGGAAATTGCTATTCTGATTTCTAACATCACAGAGAATAACTTGAGAAGCTTTGAAAAATACTAATACCTGGGTCCCCCCCAGCCCCCACAGGATATCTGGTCGAGTCTGGGAGGCACTCAGACCTGGCGACTTTGCAAAGGACCAGGTGATTCTGACTGCAGCCAGGACTGGTGTGCACGCACACACCTATTCCCTGAAGGGCAGTGAGGGCTTGGATTCACAGCCTCCCAGCACTGCAGACAGGCTCTCTGGCAGTTTCTGGATTGCAGTCATCAGGAGCAAAGCCAGGTACTGAATCCACCTGGATGCCAGGGCAGCCCACTGAGGCAGATGACCTCAGTTCTCCTCGGATGAGCAACAGGCAGGTGGGCTGGGCTGTGGATTTCGGTGGAAGTGACAGGTGATGTCCAGGCAAGAGTGGAGGTGCTGACAGCAAATACCCTCCACCAAACATCCCTCCTCCCCCTAAAAGTACCCTTCCATATTTATAAAAAGGATCTGCATGCATGGGTGCTCAGCCACTTCAGTAGTGTCTGACTCTTTTCAACCCTATGGACTGTAGCCCACCAGGCTCCTCTGTCCATGGGGTTCTCCAAGCAAGAATCCTGGAGTGGGTTGCTATGCCCTCCTCCAGGGGATCTTCCTGATCCAGGGATCGAACACATGCCTCCTGTATCTCCTGTACTGCAGGCAGATTCTTTACCGCTGAGCCACTAGGGAAGCTAGAGAAAAGACCTGGTGTGACCCGAGTCAAGCAGCCTGGTTTGACTTAAGAGTTTTCAGTATGCCCAGATTTCATTCTAGGAGGTTTCTCTTTAGTGTAATTTGGAGCTGTGATAATCCTTTAAAAACCTAACAAACTTCTCCCATAGAGCACTGGAGATGTAAAGCAAGTGATCCCAAAAAAAGGTGCAGAGGAGAGAAACAGAAAAAAAAAAAAAAAAAAGAAAGAAAGAAATCAAAGAGAAAAGACGAGCACTCACGTGGCTTTTGCAGGATGGCTTGACCAACCCAAACTTCTGCGTGATCTGGTTCGTCCTGAACTCTTGCCACTTGCCATCCACCAGGGTCTGGGCTCTGATCTCGTAGGTCACCAGGCGTTCTGCTCTCAGGCTGATGGGAGTGTTCTCATAGACCGCAGAGGCACCCTCCAAGTCAGTGTGCCTTATTCTCTGCAAGAAGGGGGACCCGCCTTAGGTGGGACTGAAACCGGTGACCCAGAGTCAGCGAAACCTGCTTCCTGGCAAGCCCTCCTGTCTGATATGTGCAGGGAGCAAGCACTTCCCCATGGCCCCATTTCCCGAGCACACTTGCTGCTGAGTCAGTTGGCATTTGAACCCTTACCATGAGTAATAGCCAATGGACTGGGGTTTGGACAACTCAGGAAAATGCCAGGAAGTCAATCTGTATTGAATTGGAAGGTCTTCACATGGCTTTGCCAGAATTTAAAAACCGACATAGTATTCATATGAGCACTTTGACTACTGTTAAATAATTCATCTCTTCCATCCAGTAAAATCCATCATGTACGGAAATGCCTGAGTCATTGAAGACCAAGGACTGGCCCAAGGAAGAGATGTGACCTGCTCAAAGACACATAAAGAGGTGTGGCTAAGCTGGAAGAAAACCTGGGTTTCTCATTCACATATCCATTCATGATCCAAAGGTACCACCCCTACCTTCTTGATACTGTGATTGGCAGGGGTAATAAAGAAAGATAAGATAGGGCCTCCCTGGTGGGCCAGTGGTTAAGAATCTGCCTGCCAATGAAGGGGACAAGGGTTTGATTCCTGGTCTGGGACAATCCCTCATGCCACGGGGCAACTAAGCCCATGTGCCACCAAGCCCATGTGCCACCACTACTGAAGCCTAGAACCCGTGCTTGGCAAGCAAAGAAGCCAACGCACTTTGCAAAGGGGAGTCTGCACACTGCAGCCAGAGAAAGCTCTCCCACAGCAGTGAAGACAGTGCAGCTGAGAATAAATAAATTTTAAAGAGATATGGTAATATTAAAGATAGGGTTTCTCACGGAGCTTAAAGTTTATGAGACTTCTAATCAAATCCTAAGTGGAGCATAAGGGTCCACCATCAGAGTTGTCACCATCATCATGGGGGCCCTGTTCCAAGTTTTTTGCACAATTTAACACATTTAATACTCACAACAACCTAGGGAGGTAGGTTGTATTACCTTCTCTGTCTTAAAGTTCTGGAGAGTGGACCTTAGGAGGTTCCTAGGCTCACCAAGATCATACAGCTCACCAGGCAGTTTGAATTCAGTCTATACTCTGAAAGCCAGCTCTCCTGCCTCTCCTCAAAGTCCAGCAGGAGCTTGGACGTGAAGGCCTTCACCCTCCTGCCTCCTCCAGGGTCCTGTCCACAGCTCTGCTTTGCCACCCTAAACAAGACCATTCCCTCTGTCTTTCCAGGCACTACGCATTACCTCCACAAAAGAAGAGCCACCGGTAAAGCATCACCCAGAATGTACAAATTGAAAGCATGTTGAAAGATTTTTCCTGGCAGTCCAGGTTAAGACTTCGCTTTCCAATGCAGGGGATAGGGGTTCGATTCCTGGTTGGGGAGCTAAGATCCCGCATGCTTCATGGCCAAAAAACCAAAGCAGAAACAACATTGTAACAAATTTAATAAAGACTTTTAAAATGGTCCATATAAAAAACCCTTAAAATAAAAAAAAAGAAAGAAAATGAATTGAGCCCCAGATGTAGTTTCAGAGGACTAACATTTAACCCTGACCTTAGCAGTGGAAGCCATACAAACATGAAGACATTCAGTTTTGAGATCCTCATCCGTTAAATGGGCTAACAGCAGCATCCTCACAACGCTGTTGCAAAAATCAAATGACATCACATCTATCAGCCTGATTAACACCAGGCCTACAACACATTCCAAATGAATTAGCAATTCATGTTTAATCAATTATTATTAATTCAATATGAACTGACTGAATCTCAAAGGCTGTTTCAGAGACATACCTCTCTTAATACCAGGCCTACAACACATTCCAAATGAATTAGCAATTCATGTTTAATCAATTATTCAATATGAATCAACTGAATCTCAAAGGCTGTTTCAGAGACATACCTCTCCTCTGCTCTGTCCTTCTTACCTGCATATGAAAACTGTAGGAGGTAGTGTCATGCTTGATTCCTTTTATCTCAAAGAAGAATCCATATAAGGTAATCACTTTTGAATGTGTCGTATACTCCTAAATGAGGAAAGGTAAGCCACAAAGTGACAGGAAAAAAACACCTTCAGTATTCAAAGGGAAGAGGACATAGCAAAACCAATACTAGATGCAAAAACTAAAGGGGCTGATTTGTGATTTAAAACACAACAACAATTTTAGCCTAGGAAGGAGAAGAAAAGACAAACTGTAGCAACTTTACACATCTCTACAGGTTGGCACTCATGGGGCTATGCTTTTCACTCTACATGCCCCTTAGTGGGGAGAAGAATGAGTTAAGCATGTTCTTGGATGACCCTCAGTCTGCAGACCTTTAAAACAGAGTGTTCTGCTGCAATTCACTGGGCCTGAGAGACCCTCCACGCCCACAGCATTGCAGGGTGTCCTGGCCATTGCTGTCTGCGGTCTGTCCACTTGGACAGATCTCTGCAAGCAAGGGGCTGGACCCAGCCCATCCAGGCTTGACCCAGGGGGCAGTATCTGATGATAGATTCAGGGCCCCAAACCCCTAAAATATGAACTCTTTTGTGATCACTTCTTGGTAGCTTTATTGAAGAGGGAGGGTTGCAGTCATTTCCTGGAGAGCCATGCCTATCGAGGGAGCCCAAGACAGTGCAGCTGCTGGCCCCTCCAGCTTCTCCGGCGGCTGAGTCCCCAGGTGCTCTGCAGCCAAGCTTCCGACTCACAGCTGGTTTGAGTCTGGGCTCCATCAAAATAGCTGCCCAGAATAGCCACCCCTGGCAACCTTAACCACAGGCTTGGAGCGGAATCTCTTCTTGAGCGGTTGGCAGCTCACCATATTTGTGAGGAAGAGGATGACCAGCTCATCCCAAGTTGCCCAGGTCTTTCCTGACTTTAGAACAGAAAGTTCTACATCCCCAGGGAAATGACTCCAACCCTGAAAACTGAGACAGCTGGTCAACCTCATGGGGCACTGTAGCTGTGTATATCAAGTTACTGAATGGCCTATCCCAGGGCTCTCTCTTGTGAATTTTACCCCTGAGGGGGTGCTGAGTGTTCAAGAGCGACACCTACAATTTCCCTTTCTGCCTTGGCCATCTTGCCACAGGTAATAATTGACCATGGCCATTGTACAAAGTTCTCTAACCAAGCACAAGGTGGGATGGTCCTTCCCCTTGCTCAGCCTGGTGGTCAGTACCTGGTTAAAAAGCAGCCCGAATCTCACCGCCTGGGTGCTTAGGTCTTTCACGTGGGCCATGTCACCCCCATTCTCCAGCTGAAAGGAAAACACACATCACTTACCAGCAACCTGATTCCCCAACAACATTTTCACTGCATTGATCCCAACATCTCTCACTGTGTTCAAAAGAGTTCTGTCTCTGGAGCCTACATTCACCCATGAATCCAGTCCACAGTACTTACTGAAAACCTGCTAGTCAGGTACCCTGTTCAAAGATTTTATAGAATGCAAAGATGAGGACACGAAAAGTGCCCTAGCATTTTTTTTTTCTTAGCTGAGAAATAAAATGTGTTCATTGGGAGCCCAATCACAAGGCAGCGCATATTCTTGGCTACAAAGTCAAGACCAGGTATGGCCCCACATGGCAGGCTTGGGGTCAGGAGGGAGCAAATTTCAGGAGGATGACATTGGTGGTGGAGGGCAAAAGGAAGGAGGTGTGTGGGCCAGAAGGAGATGAAGAGGGAGGTGGGGGACTCCCTGAAGTGTCCAGCTCCAGCTCCAAGACTGTCCCCCCTCTCTCTGTCACCCCTCTCCTTCTCTGCTCCGTCAGAGCACAGTTGAGTTATGTCCCAGAAGAGCACAGTTCCGCAGAGGCCTTATCTGCTGTGCGGGGGGCCACTGAGCCCTGTGGTTTGCACATTACAATAGATGTTTGTTGAGCTGAATTGAATTTTAACTAGTGACTCATAAACCTTCAGAACTCAAACACTGCCCCATTTCATCTCTGAAAATGCACAATTGGAAGCACATAAGAAGCACAGTAGTTTACACGGACAATTCACAAAGGGGGAAACACCACATGGAAAAATATTCATATTTTCTAGTAATAAAGGGGATGCCTATTTAAAAATGAGATGCCATTGTGCACTTCACAATTGACACAAGTAATGGAAAAGGAAAATGCTCTGTGTTGCTGAGCTCAAAGGAAGGCACCTCATTTATCACTGGGGAAGGAGTAATTTGGTCCCAAGTTTGCTAATATATATCAAGAACAAAAGTGCACATTCCTTTTGGGGCCAGTATTTTTTACTCTTCAAATATTCCTATAAGAAAATAATTCCCAGTCAAAATAAACCGTCATGTGCAAATGCAGTCACCATACAGTCTATTTATAATAGTTACTGATCAGAAACACCATGACTTCTCTACAACAAAGAGGAAACCAAGTAGCACTGGCCAGGCACCAAGTGGTAGGGTTAGGGTTAGGGTTTCTGGCACATCCTTTTGGTGAAAGAGTTTGCAGCCATTAAAAACAGTGATAACAGAACATTTCATGAAGTGTTTTTTTTTTTTTTTTAAAGACTGGAAGGTCATATGCAATGAGATGATAGCAGTAGTTGTTTTGGGTGATGGGTCTGAGACTATGCGTTTGCTTTCTTTCAATTTCTCTGCATTTTGAAAAAGTCCAATAGTAAGTACATGACCTTTGCATCGGTGAGGAGACTCAATGTGGAGGGCCATGTGGCCAGTGGTCCCTGGTTCTTCAGGTCAACAGGGCTGATGCTGTAAACACCTGGGCTCCAAGGTGGGGCCACCTCCCTCCTCCCCTCCAGGCTTGGCTCTGTCTACTTCCCCTGGGGAAGGATCCAGATAGTTCCCAACCTCAGAAGCCCAGAGGTTTCAAATGCAAAACACATCCCCAGAAAAAGCGAAGGCAATTAATTTCAATAACTGTTTTTCTTGCTGAGTTGGCGACTTACCGCATGGTAGTGGTTGGCTGTAACCCGGACCAGCCAGGATTCGGGGAAGAAGTTTATGTGCCTAAGCTCTTCCAGATCCTTGCCTGGGAAGAAGCACAAAGGGAACATTCTTATGGATTTATTCCTAACAGAACCGCAAAAGTCTTGTTTACGGAGGAGAAGAGGAGGAAGTCCGGGAGCTGAGGATGGGAGAGCATTCCTATCCCATCCTTAGACATGCAGGACCCAAGTGGGACATTCCAAGGCACTTTCTCCCAAAGTGTCCACAGCCAGCCTCCCCCACCCCCCTCCCACAATCCTGCCCAGGAGGGAGTGTTGAGATCTGATAAACAAGTGTTTTTGGAGTGTCTAGAAGCCATTTGGACAAATCTAGCTGGGCTCCATCAACCATTTGTGGGGTTAGAGCTACTCATTCAATCTGGATGACTAGAAATGGCTTTGAAAAAATTCTCCAATGTCCTTTCAGATGCAAAAACCTCACCGAGTGGCCACCTGGGCTGCCCCAAATACCCTCCCCAAGAGTTCCCTCTTTTTCCAAGCCTTGCCTTGGGCCCAGAGCATAGGGATGAGGAAACTCTAGCCTGGAGCATAGAGCCACAGTTTTCTGCCAACCCACCGAGCAAGGGAATGACCCAGAGGGACTGCCGCACTAAGAGGCCAGGCACTTGGTTAGTCGGCAACAATGCAGTCCTGGGAGCCGAGTGCACTTTCACAATCACTGAGTCTCTTCCATCCATCGTCATGTTTCACAGAAACTCTGATTATCCCCATTTTACAGACAAGGAAACTGAGGCCGGGTGGCTAAGTGACTTTCCCCAAATCACACACCTTGGAAGTGATAGAGCCAGATCTCGATCTCGGCTAATTCTTTTGGAAATGGCTGGTGGGCTTCTCTGGGAGTGCTGAGGGTTGGGGCAGCCAACAGCCTCCCCTAGACGCCCTCCCACGGGCAGGACTTACCTTTGGTGATGCTGTGCAGACGCAGGCAAAGGAAGAGCGAGACCAAGTTCTGTCCCACATCCCGGTCCAGAAAGGAACAGTTCTTGGGGAAGCTTAGCAGAAGTGCAAAGAGGATAAAAGGCTTTCAGAACCCTCCTTTCTGGAATAGGCTGGGTCTCATGAAAGTCACATCAGAGGCTAAGTGAGTCCACCCAGCAGAGGTAGATGGTGCCTGGTTCTCTCTTGGATGGATGGGGAGTGTGGAAGCAGAGGGCGGCTGCCACTAAGGTTGTAACGAGACAAAAGGCTATATATCCCTCTCTGTACCACACAGTGGGTGCTTCACAAATACTTATTAAATGATGATGGAACGCATGGAATTGTACAGAGGGTTTCAAGATACATTTTCCCACTTGAGTCTCACAAGCTTTTCAAGGGGGCAGACAGGGCTAATACCATCGGCTCCATTTTACAGAGGAAAACAATGACTCAGCCAGGACTTGAACCCCTAGCTGCTGATTCTTCCTGCACACATGCTGCCCTTTGAGTAACTGGCCAAAGGGCAGTTGAGGCATTTCAAGAGCACTTTCTGGGACATCCCTAGTGGCTCGGTGGTAAAGCAGCCGCCTGTCAATGTGGGAGACACCAGAGACACGGGTTCTGTACCTGATTCTGGAGGATCTCAAGTGCCATGAAGCAACTAAGCCCATGTGCCACAAATGTTGAGCTGCTCTAGAGCCCAGGAGCCCCAGCTACTGAAACCTGAATGCCCTAGGTCCTGTGCTCTGCAGCAAGAGAAACCACTGCAATGAGAAGCCCCCAGTTTAAAAGCCCATGCAGCAACGAAGACCCAGCACAGTCAAAACTAAATAAAATTGTTTTTAAAGAAGCACTTTCTGGTAGAATTAAAAGGCAAGGTCAGATGAGTGGGTAACTCGTTTTAGCAGCTGGTTCCGGGATCAGCTCTGCGACACTGTTAATACTAAACTCGGTTAATTTCCACACGTGGCTGACGTCAGGGCTGGGCTGAGATCACACTCACCTTGAGAAGACACGTACACACATTCACTCCTGTTTTGAAACAACTTGCTTTGTAAAATAGTCACTTTTGACCAATGGGGACAACAAGGGATAATTTTCCAAGTCCCTTTGGAAACGTAGCCATTCCCTCAAGTCAGTTCCTGTATGAGACCAGCCACGGGCACTTTTAGGATATTTTTCCATGAATCAGGAGTGGTGTCCAAATCACACCCTGTCCCAGCCAGACTGAACGCGCCATTGGCTTCATGTCCCGCCTCTGCTGGGGGTGCCTACCGCCCTGCCTGGGGACCATTTGTTTTCACAAGATCTGGGAATTCCTGGGGCTCTCCAACTCCTTCACGGCAGTGGTCCCAGGAGAGAAGATCAGGGATGCTGAGGCATTGGGAGAAGGGATGGAGCATGAAGACGAGTGAGTGAATGCAAATTCAACGACTATTAGAATCCACTGGGGACCTGGGCTTCCCAGGTGGTGCAACTGGTAAAGAACCTGCCCACCAATGCAGGGGACAGAAGGGACGTAGGGTTTGATCCCTGGGTCAGGAAGGTCCCCTGGAAGAGGGCATGGCAACCCACTTCACGGTATTCTTGCCTGGATAATCCCATGGACAGAGGAACCTGGCAGGCTACAGTCCATAGGGTTGCACAGAGCTGGACACAACTGAAGCAGCTTAGCGTGCAAGCACTGGGGACCTATCTCTGGAGTGGATGGACCAGGCATAAATAAAGGAAGGCTGATACTTCCAGGAGTGCAAGGCTATTGGTCCTGGAACCAGCCCTCCATTACCTGGGCAGTAAGAACTGGGCTAGTGGGGGCCATGCCAGTACCCCAAGAAACACGGACCTCTTAGCTGGACCAAAAACTCTTGCTTGCCTCCTTTTTCTGATTTGAATGCCACTTCCTTCTCTGTCTCTCTCTTACCATTTAATGGAAGAAGAAGCTGGGCAGCATCGTGGCAGTTTCAGGCATCAAGGAGGGAAGAAGGGGCTGATGGCACAGCATCCCCGTCCAGATTCGTGCTCTGAGGAATAAGCCTGTCCTCTCGGCAAGGGCTCCGCCAACTCAGAGCAGCCCGGGAGAAGACCGAACTTGCTGGAGCTGCAGGTTAATATGGTCTCAGCCCAGAAGGGAAAGGATCATCTAGAAGACAGATTTCCCCTCCAGCTCAGAAGCCCCCAGGTGCCAACTCCACAGCTTGTGGGAAGGATGCTGGGAGGGTAAGGAGGGACCCGAGGCTCCCTGCAAGAGGCACTCAGACCTAACAACCATCAGCCAGAATCTCTACGGAGAGACCTCCTCCCCGAGAGGACTCTGGAAGGGTTTTGTTGAGACAGGCCCCTTGGGTCACAGGAAGTGGCACTGATGGTAGCTGACTTGGCCAGGTCACAAGTCAGCTCATCCATTGCCAGTCATGCTTGGGGTCCCTGAGCTTGGGCCCTGTAGTCAGACAGACCAGGTTCTAGTCCTGAGGCAGCCAGCCATCAGCCATGGGATCCCGCTTCCCCAGGCTTCCATCTCCTTCTCCGTCCGGGGGGACAATAGTCACATGTTCTTCCCTGGGAGAAGTAGAGGTGACAGTTCTTGTGAAGCGCTGGGCACAGCTGCTGGTCCCAGTGGTACTCTGGTCCTCTCATTACCACCATCGTCTCCTCCTCCCAGGGAAAGAGACCTGGACTGGAGCCGGTCAAATGCAGGATCAGTTTTTTGGTGGCATTCATTATCACTTATTGTTCAGTCGCTCGGTCGTGTCTGACTCTTTGTGACCCCACGAACGGCAGCACACCAGGCTTCCCTGTCCTTCACCATCTCCCAGAGTTTGCTTAAACTCATATCCACAGAGTCAATGATGCCATCCAACCATCTCATCCTCTGTCATCCCCTTCTCTTCCTGCTTTCAATCTTTCCCAGCATCAGGGTCTTTTCCAATGAGTCAACTCTTCGAATGAGGTGGCCAAAGTATTGGAGCTTCAGCTTCAACATCATCCTTCCAATGAATATTCAGGGTTGATATCTTTTAAGACTGACTGGTTTGATCTCCTTGCTGTCCAAAGCTGCCACCCTCTAACTCAATGGAGCTCCAGGCCACCTCAAAGGAAGTAAACAGTGGCCTCAGCTGCTAATTCTCTATATTCCACAAATATCTGAGTGGTGTGGTCCAACCCCTCAAATCAATAAATCAGTGGGCATAATCTTACCCCTAGAGCCAAGGGGGTGGACCACGGCAGAGCCGGGACTCTGTCGAGACTTCTGGAGACAGCCCGAGCATATCAATCTAACTCAATTCCGCTGGTCAGGGTGGGGAGGGGTGGCATCTGGATTTTCTAGGCCAAGGATGAACACACTCATCAGTCTCTTTATGTCACATGAAGTGGGGAAGCTGGCTGTGGAGTCAGAGCCCCTTCGCATGGCTGTTTGGTGGACTCAAAGGCTGGCCTGGCTTCCCCTGGTGCTGAGCTCTGTCTGTACAGACACTTTGGGGTTAGCAAGGGCATGGCAACCCAGTCTAGTATTCTTGCCTGGAGAATTCCATGGACAGAGGAGCCTGGTGGACTACAGTCCATGGGGTCGAAGAGTTGGACACACTGACTAACGTTTCTGAGAAAAGCTTCAGGCTATGGTATCTGACTCTTAAAGGTCATCGGAAACCCTTGGAGCATGAGCCCCTTAGGGAGGATGGTTCATAGATCCTTGGTTCTGAAAGACACACTCAGGTCACCTCTGGGTTCTGCTCACAAGGCACTGGGAACAAATCCCTCCTTCTGACCTCCTGAAAGACAGCGCCGAGGAAAAGTCTCCATCAGACCAGTGCAGGTTGTCACTTTAGAGCTGCTGTGAGCCATGACCTTCTCCTTTCCTCCACCCTGTCATCAGTTAGAATCACTTACCCTTCAGACTCAGAGCCCCATTAGCCCAGCACTTCAACTTTTAGCCTTTTAAATGCACACTCTAAAATTCTGACTCATGCTACAGCATAGAGGAAACTTGAAGACATTACGCTAAGTGAAATAAGCCAGACACAAAAGGACAAATACTGTATGACTCTACTTATATGAGGTTCCTGCTGCTATTTAAATGCTAAGTTGTGTCAGACTCTTTGAGACCCCATGGACTGTCGCCCACCAGGCTCCTCTGTCCGTGGGATTCTCCAGGCAAGAAGACTGGAGTGGGTTGCCATTTCCTTCTCCAGGGACTCTTCTCGGCCCAGGGTTCAAACCTGTGTCTCCTGCTTAGCAAGCGGATTCTTTACCACTGAGTCAACCTGGGAAGCAGATGAGGTTCCTAAACAGTAAAATTCACAGAGACAAAGATAGAATGCTGGTTGCCAGGGGTGGAGGGAGAGAGGAATGGGCATTTATTGCTTTATGTGTACGGAATTTCAGCTTAGGAAGAACAAGTTCAGAAGAAGGATGATGGGAACCATTGTACGACAGTGAGAATGTACATAATGCCCCTGAGATGTACACATAAAAACGAGTAAAATGGTCATTTTTATGTTCTTATGTACTTTTTACCTCAATAAAAAATTGGTGTTAAAAATGACTTCATCTCTATAAGAAATGTTTGAATATTTCATATTTTAAAGTGACATTTGAAATACATGACAGACTTGGGGGTGATAATACACGACAAGAAAGGGAAAGGGCTTTTTTTCAAAAGGGAACTCGGTGCAGAAGACCCGGACACCTTCTGAAACCCAAGAAGCAGGAAATGATCCCCTCAGCTCCCGACACCAAAGTGTGGTAAAGAAACAACAGCTCTGAATGTCGCCAGCACCACCATCACCCACCAAATGTCACTGCTGTTCAGGGCGTCCTGCCAAGGGCCGTGCTGGGCCTCTGCTTTGAGTCAGAATGAACCTACGTCAGACTGAGGAGGGAGCATTGTTAACCTCCAGTCAGTAAACAGCAGCAGTGGGACTCAGACTCAGGGCTGACACCTTTCAACACACACCTCATTTATGGAATACGTTTGGCCCTGCTTCCTGGATTGTCAACTCTGTGAAGATGGGGATTTTCATCTGTTCTGTTTACTCATGTTCACAGCACCCTTTACAGTGTCTGGCTCTCCGCCAGCTTGCAATAATGTTAAGTGAATTAACCGGATGAATGACCTGGTCCTTGCCGACCCACCAGCCTCAGTCGAACCATCCCACCCCTCCGCTTACCCGTAGTTCCTAGGAATGCAGCTCCAGGCCAGTGCATGTGTGTGCTCACACACATATACACATCACACACACGTGCATGCACAGACCAGGCTATTCTATGGCAATTTTCCTAAATCCTCGTGGGGTTCTGTCTGTTGTTGCCATGCTTATTTGTCAGGCCAAGTCCTATTGGTCATTTATCAAGAGCAGTCAATGTCATCTTGACAAGGAAGATGAAGATAGTCCTGACCTTTGCCCAAAGGCAGAACTGAGACTAGAAATGTTATCTAATAATGACTCTAAATGCCCTTTGCAAAGGCCTCCTGCCTTCAGACACATTCCTTGTGTTCTCCAAAGTCTCCACTCTTATGGTTGAAGAGGACGTTTGGGGTTCACCCAGTTTGGGTAAAAGGGCTTCCTGGGTAGTTTCCCTTCCCACTTCCCAGGCGTAGTGGTGAAGAATCTGCCTGGTAATACAAGAGATGTAGGTTTGATCCCTGGGCTGGGAAGATCCCTTGCAGTAGAAAATAGCAACCCACTCCAGTATTCTTTCCTGCCTGACAAATCCATGGACAGAGAAGCCTGGCGGGCTACAGTCCACTGGGGTTGCAAAGAGTCAAACATGACTGAGTGACTGAGCAGGCATACACAGTTTGCGTGGAAAGCCAAGAAGCCAGGTGAGGGAAGTGCAAAGGTAGTAAGGAATAGGAATCAATGATATTTAGGCCCCTTGAAAAGAAGGAGATTCAATTTCCTGGAAGCCAAGCTAAGGGAGACGGGAGCCATGTGGTCAGAGTCAGAGAAGAAATCAAACCAAGAAATGCAAAAGTCAGGTCATGAGAAATCCTGACTTGAAATATATGAACCTCCCTGCATAGGGCTTAATAGAGAGACTCTGAGAGAGAACAACTTAACCACCTGCACGTCCATGACTCATGGAATACTTCAAAATGAATGTTCCTGTAAAGAGATCTGAGTTTCACACCAAGGTTGCCCAGTTTTATGAATACTGCATGGTTACATCTGTAAACGCCATCCATTAATCACAGGAGATGCACGGCTTCTGCCTGACCTGGCACCCAGCATTATAGTGTATTTCATTCCAGACGCCTGAGGGCTGGGCCACTAGGGATACAGGGCATGGCTGGGTGGCTCTCCTTGGAGGCTCCTCTCGAGAGGTATATGTGAGTCAAGAGGTATATGTGAGGAGGTGGTGCTGGGCTTGTCAGACCAGGGTGCACACACACAGCCAGCACATGCTCTTGTTTTCTCTGCAAGAAACTTAGAAGGAATCCGTCCAGTGTGCAGGTGAGATCCAGGAAGACTTCCAGGAGGAGTCCTTAAGCTCTGTAAAAATTGGGTCAGATTTGGACAGGACATGGGAAGGAGGAGGAGCTTCCCTGGTGGCTCAGACGGTAAAGAATCTGCCTGCAATGCAGGAGACCTGGGTTGGGAAGATCCCCTGGAGAAGGGAATTGCCTGGAGAAATCTATGCACAGAGGCTACAGTCCATGGGGTCACAAAGAGTTGGACACGACTGAGCGACTCGCACTATTACTTTCACTAGGAAGGAGAAGACTTAACTGCAGAGGTCAGAGAAATCTAATATTTGGGACTGGGTGGAAACTGACTTCACTGACTGCTTTCAATGACCTCCTTCTGGTGAGATTGCTGGAATCCACCCTTGCAGTGTCTGCGAGGGACCCATTTAGGGCTTAATAAAGCAGCTAAAGACAAGAAAAACAGGTCTGTTCATGACTTGCCCTTAACTCTAAGATCTCAAAGGATATGTCTGAAGATCTAGGCGGCCCAGGTCCACCCAGCTCCACCACCAATTTGCAAAAGTAAGCCCCTACCCTCCCTGGCCATTCATCCCTGAATAGATTTTACAGACATACTGTTGAGTAAAAGAAGCCAGACATGAAAAGTCTATGCTCTAAGAGTCTATTTATATAAAATTCAAAAGCAGCCAAGACAACCTCCTAGAAAAAGAAAGCAGGATATTGTTTACCTTGGTGTGAGATAGTGACTGAGATAAGACACATTAGGGGGCTGGTCAAGTTCTGATTCTTGGTCTGGGTACTGGTTATGGGCTTCCCTGGTGGCTCAGGTAGTCAAGAATTCACCTGCAATGGAGGAGACACGGGTTCGATCCTTGGGTTGGGAAGATCCCATGGAGGAGGACATGGTAACCCACTCCAGTATTCTTGCCTGGAGAACCCCATGGACAGAGGAGCCTGGTGGGCCACAGTTCGTGGGGTTGCAAAAGTGGGAATGAGTAACTAAACAGGTGTGTGCACTTTGTGGAAATTAATTGAGCTGTTCACTTAAGGTCTGTGAACTTTGCTGTATGTTTTATATTTTGATGAAAAATGTACTTTAAAAAAAAGTGGAAAATTTGCCTCTGGCCCTTTTCCCATGGATGAGTCTTTACAGCTCCCCTGGGCTTCTCAGACTGCTAAGTGGTAAATGAAATGATGACTTTTCCTCCATGGACCAATGAAGGCAATGGTTTTGCTTACATTTTTTTTGTTGTTTTTCTTACAAGGAAATGTTAAATTTAATTCTGGACAGACTATTTGTTTTTCTAAATTAACTACTGCCAGGAAAACAGGCTGTGTGCGCCGAGCTGTGTGCCTGTGCATGTGTGTATGTGTGCGCATGTAAGTGTACACACACGCATGTTCCCTTTGTATATTGATGTGTTTAGACAAAAATGAAAATAAGCTTGAAGATGTTCTTAAACATGGTGATGGGAAAATGAATTGCCCGTTTAACTTTCCACTGGTGTCCCCATTAGTGTTAATCGCTCGGTCATGTCCAACTCTTTGTGACCACATGGACTGTAGCCCGCCAGGCTCCTGTGTCCATGGAATTCTCCAGGCAAGAATCCTGGAGCGGGTAGCCATTCCCTTCTCCAGGGGATCTTAAGGATCCAGAAATCGAACCCGAGTCTCCTGCACTGCAGGCAGATTCTTCACCCTCTGAGCCACCGTTGGTGCCACTGGCATAGAGAAAATGTCCAGTAATTATGTTGAATGAATGAAAAAAAATAGAGGAATAAAACAACACAAGTGAGTACAAAAGACTTGGACATACCTCTTTACTTGCAGGTACAGTGGTGCCGAAGGAGTTAACTACTCAAATACCTTCCCCCCTAGCTCAAGACATTGCCAAGACAGATGAGCAAAGGAGTGTCTGGCCTATTTGGCTCAGGGGCTGCTCCAAACCCTGCTTTCTGGACGCTGGGCTGCTGCTGGTCCAGCTGGAACCCCAAGCTGCAGCTCAGCCTTTCTCTTGGCTGCTCTGACATTCAGGCAGCTAGTCTCGCTGCTGTCATATTATGAAAGCCCCGTTGCGGAGGTCCCCGTACTGGGAAGGTCCACTCTGACCTCCCTTCTAAACCACTCTGACATTTAAATAATTGCAACAACAGATGCAACTGTAAAAATGGGGCCAGACAGCCAACTCCCTTCGTTCTCATTCCCAGGCCTGTGTAGTGTCTCCCGAGGTCTGCCCCTCTGCCCCACCTTTCAGTGCTCCTGGCGTGTCCCCATCAGTGGCCATGGAAACTTCCCTGCCTAGCTGTTCCCTCTGTCTTCACTGGACTATGGAGCTCAGCTCTCTTGGTGACTCAGTTCTGGAGACCATGGCTTCCCGATGTCTCCCTCCTCCACCCTGGGAGCAGAGATGCCTTCTCGAAGCCCGAGCCCTCAGGCCAGCAGCTCTGAAGCTCAGCCCTGAAGATCCTCAGGCCAACACAGAGCCTGGGCACCGCCAATGCTTGCTCATGTCCTAGGTCGGCATCACCAACCTAGTGAGGCATTATTTCTCACTGAACCTCATGAAAGCCTTAGAACTCTTCCTAGTCTAGTCCACCAAAGAGGCCCTACTCATCAATAAAGATGGAGGGACTTCCCTAGCATTCCAGGGGTTAAGACTCTGCTCTTATCCACTGCAAGGGGCACAGGTTCCATCTCTGGTCTGGGAACTAAGTTCCCACATGCCACAGGGTGTGGCCTAAATACATACATAAACAAATAAGGAGATTTATCAGCCACCCCTCTTATTTTGAGTTGCAGCAGACATGCTGTTCTCTGAGTCTGGCATCGGCATAGTAAGACCCACTTCTCTGATGAATGTTTGATGGAATCTCATCATTCCCTAAGCTTTTATATGCTCAGCATGGTGCTCTGTAAACTGGGGCTGCAATAAAGGATTATAAACCCTCCCTTTCAAGCTGCTTATGACGTGCCCGGGGAGGCAGAATGCATGTGCCCACCAAGCTGTTCAGTGGGAACCAGTGGTTGAAGCTCCCACGGGGTCCCCTCCATGGATGGAGAGAGAAGAGGAGGCAACTCCAGCTGGCTGGAGTGGGGGTGCCTGGGAGGGAGACTACTGATCCCTTGGCTCAGTTCGTTCAGTCCCTCAGTCGTGTCCGACTCTTTGCAACCCCAGGGACTGCAGCATGCTAGGCCTCCCTGTCCATCACCAACTCCCAGAGTTTACTCAAACTCATGTCATCCAACCATCTCATCCTCTGTTGTCCCCTTCTCCTGCCCTCAATCTTTCCCAGCATCAGGGTCTTTTCAAATGAGTCAGCTCTTCGCATCAGGTGGCCAAAGTACTGGAGTGTCAGCTTCAACATCAGTCCTTCCAATGAACACTCGGGACACGCATTTGGGAGGTGAAGCCACTGACCAGGGAGCACCTGTGGGTGCCACAATTCTGAGCTTGGGGAGTGAGCTGGGATGGGAAGCGAGCCACCCATAGTCCTAAAAACAGGCCATGGGCCTCCAAGTTGGGGGTGAGCCTGGGTGACCACCAGGGGCAAGAGCATCTGAGGTCCAGAACTGTCTCGTCTTTTCTCCCAGGTGGACACCAAACTTGCCGGAGGGAGAGGGAGGGGGAGGGAAGGAGGGATGCAGGGCAGGTGGGCAGGCTGGCAGGACTCTCTCCCACCCTGCAGTCAGAGAACACAGCGCCGGGTAGAGGATACCATCCCGACTGCTCAGGTTGGGCAGGGAGGCCATTTGGAAACACGTGAACGGTTTCCAACAAGGAATCCCTGCAGGCTCAGGGGCCTTGGAGAAACGCACGACGCAGAGGGCTGAGGTCCGGGATCAAAATGGAATCACTGTGGATTTGGGAGGAATGGAGAAGCTACGACTGTGAGACCCACCCCAAGGCAGGAGGAAGCTTCAAGACCCCAGCTCAGACAGGCCCAGGAATCCTCACTTTCAGGGCCACACGCCTCAGCTCCCTCACTTCCACTTGTTCCTCTCCCAGTAAAAAACAGTTGAAATGAATCACCTACATTCTAGCTCATTTCCTATCTCCCGGTTCTAGACGTTTCCAGTAGGAGAGCTAACCTGGTGCCAAGTAGTGACTTTTCCTGGTGTGCATGACTCACTGGAAAAAGTGCCTCTTGGGCTATTAAAAGAGTTGGGGGGGTGTGGATTTAAGACATTTGAGTTCAAAGCAAATTATATAGAAGCTAAGCAAGGACCTATCATTCTGGCAATGAATACTGCTTTCCCCCGATAACAACACAGGAAAAAATGGGCTCTTTAGTTGACGTGGTACACAGATGTTCTAGGAAAGGATTAACTACTTCAGAACAAGGCCAGTGAAACTTGGCATAAGCAGGTCAACGTGCTGATGAATATGTGGAAGGCATGTTTCTCTGCTAAATGCACTTGTGCAAAAGGAAAGGCACCTCCTGATTTCCTTGAACACACCTTGTCTTGCTTGGAAGCCCCCATCACTGCTGATGTGGGGAACAGAAGATAAGCCTGCCCATGAAGGAAAGACAATCCATCTAGGGTAGATCCTCCCGGAGCTGTCTTTGCCCATAGGACCACCACACTCAGCCACCAGCTTGGATGATATGAGAGTATTTGCAAGGTTTTAATAGAGGCTAAAAAGACACAGTGGGTTTCCCAGGTGGCTTAGTGGTAAAGAATCTGCCTGCCAAGGCAGGAGACGTGGGTTTGATCCCTGATCCAGGAAGATGCCCTGGAGAAGGAAATGGAAGCCCACTGCAACATTCTTGCCTGGGAAATCCCATGGACAGAGGAGCCTGGTGGGCTCCAGTCCACAGGGTCACAAAGAGCTGGACACGCCTGAAGGACTAAACAGCAACAAAGAGATGCAAAATAGGTTACTGCGCTCACCTTCACCCTCAGCCTGTTCCTGGGCCCCGTACTGCCCAAACTGACACTGCTAATGGGCTGAACAGATAGAAAACACAGGCAGAGGAGGACACAGCAGGGGAAGAAGATGCACTCCAAGGCAAGTGGCTAATAACAGCACTGAACCGGGCGGCAGCCTCAGGACTGTTCTGAACACCAAACCCGGGGATTCACTACTGAACCACCTGCAGCATGAGCAAGAGAGGAACCCTCTCATTCTAGGAATGGCAAGCGAAGCTTCTTGGCATTTGGCAAGTCTGGGTTCAAGTCAGGCTCTGTCCCTTATGATCTCTGACAAGATAGTCATCTCCACCTCAGTTTCCTCAATCTGTAAAATGGGAATAATAAAACCAGCCCCAAGTACGATGTAGATTAAATGAGATTACAAATAGAAAGTACTGATCAGAATTGCTGCATTTAGTAAGCATAATTAAATGGTGCCCATCCTAATCCTGTAACAGTTATTTATTTTTAAAATTAATTGGGGTATAGTAAAATTATCATAGTCGCTTTACAATGTTCCGTTAGTTTCTGCAATACAGCAAAAGGAATCATTTATATATGTATATCTATATCCCCTCTTTCTGTAATTGTCATTTTTCACTGAAATGTTGAGATATATAACTTTTAGAATTTATAAGCTTAGAGAGTCTAAGAGACTAGATTAATGCTATGAAGTCCTTTTAAGTTCAAACGTTTTTTCATCTGTCCAGAACATTCGGAAGGCTACTATCTAGTGAAACACAAACCAGGATGCTCTGGTCTGATTTTGGTATATTTTAAGTATGAAAAACTCAAGGCCAGTACAGAATGGTGATTTTCCTGAGGGGAAAAAAAGTACAGTTTGCATCACGTTTTTTACTGGACGTAGAACATGTGACTGTCATAGACATGATACAGACTCACAGTCTCGGCACAGACGCACATGACTGTCTCATAACGCCTATTATACACTTTGTAAAGTGACCTAGTGGTGCAAAGTTATCCCATGACCTTAGATCCCATAAGAAACCTGCATTGTAAGCCCTCTGAATGATACTATGAAAAATAGTATCGCTAACGCTTCCTCCATGGTATTATGAGCAAAGAAACAGTGTGTGCACAATTCGTCAATCAGCACTAAGTTACGTTACCTGCTAAAAAACATCAACACGGTTTCGTACATTGGAAACGTCTGAGTTTTGTTGTTCAGCTGCAAGTAGACCCACAAAAGGAGTGTTTTCAGAAGGTGAAACTCACTAAAAGTAAACAACCTGGCCAAAATAAAAGATTGAGAAGTCAGTTGAGGAGTAACAAAAACCACGCTGTACGTATGAACGTGAAAAGTGGAGAGTGAATTCAGGAAGGAGGCGACGCCACCCTGAGTCTGTGTGTGGACTCACAGAGAGATACCAAGGCTCAGGTCACTCAGCTGGTAACTGGCATGGCTGGGATTTGACCTTCAGCCAAGCTGAGCCTTCACCCATCTGCTGTGCACTGTAAAATCATGACCATCTCACTGAATGAGCTCCTAGTAGGAGACGGTGTTCTCAAGGTGGTTCCATCTGTCCTCTTATTAAATTCCGCCCAGTAACCCTGCAAAGTTGGGATATATTTCTTACTTTTATAGATGTGGCTTCCCTGGTGGCTCAGACGGAAAAGAATCTGCCTGCAATGCAGGAGACCCAGGTTCAATCCCTGGGTCGAGAAGATCCCTGAAGAAAGGCATGACAACCCACCCCAATATTCCTGCCTGGAGAATTCCATGGACAGAGGAGCCTGGTGGGCTACAGTCCATGGGGTTGCAAAGAGTCAGACATGACTGAATGACTAGCACTTTTACTTTCATACTTTATAGATGTGGATATTATTGAGACTGACCTTGTTTATTTAAAAATTTAATGTTTTGTTATCATGTTAATTTTCACTGTAAAATATGGCACTAAGATATAGTTTATCTCAGTGACTGAAGGTTTTTGGTGTCCCTTAAATTTTGCACCCGAGGTGAATGCCTCCTTGGTCATATTCCAGTCCCGGGCCCAGCTAAGGAATAACTTGTCCAGCGTCATACAGTTCTGATCAGACCTGGGCAGGGGTCAGTTCTGCCCCAAGTTGGCTGTGGAATCTCTTGCAGGCTGTTTTCCGGCCCTGCAGCTGCAACTCTCTCATCTGTAATGTAGCAATTACAGCCATTGCTAAGAGGATACAGTAAGTCCCCTACATACACAAAGCTCTTTCTGAGAGCGAGCTCAGAAGTCCAATTTGTCCCTAAGTCCAACAAACTTTTAATCCCTGGGTCAGGAAGATCCCCTGGCGAAGGGAATGGCAACCCACTCCAGTATTCTTGCCAAAAAATATTCCATGGGCAGAGGAGCCTAGCAGGCGGGCTGCAGTCTGTGGGGTCAGAAAGACTCGGACACAACTGAGCGACTAACACTTTCACACTTTCCTACAAACTTAGCCTAGGTACCCAACTAACACAATTAGCTATTTACCATTGGTTTTACGCTTGTTTCCAGACATCTTAGACTTGAAGCAAAGATCCTGTACCATATACATTATTGTACAGTAAAGTACACAAAAACACAATTGCTTATAGAGGGTGCACACATGTGATGTATGCCAGGCATGTGAACTAACTCATATGACTGGACATGAATGAATGCACATTCACAGCTTTGAAAGCTCAAAGCTTGAAGTATGTTGGAGACTGACTGTACTATGAAGGCTGTATGAGGTGAGTTTGTATGAGTTGTGTGAGTTTCCTGTCACTGCTGTAATAAACTGCCACAAACCAAGTGGCTTAAAACAACACAAATTTGTTGTTTTTCAGTCACTAATTCATTTCTGACTCTGCGACCTCAGGGACAGCAGCATGCTAGCCTCCCCTGTCCTTCAGTATCTCCTGGAGTTTGCCCAAATTCATGTCCATTGAGTCGGTCATGCTATCTAACCATCTCATCCTCTGCTGCCCCCTTCTCCTTTTGCCTTCAGTCTTTTGTTACAGAATCCCTAAGTACAAAATGAACCTCACTGGGTTAAGATAAGGGTGTCAGCGTGGTCATGCTCCTTCCTGAGGTTCTAGGGGAGAATCTTTTCTTTGCCTTTTCCAGCTCCTAGAGGCCACTGGCACGCCTTGGCTTGTGGCCCCCTCCTGTATCTTCCAGCCAACAGCACAGCATCTTCAAATCTCCCTCTGATTCTGACTCTTCCTCTTCCCTCTCCCACATTGAAGAGTCCGGTGATTCCATTAGGGGCACCTGGGAAATCCAGGGTAACCTCCCCAAATCAGGGTCATCCTGGTGCCACTTTAGTCTCATCTGCAAACTTGATTCCCCTTTGCCGTGTAACCCAACGTTTTCACAGGTTCCAGGGGTTGGGATGTTGACATCTTTGGGGGACCATTACTGACCTGACTGGGCTTCCCTGGTGGCTCAGATGGTAGAGAATTTGCCTGCAAGGCAGAAGACTAGGGTTTGATCCCTGGGTCAGGAAGATCATCTGAAGAAGGGAATGGCAACCCACTCTAGTATTCTTGCCTGGAAAATCCCATGGACAGAGGAGCCTGATGGGCTACAGTCCACGGGGCTGCAGAGTCAGACACAACTGAGCGACTAACACACACGCGCACACAGACACATTGAGCTGACCACACACACAGCTTGCCTAGCACAGTAATGGGCTCAGAGGACAGCAACTCCAACTCCTAGGTGGTGGGGCTGGATCCTGGCTCCAGAGCCCACAGTGTCTGCAGCGGTGCAAGGAATCTCAATAAAAAACAAGGGGGACTTCCCTGGTGGTCCAGTGGGTAAGACTGCGCTTCCAGTGCAGGGGGTGTGGGTTTGATCCCTGGTTGGGGAACTAAGATCCCACATGCCGCGCAGCACCACAAAAAAAAGAAAAAAGAGAGAGAGAGAATAAATCAAGAAATAAGGGATGAGGAGAAGAGGATGCTGCTGTCCATGAAGTCAGCTCTATAAAGGATGCTTCCCAAACAGCTCCTCTCACAGCCTCTGATGACTTAGTTCTCCAAGGAGTCATTGCAACGTTTCTTAAACCCATTGATATTTTCTGTCTCTGACCGTGGAGGTGTACCCTGGCTTCAAAACGTATCACAGCCTCTTCACCCACCACTTCAGCGGTCGTGATGGGTGGAAGCCAAGCTCAATCGGGACTCCGAGGGCTGCAGGAATGTCACCTTCCCACCCCTCCCACTATTTCTGGATGCGGTAGAACAGCCTCTTTCCTAGTCTTTGTTTTTAGGGACCTACAGATGCGCCGGTTTTGACTGTGGCCAGACAGGACCGAATTTGACACTGTCTGGGCAATAATGGAGAGGCAGGAGGGGAGAGCTCACAGAACCTCCTGGAACGAGGTTCCCAAAAGAACTCTGCCAGGACTCCAACCACTGCTGGGCTGGGGGGCTCTGTGGCTTCTGTTGCAGAACCCACACTTGAGGGCCCCACACACAGAAGCTTCTTTGAGATCTTACTAAAGAGGGGTTTATAACACAAGGGGAGTAATCAAGAGCTCCATGGATAAGGACCCTGGTTACAATTTTATGATGAGAGATAATTGTCGAAATAAAGTCCTCGGCCAAGTATCAGCTGCTGTTTAGCCACCGAGTTGTACCCAACTCTTTAGCGACCCTAAGGACTGTAACCCACCAGGTTCCTCTGTCCATGGGATTTCCCAGGCAAGAATACTGGGATGTGTTGCCATTTCCTCCTCCAGGGGATCTTCCTGACCCAGGGATCAGACCTGTGTCTCCTGAACAGGCAGGCAGTCTTTACCACTAAGTCAACTGGGAAACCCAAGTATCAGTTCGGTTGGCACTAGCATGAAATCCAAGCATTAATCCTAAAATATTAGTTCCTGCAGGAAATAATCACACTGAGGACATTCAAACATTTTTTCATTTACCTAAGAGTTCTAATGATCTGAATCAAGATGGAACTCACAGAGATCCTAAACTTCCCTCCAGCACAGGCAAACATCTAGACTGCTCTACATGTGTTTACAGGGGCTCACAAGCAGCCACTGGGATGTAACGGGTGTAAAAATGCCTTTAACAAGACACTGTCCTCTATTTTGTGTGTGTGAGAAAACTATATATAAACAATAAATGTCTCCTTTTGAATATAGGCTATAGAGAAAGCCGTGTCCAAGTGAACAAGAAAATATGAACAAGGTTACCCACTGCAGCACTGATTGTCCTAGCAAAACAAGAAGCCAAACCAAACAAAAAGACATTAGAAAGGGAATGAAAAACATTGCTGTCTGTTCATCCACTGAAGCCCTGTACAACTAAAATTTAAAATGCTGATTAAATACATAAATATCAACATGGAGAGAATAAGTCACATGATGTTCGTGAATAGTAGCAGAATGTCACAATCACTATGAGAAATTTAAACCTTTGCAAAACCATATTGTGCATAATTTTTGCATGTACATATATGTAAGCAAGCATGTAATCTCATGGGTTGGAGGCACACAAATCCACAACAGTAGCTTGGTTGACTTTAGGAGGGGGAGGAAGACAAGAGGAAAGATGAAGAATAAGGCTGTGAGGTGGAGGGAGGGCTGGGGAAGGTGACTTCTACTTTGTTGGATGTTTTATTTCTTAATTTATGACAAAACTTTACCACGTGTTCATTTGAGGAGATGGATCCAACTGTATTTTGTATTATCCTCCTACCTTTGTAACTTTTTTTATAACAAAAAAATATGACCATATGACCATCCATGTGTCTGGCCATCAATAAGGAATAAGAAGGTTTGGAGCAGAGCACATCAGTGGACTGATAATAACAAAGGGTGTTGAGGCCACTCAGACCTGGATTCAAATTTCAACTCTCATTTTGCATGAGGGGAGCAATCCTTTCCTGTGATCGCCATTCTGCAGGGGAAAACCACAAGGAACACCCTCCAAAGGGGTTGCTGTAGGAATGAGACCTGATTGCCCACTCAGAGTATTCCATACTGCCCAGTGCTTCATAACTGGTAGGTGATGGTGTTATTAGCCAGAGAAGTGTTTTTGTTCAGTCACTCAGTTGTGTCCAACTTCTTGCGACCCCATGAACTGCAGCACACCAGGCTGCTCTGTCCTTCACTGTCTCCCGGAGCTTGCTCAGGCTCATGTCCATTGAGTCGATGATGCCATCCTACCATCTCATCCTCTGTTCTCCCCTTTTCCTCCTGCCCTCAGCCTTTCCCAGCATCAGGGTCTTTTCTTTTCTAATGAGTCAGGTTTTTGCATCAGGTGGCCAAAATATTGGAGCTTCAGCATCAGTCCTTCCAATGAATAGCTTTGGGAAATACTACATTTGAGAGGGAAGCCCATTGGTGCTGCAGATGCCGTAGAGGACGCAGCGGCTATTCTCACGAAATTCCTGAGCCCTTGAGACTCCTTGTATCATAGTCAGGAAGTCAGGGAGGAAGAACATGTTCCCCCTGGTTTCAGGGCAGCCTTTCGTGCAGCTAGAACTAGATAGATAACCCTCTGAATTCTCCACCCTCCTAAGTCGACATGGAGACTGGCTTCCAGAAAAACAGAATGTGGAATGAAGCTTCCATAATATTACAGTGAATGAAACAGGGTCACTGAGTGATGACCTCTAAAAAGAAAATTAACTGAAAACCAGAGGCCCAGGGGGTCAGGAAAACTGTGTGTATTTTACTGAAGGCCATTTACAAGATGGAAAGAAAACCTAAAGGAAGATGAGGTCAAAGGGACTTTGGGGAAGGTGAATAGTCTCGAAGTTGAAACATCTGCTGAGATGGATGTTGTTTCCAACCCAAACACCATGACCACAAGCTGGGGGTGGGTCACAGTCTACGCTAAGTGGGGCCAAGAGACTCTCCATCCCTGACCCTGGGCTGGCCTTTCCACAGCTGCTCTGGGCCACGTAACTTCCCAGGACAGTACAGATCTCGCTGAGCTCCGGTTGTTGGGAAGCCTGGCTTCTGCTACACACGAGGAGATGGTGCAGCCATGAGGCTGGGAGCCTGGACCTTGGAGCCTGGAGCCCCGAGCTCCAGCCCTGCCTTTTATTACCCCTCCTATCTTAGGGACAATGATCATACCTACTGCATAGGGTTGTGAGGATTAAAAGGGCCAGTGCACACAGCGCAGCACACACCCAGAAGCGCTCGGTAAAAGTTAACTCACCCAAAGGTCTCTTCTTAATCAGGTGTGGTCTGTGGTGCCAAGCCCACCAGACACTCAGATGAGAAGCACGAGCCAGGTAAATTTCTAACCATGTCCCTGGGCACTGGGTGTGGCCTGGGCCCCTCTTTCTGGCTCTCTGTTCCCCACCTCCCTCCTCCAGCTTTAAGGCAGGACATCAGCTTTAAGGACAGCAACCAGGTGGGGAGAGTTCACCTGGGAAGGTAAGAAGTGAGCACGAGGTCTGCGAGCTGAGAGTGTGGTCCTTCCAGGGCACAAGAGCTAATGATATGCCCGAGGTCATGCAGGCTCCCCCCAACCCCCGCCTCTGCCCAGAGAGCCTGGCACCGTCAGTGCTGACAGCCACCTCCTGGGGAGGGGCCAGAGGAGCAGGACCCAGTTTCCACATCAGTCATGTCTCCCCAAACCTGTGAGTCTAGACACTTGACCCGTAATGTTCTTGACCTCTTTTCCTGCCAGCCAGCGTTTTCTAGGGCCTATGCCATTGCTACCATGCTGGCTGTGGTCATTTTTTTCCCCTTCCTTGGTTAAATGCTACCAAGTGGGGGAAGGACAGCTCAGACTTTCCAAGGGCGGGACAGTGTTACGAAAAGTCTAAGGGCTGCCCTGTTTATCTTTTCTTCAAGGGTTGCACAACCTTTGCTCCATGGAGGGTGGAGAGCACATGCTTCTGGACAGACCATGGACAGCAGGGAAAAATGATCGTGGGAGCCCACCCAGGGCCTGGGGATGCCATTAGGACCCGAGTTCCCGAGGTCATGTCATTTAATATGTGGTCCTAATCAGATCCTGCACTGGAGGAAAAAGGATGCTATGAAGGTTAGTGTTGAGTAGAAGATCTTCAGGTATTACATCAGTGTCAAAGTTCCTCAAGTTGTTAACTGCCTTGTGATTATATTAGAAAAATTCTCTTTATTATGAAACATTGAAGTATTCAGAGTTAAGCAAACAGGATGTATGCAACTTGTCCTCAAAGGATTAAAAAAACGCGTGCTAACAGGCACACACAGATGCAAAAGATAGAGCAAACAGAGCAGAGACTGAACCAAACAGGGTAAAGGGTACTGAGAGGGCCTTTGCACTATTCTTGTTATCTAATTTGTTTGAAACTATTTTCAAGTAAAATATACTTTTAAACACTAATAAAAACTAAAGTGCCTTTGGCTTAGGAACTTCACTTCTAGGAATTCAATGTGGGAAAATAATCTGAGATGAAAATAAATATATATCGAAGAATGTCACCAAGGTGCTATTTATATCCGTGAAACATTGGAAATAACCTAAAAGGCCAAGCATTGGCTGGAGTCTAAGGCAAGCCTTGTGGTGGTCACGTGGATAAGACAGGAGCCGAACTGGCAGAGCTGAAGACCTTTGGGTTAGCGATTTGATTGGAAGAGGGGTTAAGAGCAGGCACGAGCCTGGGTTAGCCGGCCCTGCGCTGATCCAGGTGGGAGATGCGGAGGTTTGGCCTCTGGCTGGTGCCCACGTGGAGGCCCACAGAGACGGGGTGCTCTTGGGGGGAGGATGAAGTAGTGTCCAGAAGGACTCCCAAGGGCATGACAGTTGGTTGAGGAACCTGGGGTAAGGGGTGCCATAAAAGACAAGAGCACCAAGCATCAGGGCTTGGCCTTAACTGTCAGAGAAGCCATACAGGCAGTGGAATGCCTGGGTCTAGAGCCACTAAGGGGAGGGGCCAGGGTTGGAGACAGAAACTGATTTAGGGCTGAGAGCTTTTGTTCTTTCCCCCTTTTCCCAAGTTTCTAAATTTTCCATAATGCGTGTGTCTTAATATTGACAGAACTTTAAAAATTATTTACACAATCACTTAATTCATTACCAGGTGGGTGAGACAGACAGAATCTGCCTGCAATGCAGGCGACCCAGGTTCCATCCCTGGGTCAGGAAGATCCCCTGGAGAAGGGAATGGCTACTCACTCCAGTATTCATGCTTGGAAAATCCCACGGACAGAGGAGCCTGGCGGGCTGCAGTCAGTGGGGTCGCAAAGAGCTGGATACGACTGAGCAACTAACACTTTCACAGCGAAACAGCGGGCATCCCAAGGATCCTTACTCTGCTGAACATCCTTCCCCCTGCCCGAGCACAGGACCCACGTTTTGGCCCCTCCAGAGGCCAGGCTGTCCAGGAGGCCGGGACATTTGGGATGGAGGGGCACTGCACACTGGACATGTGCAGCGGGGGTGCGAGTTTGGCACTTCCCCACCCCACCCATCTACCCTACCCGTCCCCCCCTCCCATCCCCATCTCCTACCCCAGAGGCTCCTTTCTGAGAGCCAGCTCTGACCTGGGGGACTTCAGCACTTTGTGGAGCAGCTCCTTTGGGATTTTCCGGAGGTGTATCTGTGTCCCCACCAGAGGGACCAAGTTCATCTCCATCCATTTCTCACAGGCGGTGGTAAGGGGCTCTTCGTTGTACTGAGAAGATAGGAAACGCCCATTGAAAAAGGAGTCTCTGGTACTTACCCTGGTGGTGCAATGGTTGCGAGCCTGCATTTCCACTGCAGAGGGTGTGGGTTTGATCCTTGGCCGGGGAACTAAGATTCCACCTGCCGAGGGTGCAGGCAAAAAAATAATAATTTTAAGGTAGAAAGGAATCCCTGATATCTCAGCGCCCTCTGCTGGAATATGATGATCCAACAAGCTTGCTCTAGGGCCGTGCTGCAGCCCTGCTCAAACCTCTTCAAAACACAGGCACTGATAACATTTTCTGAGTGTTTGCGATGCTCAAGGCGCCGTACTAGGTTGATTCAAATCCATCCTGCTACCCTAGGAGGTTGGTTCATCATTATTCCTATTTCACCAGTGGAAAATCTGAGGCTCCAACATTCCTGCTCTTGCCTGAGGTCATACAACTAGTTAAGTGGTCTGACCTAGTTAAGTGGGCTTGCATGCTGAAATGCAACTAGCTACATGGGCTTGTATGCCGAAATCTCTGGACTGACGTCTGTGACTGATCACAGAAGCTCTACTGGCCTTGGGTCTCACTTTTCTCCTCTGATAATGAGAGTTAGAATACGTCATTTATTGCCAGCCCTGACATACTGACTGGGCCCAAGTGGGATGCATTTCCCTCAGTTCCACCAAGAATGTCCTGGAACACTGTCTGCTGTTTTGATGAGAAAGGCTGTCCCTTTTCCCGCCCTCTTCCCCAATTAAAGCTTTTCTATTTGGGGGGGGAGGGGATGTTAAAATATTCTTTTAAAGACAAAATGATTTTTTTAAATTGTTCACTTGGCAAAAGGTGGGCACTGTCAGGTCGGTGCCATCAGACAGATTTTTTGGCGCTGAAATCCCAGAGTCTGGGTGCTCTTGAGGGTCCCCAAGATGCTGTGTGCCCACCAGGTTGTTCTCACCTTGCAGCCGGCCAGGTAGAAGTTTTTGATGGTGCTCGGCGTGAGTCCGCTCATCATAATGGTCACACACCTGCAGAGAGAGAGCACTGTTCCTGGAAGCCCCGGGCTGCTTTCAGGAAAGTGAGAAACCCCAGAGGCTTTACTCAACCCCATGCCGGCAGCAGAGTCCTTTCATGCATGGGAAAGCACTTTATTTTAAGATCGTGGACATAGGGCTGGATGGCAAGACCAGCAAGGCTTGTTGCAAAGAGCTCTGGGCTAAGGGAGGTGAGCTCTGAGATCAAATCTTTCTGAAGAAAACAGAGTAGCTTTGGCACCAAGGAGAAGCATTACTGTTTAGAGATTAAGCCCCTAAAAGTGCCTTGCTGTTGTTGTTTGGTCGATAAATCGTGTCTGACTCTTTGCATCCCCATAGACTGTAGCCCACTAGCTCCTCTGTCCATGGGATTTCCCACGTAAGAATACTGGAATGGGTTGCCATTTCCTTCTCCAGGGGAATCTTCCCAACCAAGGGATCAAACCCTCGGCTCCTGCGTTGACAGGAGGATTTTTTACCGCTGAGCCAAAGGGAAGCTGAAAAGCTTGCTAGGTTTTATTTTTAGCCAGGATGACATTTGGTTGTCTTCCTGATGAAGGCAAGTTTTTCCTGTACAGACCATTGTCGAGCTTCTTAGAGGGGCCTCCAGTCCTATTTCCTCTCTGTATGAGAGTGGATTGAAAAAGCAACTTTCTGATGAAAATCTCCATCCTTTTCACACCTAGGCCTCATTTACTTGTTGTTGCTCAGTCAATCGCTCAGTCATGTCCAACTCCTTTCAACCCCATGGACTGCAGCATGCCAGGCTTCCCTGTCCTTCAGTATCTCCCTGGAGTCTGCTCAAACTCATGTCCCTTGAGTCAACGACGCTATACAACCATCTCATCCTCTGTGGTCCCCTTCTCCTCCCACCCTCAATCACTCCCAGCATCGGGGTCTTTTCCTGAGTCGACTCTTTACATCAGGTGGCCAAGTATTGGAGCTTGGCTCATTTATTTATCAAGGATCTGAACACTTACTGTGTGCCAGGCACCCTTCGAGGCACTTGGGTTATGAAGAACAAAGCCAGTGGACCCAGCACACGTTGAGTAAACATACAGACAGGTAACCACATTATGACAGCTGTATCCCAAAGCTGATAATACAGAGAGGCTCTGGTCACTCTCCCCTCCCAAGCCTCAGGCTCTCCTCTGCTGGCAAAACCAGGTAGAACCTGCTCCTATGGCCTTCGAGGTCTGCATGACCTGCAGTCACCCTAACAGCCCCACTCACCTTTCCCATCATCTTTCGACATCCCTCCCTGACTCCAGCCACATTGATTCTCAGTGACCAAGCAGCTCCAGTTTCTATGCTCTCATCGGCACGAAGCCCCCTTCTCTCACATCCTTGACAGCTGGACTCCTACCAGGCCCAGCTCAAGTACCACCTCCTCTTGGAATTCTCCCTGATTGCTTCTCCCCACCTGTTCCCTTTGCTTTGACTGCCATGCCCTCGTTCAGCCTGAGGCTTCTGCCTCCTTGAAGCTGGAGACTTCCAGGCAGCAGCCCTCCCAGCATACATGCATCCAGGAGTCTCGTCTGTGGCAGCCTCTGCAGCAGGTTCTGGAAGTACCTGCCGTGTACAAGGCTCCTCTGCTCCTGGGGCTCCTGGGCTCGCCATGAGCCGAGCTCACAGATCAGCGAGGGGAAACCAGGTGTGAGGAGGGCCGTGCGGAAGGTTCAGGCCCCACCCCTCACCACGCGTGGTGTTGTTCAGGTGCTGGCTTTGCCAGCGGAGATGCGTGGATGGAATTAGCTGGGTCTGAAGCTGGGACGCAGAAATCAGTGCTCCTCACACCTTCCCCCATGGTCCCCCTCCTCACCGTGAGCCTCCCTTACTGGGCGGGTCTGGAATGGCCAGATTTCCCAGACCGGAGGACAGGGAAAGGCTACCCAGGCCAGCTGCCTCCGGACTCAAGGGAGGCTGGGGATTTCCACTTCTGGAAGGTCTAGCGGCACCAGGCAGTAACTTACAGATGGGAGTTCAGCTTTGCACGGAGACTAGGAAATGTCCTTCCAGCCCTGTGAGCCTGGAGGGACACAAGTGACCCTTCGCGAGGGTGTGTGTGTGTGTTTGTGTGTGTGCAAGCAACAACCAATAACTATGATCCCAGCTGTGTCAAAGCAGACACTGATACAACTGATGTGTGCGTCTAAGGAGCAGCGCCCTATATACTCCACACACACACACTTCATCCCCTGAAGATGGGCGGCCTCAGGTGTGGGTGATTCAGCAGCGACCATCCAGCGGTTTCACGCTGGCAGGGACTCAGCCAAGATGACCTCTGAGAGTCCATCCAGCGTACCTGGGGTGGCAATGCTATCAGAGTGACCTGGGGGACTTCTGCTCACCCACCCACACACACACTCAGGTGTGCATGCACACCGAGGCTTGCACTGCCACATCCCTGCCAGCTGCTCCGTCAGCCTCTCGAAGGCAGGCAACACCCACCCCGGCTGGGTGTCAGGCCCACCTGGCTCTGAGCTAGGATTCCAGCCCCATCACAGTTATCCGCAGCATCCCGGGGAGGGCCCATGAGCTCCAGGCAGGCCCAGGTTTGCCCATCAGTGGAATGATAGTCTTGGCTCAGAATCCGGATCCCTCCCTCCACAAGGCATGTGGAGGAGGAAAGAAAGGATGAACCTGCCATTCCTTACTCTGCCCCAGATAAGCCAGAGTGAAGGCTCCAGAAGGACCACGGGGCTTCGAATCTGGCCCCCAGTACCGCAGCCGAGGCTCACAGACAGGAGGTGGCCGGAGGGAAGCTGGCCTTCCAGATTCTGGGTCAGAGATATCTCCCTGCCTGGCACCAGTCACTCAGAAACACCTGTGTACAGAAGCTGTGATTGCGTAGTGATGATACGTCACAAGGCTATGTGCAGCTGAAGTCATGTGACACACAATGGCAGGGGAGTGGGGATTCTCAGGAAAACCTGGACCAGGGTCAAGGTCAGACGCCTTGGTTCACCTCGAGACTCCACGACCTGTCCCTGCCTATGACGGCTGACCTCCCATCTCCCAGCCACCCACCAGTCTGGCCAGGCCGACATGCTGGAGTTCCTTGTCTGTGTGTCCTCTGCGACCACAACCAGACCTCTGACAGCCTGCACCCCCGGGTTCAAGCGGCACCAGCATCACCACATCACCAACGAGGCTTCAAGATGCTCCAGACTGAGGATCTGGCCAGAGTTATTTCAAGTGACCCCAGAAGTGAGGCACTGACTAAAAAAAAAAAAATCTGTGAGGTTGAATCTAGCGAGGTGAATTCTATTAAAAGTGAGTTGAAGGTCCTTGGAAGAGATCCTGCCCCTGCCTTTTACAGAGCTGCGGATGTCCTCTGTAGGCTAGGATGGGAAGTCCATTCATTCATTCCCTCAAATGAAGAAGCGGAAGCTTAGGGTGGAGAAACAAGCCAGGCAGAGCACCCCTGCCCTAGATCTCCTGTCTACTGAATTGCATCAGGAAGTAAGAAATCAAAGAGCTACAAGAAACCACCACTGTGTTCAGGATGTGAGAGTAATAAGCACACATCCGTGGAAAATCCCCAGAGAAGGGACAGAATATTCAAGAAAAATTAATCCCGTCAATGCTTTTCTATTTGGTTCACTTACCTTTCATAAGCATTGATGGAATGTAGGATTATTAGACAATACAAAAAAAAAAAGTGTGAAGAGCCAACTTGTTGGAAAAAAAACCCTGATGCTGGGAAAGATTGAGGACAAAAGGAGAAAGAGGCAGCAGAGGATGAGATAGTTAGATAGCTTCACTGACTCAATGGACATGGGTTTGAGCAAACCCCAGGAGATAGTGAAGGACAGGGCAGCCTGGCATGCTACAGTCCATGGGGTCACAAAGAGTCTGACACGACTGAGCGATTGAACAACAACAACAAAAAGGTGGGGGGGGGAGTTCTAAGAAGTGCTTCTTCAAACTGCAGGTACCGATTTTACTTGAAATTAATTTTATATAACACAGAATTTTCCATTTGCGAATCCCCCACCTTTCACACCACCCCACTTCACTCCTTCCCAATGTCTCAGAGACAGCTGGACAGGAGCTTCAGAGGGCAGGGACCCTCCCCATCAGGTGCCCACTGCCTCTCTGGTGTCCTGGAAAAGCCCATGAAGTCATTCTTAAAGGCACACATGCATGAATAAAGGTGTGGTTGAATCAATGGCTGAGCCAAGTCCATCTGGCCCAGGACCATTGAGGTGAGGGGGAGCGGGAAGGGTCGGGACCACCAATGAGAGAGTGATGTCACCACCTCGTCTGAGCAAATCAGAACAGGAGGTGTTAGGGTGGCAGGTTCTGGGGCCCCTGGGGCCCTTGGGGTCCTGGCTGCTCTACCAGGAGGCTGGGCGGCCTCACCTTTGAAACAGGCTGCCAAACTGGAGGATGTGAGCAGCGGCCAGCACTCCCAGCACGTCATCCAGGCTTATCTTCACCTCGCGCATGTAGAGGTTCTTCAGGGCCGTGGCGAAGGCTGGGGAGGCAGCATCCGAGAGCCAGCCATCAGCCTGGGGGCTCTGCAGCCCCGTGTCCCCCACGCGCAGGTGCCCCCTCTCCACCCTTGACCACCAGCTTGCTGGAAGAGTATCCCGAGCTGGGGACGGGCGAGATGCAGTGGACAGAACGCGCCCGCTCCGACCTGGGTGCAGACGCTGCCCAGGCTCCCAGCCCCCAAAGCAGTTGAGGATGAAGCTACAGAAAACAGGGCTCTTATGAAAAATTTCGTGTGAGCCTGGGCCTTGGGGCTTCTGTCCTAACCTGGGCGGTCCACGGCCTGGTCAGGGAGGTGGTCACCGCCCAACATGTGTGCAAGGAGGCACGCTTTGTTTTCTTTGGAGATGACATACTTAACAGCAGGTTGTCCTCAGACTGTCCGACTCTCTGTGACCCCATGGACGGTAGCCTACCAGCCTCCTCCGTCCATGGGATGTTCCAGGCAAGAGTACTGGAGTGGGTTGGTTGCCATTTCCTTCTCCAGACAATCTTCCTGACCCAGGGATCAAACCCCAGTCTTCTGCATTGCAGTCAGATGCTTTACTGTCTGAGCTATCAGGGAAGCCTTCCTCAGAATCTGGGGTCTTTAAAAAGGTTAAGGACCCCTTGGAAGAGCCAGGATAATGTGCTAGCCCCGGTTAGGGGCAGACAGACTTGGCTTATTCCAAGTCCTGCCTGATCCCAAATAGCGCTGGAGTGCGTTCCAGGCACTCCGAGGACAACCAGCCCCATCGAGGCTGGACGATTTCCTGAGGGCACGTGACAGCAGGTTGTATTAACGCCTGTCAGTAGGTATTTCTAAGTGGCCAGGATGGGAGGGGGAGAGGCTGAGCCCAAGGAAGCCCTCTGGGCTGCTGGAAGGCAGCCAGGAACAGGCCCTAGGGGGAAGTGGGGGAGCGGGGGGGGGGGGGGGGGCAATGCTTAGGGCAGGGGTGGGCCTGAGAGCGCTGCCTGGGCGCCTGGGCCCAGAAGAGCAGTGACATCGTCCCTCCCGGGTCCACCTGGGAAGCCTGCTTCCGCCTCTTTACAAGGATGAGCACCTCTCTTTAGCAGAACTCCCTACTTCTTTCATTTCCCCGAGTTGGCCCAGCCTCCTTCCCCACCTCCCTGCGCCTCCGAGCTGTGTTTACTAAGGAGGCACTGTGCATAGCGTGCCTCCAGTTTGTGGTGTTTCGTTTGCTTTTCAAATCTGAGAGGGCTGCTTGTTCAACGACCTTCTCAGAATGCCAGGACAGGGGCATATTACCTTCTTTGGTGACCAGAGGGTCATTGATCTTCAAGGAGAGGATCATCTTCTTCACGGGGCGCTGTTCTCGGCTCCTCCCTGGCCGCTGGGCTAGGGAGGGAAATGGGACCAGGGTGCACAGGTGTGAGGGCCGCGTGCAAGGCACAGCCTGAGGCTGCAGGACAACCTTGACCTTGGCGTGCTTTGCTTATCTTTGTTTGTTTGTTTCAGTGCATGTGTGGTTGAAATGATTATTTATTTTGAAATAGTTGAAGACTCCTAAGAAGTTGCAAAAATAATACAGTTACCATGTCCCCATGGGCCAACTTTTCCCAATGATCGGACACAACTACTGTGACTGTCAAAACTGGGACATTGATGGTCACACTGACACCGGCCCTTCTCCTTCCCTCCCTCTTTCTCTCATTAGGCTGTGAGCAGCCTGAGGGCTTCCCAGGTGGCTCAGTGGTAAAGATTCCCCTTCAACACAGGAGGCACAGAGACACAGGTTTGATCCCTGGGTTGGGAAGATTCTCTGGAGGAGGAAATGGCAACCCACTCCAGTATTCTTGCCTGGAGAATTCCATGGACAGAGGAGCCTGGCGGGCTAGAGTCCATAGGGTTGCAAAGAGTCTGACGGGACCGAAGTGACTTTGCACGCATGCAGGCACTGCAAATCTTGGAAACAAGGGTCCCAGGGCCTGAGACAACTGTGGTGCTTGCAGGGGAGACATTGAGAAGCTGTGACAGTTCAGCCACTGAAGTCTCATTCCCACACCTGCCCTGATGTCCCCCAGTCGGGCCCAGCCTCTAGCACGGGGCTGCAATTAGAATAGCTGTCTTAGGAGGGCCACATCTTTCAAGTGAGCCTATTCTATGTCTTTTGGGTGTGGTTTTTTTGGCCGCACCATGTGGCATGTGGGATCTTTAGTTCCCTAACCAGGGGTTGAACCTGTGCCCCTGCAATGGCAGCTTTGGAGTCTTAACCACTGGACCGCCAGGGAAGTCCCAACTGACACCACTCTAGACTTACTAAAGACATTAACGATAGCACTGTTTTTCCCTTCCAAATTCTCTTGGCTTTCTGAAACTACAATGAGACATCACCTCACCCCAGCCCGAATGGATATAGCAAAACAATCCATGCTGGAAGGGGTGTGGAGAGAAGGGAACTCTCCTACACTGTTGGTGGGAATGTAAATTGGTACCACCACTATGGAGAAAACTATGGAGGTTCCTTAACTAAAAATAGAGTTTTTTCTTATTTTTAGAGTTCTTTCAAATGCCATATGACCCTACAGTCCCACTCTTGGGCATACATCCGGAGGAAAACATGAGCTGAAATGATACGTGCACGCCAATATTCACTGCAGCACTGTTCATAATAGCTAAGACACTGAAGCAACCTAAGTGCCCATCGGCAGAGGAACAGATAAAGATGTGGTATATAGACACAATGGAATATTACTCGGCCCTTAAAAAGAATGGAATAATGCCATTTGAAACACCATGCATGGACCTGAAGAGTATCACACTGAGTGAAGTAAGTCAGACAAAGAAGAAGAAATATCTTAAGACATCCCTTCTATGTGGAATCTAGAGAAATGATACAAATGAACTTACTTACAAAACAGAAAGATTCACAGACTTATGGTTGCTGGGGTAAGGGGTAGTTAGGGAGTTTGGGATGGACATGTACACACTGCTTTATTCAAAATGGATAACCAACAAGGACCTACTGCACAGCACAGGGAACTCTGCTCCGTGTTATGTGGCAGCCTGGAGAGGAGGGGAGGTTTGGGGGAGAATAGGGAAAAAAAAACACAAATTCTCTTGATTTTCAATGTACCCACTGTCTGGACCTCCAAGGCTTTTCACTGGTTGCCCAGGAAGAGCTGTGACCTGGGCACAGGGGCCAGGAGAAAAGAGCTTGGTGTCACTTTGAAGACAGTGGGACAAACGCATAGGAAAAGCAAAGAAGATTCTGAGGCAGCGTGAAGCTCGTTACCGTTCTGTGGGAATGCCGTAGCCTGCTCTGGGCTCCCAGCTCGGCCGGGAAGGGCTGAGTCAGAGGCTCCGTGGCTGGGAAGATTCCGGCAGGCGGCCAGGTTCCTCCTCTTGGCTCAGGGCAGGGCCGTGATGGGGGGCTCCGGCAGCCTATCTGGCTCTGGAATATCAGAGCTTTATTGCCACATCCTGGAAATGCGATTCCATCCTGGCTGGCGTGCCGGCTGCCCCAGAGGCCTCGAATTTTCCATGGCACCTGCTTATGAGGTGTCTGGAGGAGACACCAATCTATATTACCTGAGAAGAAGCTGGCAAGGCTGCAGGAGAGGAACGTGTGGGACAGATAAGGGGCAATTGGGGATTACTCGAATCAAAAATCAAGAGAAAAAAGGAAGAAGTAACCTAAATAGCTTTGGGTATGAGGTGGAATTAAGAAAAGAGAAATGAAAGGAAAAGAACAAAGAAAATTGATGGACACGTGTAAACTTGCAACTAGCACGCTTAGGGCCAAACAAGCCACAGGTGTCAGAACCATGCCCTCTTTCTAGAAAACCCATCTGCAGACTCAGCACTCACCCCTATTCTCAAAGAAGTAGGCAGAGCCTCCTCTGCAGCAGCTGGAAAAGAACGTGTTCTTGTGAAAATATAGCTGACGCTTACTGAGTACTCACTCTGTGCCAGGAATTGTTCTAGAACTTTACACCTGTTCCTCCTCCACAGCGAAACACAACAGAACCATTATCCCATTTTACAGCCAAGCAGACTGAGGTTAAGTCCGGTGATGAGGTCAAACCATGAGCCTTGTTCTTAATTGTAAGGGTGATCGTGGTCCCCCAACAAGCATCCAAACGCCCATTTGGGGCCTCTCTAACCAGAGGGTCCTTGGGGCACCCACCCTGGGTGAGAACCTACCTTGCAGAATCTTCACTGACTCCTTCTCAGGGTTTGCATTGCCCCAGGCCAGGCCCATCAGGTAGAGCTTGGCCAAGGTCTCGGACTGAAAAAGCTGGGGCTGGTGGAGTTCCCATTTGAAGCCAAGGCATTCAAGAATCACATCTGAGGAGGGGGAAAGAGGCTGAGCAAACGGTGTCACAACGCCCCGACCTGAACACGCTGTCACTCTTTCTCCTGCATCCTCTCTGTCCGTCCTGTTACTGAGCAGACGAGTGGACAGGCGGCCTTGCTGGGCCTTTCAGAAACAAAACTCCAGCCCCTTGGAGCTTCCTGACAGCCAGGCGGAAATGATGGGCAGACTCACAGGGTAACTTAGAAAGCGATAAATGTCCACCAGGGCTGCTGACCAAGAGGGGCACATAGGCTGCCCTCCAACTCTGGGACTGGAAGAAAAGCTCCATGGGGCAGGGACGCTGGCTGCCACACTCTGGGAGGGGAGCTCACCTTGTCTCCCCCATTACCGACTGAGCAACTAACACTTTCAATTCTCTGTTTGGGGGGGATGGAGGGGGCTGTCCTGAGCACGGGAGGATGTTCAGCAGCACCTCTGGCCTCTGCCCACTGGATACCAGTAGCCAGCCTCCCACCCCAGAGTTGTGACAACCCAAGATATCTCCAGAGATTGCCGAATGTCCTCTGAGGAACAAAATTGCTACCTGGTCCCCTGTTGAAAAAGTACTGGGCTGTCATTGTTTATTTGCTAAGCTGTGTCTAACTCTTGTGTGACCCCATGGATTGCAGCCTGCCAGGCTCCTCTGTCCACAGAGATTCTCCAGGCAAGGATACTGGGGTGGGTTCCCATCTCCTCCTCCAGGGGATATTCCCGACCCAAGGATCATACTCTTGGCTTCTGCAACGGCAGGCAGATTCTTTACATCTGAGCCACCAGCGAAGCTGGGCTGTTAGTGCATAATTATTACCCACCAGAAAGGCAAGAGCATTACAGAAAAAAGCCCATATCCCCAGAGAGCAGAGTTCTCATCAGCATTGCTTTCCTCAAGGGAATGGAGGTCATCAGAAAGCCCAAGCTCATGGGGATGAAATGGGATTACAGTGTGAAGAGGGTTCTTTATGCGGTGGCATAAATAATTTGAAAAAGAGAAGAAGAGGAGGCTTGGAGAGGAAGGCAGATGGAGGACCCAGAGATACCCAGCCAAGTGAGACAGGAGAGGCTGTGGGAGAAGGGGGCTCCGAGGCTGCACCCCTGCATTAGCACAGAGCTGAGGGGAAGGGAGCCATGCTCGGGGTGGTCCCTCCAAACCCTAAATCCCAGTGCTGGACAGGACCTGGGGTTCCCCAGCCCCACCTCCGTATACTTCTTGGCTTTGTTATTATTTTGACTGTGTGACCTTGGGCACCTGTTTCCTCTCCTGTTACTATTATTGTTATTCACCAGCTTTATGATGTTGTTCGGTGCTGGGAGTCGAGAACCTGGGTTTTCGTTTCAAATCTTGGGTCACCCTAGGTGACAGTCTGGCTCTGCTGGATTAGAATGAACTTTCCCCCAAGACAAGATTGCCTAGAAAGGGCAGAACTGCAGATAAAGCGTGTTCCCCGCCCCCACTTTCGCTTTCAGGCTGACAGCGCAGGGCTGACAACACAACCCATCTGGAACTCTCTCTCCTGAGTCTGGAGACAACCTCACAGTACTTCTCACCCCCCTCCCACCCCACCATCAACCAGAATTGAAAGGTAAAAAGAAATTGAGGAGCCTCCACTGGAGAGGGAGGCTGGCTCTGACCTCAGACGGCCATGCCGTGGGGTGGGGTTTATCCATAAAAGCTCCACCAAAGAGCTGACTGTCCAGGCCCCTCATGGAGCTCAGTGGGACTTTCCCAGCTGGACAGACTCAGTCTGACTCCCCATCCTACTGCACATAAGTCCTCTTGGACGATTGCAGATGTGGACATCCAAGTCGTGACTGCTTAGAGCCCAGAGGGACCCAGAACAGCTGCCCCAGGCTGGATGAGCCTCTGCTTTGTCTTCCAATCCAAAGTCTATTTATTAGCCTTGGCAAGTCTATACTCATCACAGCCATTAGCATATGAAAATGTGTTTGCCAAGCTTGATTTCATTCATTGTGCATTTGGGAAATAATTTTGATGGCACCTATTTACATGTTGGGAATTCCCAGGTGAAATGAAGTGACGTGAAAGTCATGTCCAACTCTTTGTGATGGCATGGATTATACAGTCCACGGGATTCTCCAAGCCAGCACACTGGAGTGAAGCCTTTCCCTTCTCCAAGGGATGCTAGTGGTAAAGAACCTGCCTGCCAATGCAGGAGTCATAAGAGATGTGGGTTCCATCCTTGGGTCAGGAAGATGCCCTGGAGTAGGAAATGGCAACCCGCTCCAGGATTCTTGCCTGGAACGTTCCACGGACAGAGGAGCCTGGCAGGCTGCAGTCCATGGGGTCGGAGAGTCGGACACAACTGAAGCGACTTAGCACACGTTACACAGGGGATGCTGTGCAGTCGGCAAGAACAGAAACTTCCAGACTAGTGACCTGGCCACTGGTTTTCTTCCACGGAGACCACAAGATGTCTCTGAGATTAGCAACATTCTGAGGACTCCATTGGTGACAGGAACTCACCTGCCTCTCTGCTTTGGATGGTCTTGTTCTTCAAATTCTCAGGGAAAATTTTCTGAATTTGAGAAATGCATAACCTCAAGAAAAAAAATACAAACAAACAAACAAACAAAAAAATCCAGGAGTTAACACTGACATTTTTCTTGATCTGCAACAAGTTATCATTCCAGTGTAAGCATCCCTAAAGCATTCCTGAACCAAACTTATCACATCTCTCCCACTGGGACAGTTTCCTCAGGTCCCCAGGGGCCTGCCAGTCTGACAAACTGTCAGCTCTGTCTGACGACCAGCTCAAACCATTCATTCCTGTTGCCACTTTGTGAGTATCTCTTACCATGGACTTATGTGAGGTTCCCTCTGGATGCTGAATGACACCTCTTTGGGTGAGTGTCTAAAACAAAGCCTAGCATAGAGTAGGTGCTCCATAAATAACCACTGGAGAAAGGAAGAGAGGGTTCTGCACATGTCTGGGAAATTAACTCAGCAATACTTCTGGTTAGGGTCATGCATGCCCCAATGTGTCCACCATTAAACTCAAATTCTACCCAAGGGCGTTCCCCAGTAGCCTAGCGGCTAAGATTCTGAGCTTTCACTGCCATGGTCCTGGGTTCAATCCCTTGTCAGGGAACAGATCCTGCAAGCTAAGCAGTGTGGCCAAAAAATGAAGAAGAATCCACCCTGAGCCAAACCCAAATTCTCTATGGCACCACCAGCCTCCAGTTGCCCAAGCCAGTATCCTGACTATTGTCTCACCTGATCATTTGCCCAGATCTAATGGGATGTCTTTTGAATTCATCCATCTCTCCTTGGGCGAATTCTTGCCCTTGTTGCTATGACCTTCATCCAAGCCACCAGTATCTGCCCCCAGTCGCCGCCAGGTGCCAGGCGTCCATCTGGTCCCCTCTGACGCACACGCCACACTGCACCCTGACAAACCATCTGAAACGCCAGTTTGATCTTGCCTCTCTCCCGCTGAGAATCTTCACTGTCTCCCCCACTGCTCCCAGGGGCAAGCCAGCCTCCGTAGCATGGCTAACCAGCTTCTGCCTGTCTCTGCAGCCTCACTTCCCTGACTGCCTGCTCCAGCCCTTCTCAAGAGCCGGAACCCAGTGCCTCTTGCTTTCCATCTGTGGATGCATAGCCCCCTCACCTTCTCAGTGGACAAACACCCACTCGTCCTCCAGATAAGCTTAGTGTTTCCTCTGGGGAGGCTGGGTGGGAAGCCCTCCCCACCGCCCGTCCCGTGATTTCCCCGTTAAAACTTCTGCAGGGTCTTCTAGTCACCTATTTCCCCAAGCGCCCTCGGGGTTAGGCTCCACAGCCTGTAGAGACAAAGTCGGCATTTATTTACTGCTGCAGCCCAGGCACAGCCATCATGCATGTGCTCGACAATACCAAGGATTGGGTGGTGACAAAGATAAGACGCTTTCCCCTCAGCACTAGAGTCGCCCCACTGAGCAAGGAAAGGCAACAAAGCCTGTGTAGTCACACTTTCACAGCTTGAAGGCAGTCATTCCAAGAAATCCAACCAGCCAGGGACTCTCGCCACAGTCCAGCCAGGGTCACCTCCGGCAGTGATGCCAGAAATCTTGGTGGACCAGGGTGTCTGCAGGAGGGCTTGGGTGGGGGAGCCTGTGTCCAGAATAATATTGACCACATGCTGCCATTTCCAAGCAGAAATGATGATTACAAGTGACTCAGCCTCAGGAAGGCAGTGGGAGCTGGACTTGTTTATTCCACAGGAGCAGGGGGACTGACCCAAGCCAGACTCCAAGCCCCTAGTGGCTTGGGTCACACATCTGGCAATAGCTGGCTAAGGTCAGGAGTTCAAGCTGTGATCTCAAAATGGAGCAACAGATTTTGGAAATGATGGGGCAATGGCCAGGAACTCAACTATCCTCAACAAACATCCGAGTCACAGGTTGAGCCAGGAGACACTAGGCAACAGGAGTAATCCCACTGCCTTTCCCTGGTGTCTTGGCTGCTTGCCAAGATAGATCGTTTATCCTGCAGGCTCTGCAGCTCCTGAAGTTGAGGCTCATTTCAGGGTCATTGGAAAAGCTGATGGAACACTTGGGCATCTATGAGTTGTCCTCTTCACTCTGTGGGACTAAGTGGCCTGGGATGAACCAGGATGTTGGGAACATGCTGTAAGTATGGGGCTCACTCTCAAGATGGAGAAACAAGAGAAGAAAAGGCGCGGGGGTGGGGGTGGGGCGGGGGGGGACTCTTTCCTGGCAGTCCAGCGGTTAAGACTTTGATTTCCAATACCGGGAGTGTGGGTTCGATCCCTGGTCAGGGAGCTGAGATCCTACATGCCTTGGGGCCAAAAAGCCAAAACATAAAACAGAAGCAATATTGTAACAAATTCAATGAAGTGAAGTGAAAGTCACTAAGTTGTGTCCGACTCTTTTGCTACCCCATGGACTGTAGCCTGCCAGGCTCCTCTGTCCACTGGGATTCTCCAGGCAAGGATATTGGACTGGGTTGCCATGCCCTCCTCCAGGGGATCTTCCCAGTCCAGGGATCGAGCCCACGTCTCCCACACTGCAGGCAGATAGATTCCTTACCAACTGAGCCACCAGGGAAGCCCAAGAATTCTGGAGGAGGTAGCCTACCCTTTCTCCAGGGGATCTTCCCAACCCAGGAATCAAACCAGGGTCTCCTGCATTGCAGGCAGATTCCTTGCCAACTGAGCTACCAGGGAAACTCGAACAAATTCAATAAAAGACAAATAAAATAACAAATAACAAATAAAATAACAAATTCAATAAAAGAGAGAGAGAAGAAAAGAGGAAAGTCTATTAAGTTTCTGAAGGACAAAAAGACTTTCTGCAGTAGACCATCGAAAAGGCTTTTGACTTGACACCTTTGACATGCAAAAATGAAAGGGAGTGAGTGTTAGTAGCTCAGTTGTATTCAACTCTCTGTGACCCCATGGACTGTAGCCTGCCAGGCTCCTCTGTCCTTGGAATTCTCCAGGCAAGAATACTGGAGTGGGTTGCCATTTCCTTCTCCAGGGGATCGTCAAAATGCAAAACTCCAATTTAATTTTGTGGGAAGAGTCGTGCAGACCTTGGACCTGCCTCTGGGATTCAGTGCTTCCCTTCCTAAGAGGGAAATGGGGACCACGTGGTGGTCACTAGGGGCATAAAAAGGCTGATTCTTGGTACACTTGGTACTGAGCACTCAGTCCTATCAGCGCTACCCCATGGATCATGGTCTTCCGGTCCACCTCTCCCAGAACTGCTCTCTGATAAAAACCGACGGGTCCCTTTATACCCTTGGCTCTTAGAGTGACCTCTTCCCACTCTCAGAGTGGACTCGGCACTGAGATCAGAATGGAAGCAAACATGAGGCAGGGTCATCTTTTCCTAGCGTCCAAGCCCCCTAAGCCTCCGGGGAGAGGTCCTTCCTCAGCCGTACTTCTTCATCCTGGATCTCTGGGTTCAGATGTCAGTTGTGTCCATACATACCAAAGAACCCCAGGGACACTGCATGACATGTGTTAATTGGGTGTTTATTTCCCAGACTCCATTCTAAACTCTCAATGAAGTATGTCGCATAAATTCCCAAGGCAACCCTGTAAGAGAGCACCCCCAATTTGCAAATAAAGAAACTAAGGCACAGAGAGGTTAGGTTGTTGGCAAGGAGCCTCATCTCTCAGGTTCCTTCTCCCTGCAGTCCACACCCCAGTCCCAGTGGAAGGAAGCATAACAAAGACAGAGAGATGGAGTCGTCAGCATCTCTGAGTGATGGAGCCAAAAGCTCACTGCGACACAGAAACCCACAGACACAACCACAAGTACTGGCCAGCTGGGCAGAACCCAGGGCATTGACCTATGAGAGGCACAATTACATTTCTGAAATAAATGAGACGCTGGGAGCTAGTTAACTCAGGTTTCCACTGCCAGTGATCTGCTTTACAGAACTAGTGAAATATGGATCGATCCAGCTCCTGTCAAAGTCAACAGCGCCCTCAAGTGGGAGAAGCAACAATAACAGCATTGGCACCGAGAACAGGCTTGCTGGTGGGGGCGGTCGGAGGGCTAGGGGGCAAGTGCCCAAGGACCTGTGTGTCCTGAGTACTGTTCAGGACTCCACCCTCCCCGTATCGATCTTGTTAGCTGACAAGTCTGAACGTGCAGAAGGGTTACCAGAATAAGTCCTTTATTTTATTACCTAAGTTAAACAAAACCTTTGTTAGGCTCTCCAAGTTTATGTTCCCCATGACCACATGGAATAAATCTCCACTGCGGAAATAAAGAAGATGAACTTTTGTGTGGAATAAATCCCCACTGCAGAAATAAAGAAGATGAACTTTTGTGTTTGTTAAAGAAAAGCAGTTCCTCCCACACTAGTGGACTTCATCCATGGCCCCCAGTACACAGCCTTTTCCTGCAGGAACTCCAAAGTGTCTTTCCTGCCCCTTGACTTTGATTTTGATTGTGTGACTTGCCTTGGCTGATGGGATGTTAGTGGACATGAGGTGGCTGAAGGTTTGAACAGCGCAGGTGCAACTGGGCTTGCCCTCTTACCCTCTGCTGTCACAACAAGGACATACCCAGGCTAGTCGACTGTCTCAGGAAGATGACAAGGGGCTAAGGGAGCAGATAAAATTCACAGTTGAGCTGAGCCTACGTGGACTGACCGCCTAGGTGGCCCAGACCTAGGTGATTGCCTAGGTGGGACACCAGTCATTGGCTGGCAGAGCACAGGGCTGACATTCCCCCAGATGGAATGGCCAGGATTAGTACTTAAAACTGCTGCTCAGGCTATAAAGATACATCTCTATTCATTGAGCATCTAACTATTTGCCAGGAACAACACTGATCATTTTTAGTATACCATCTGATTTAATCCTCCAGGTTGCTCTTCAAGTGTGTGTGTGTGTGTGTGCGTGTGTATGTGTGGTGGTTGTTCAGTTGTGTCTGACTCTTTGTGACCCCATGGATTGTAGCCCTCCAGGGTCCTCTGTCCATGGAATTCTCCAGGCAAGAATACTGGAGTGGGTTGCCATTCCCTTCTCCAGGGGATCTTCCCAACCCAGGGATCAAACTCATGTCTCCTGCACTGCAGGCGGATTCTTTACCAGCTGAGCCACCGGGGAAGACTTAACTCTACAACTCTTCAAGGGAGATGATATTATCACCATTTCACAGATGAGGAAACCGAAGCTCAAGAGGGCAAGCCGCTGGCTGAAGGTCACAGAAACAGTGAATGGAGAAGAAGGAATCTCGACCCTGTCAAAGAAGACTACTTTGGTGATGCTAGTGGTAGAGAACCCGCCTGCCAAAGCAGGAGACATGAGAGATGTGTATTCAATCCCTGGGTCAGGAAGATCCCCTGGAGGGCATGGCAACCCACTCCAGTATTCTTGTCTGGAGAATCCCATAGACAGGGGAGCCTGGTGGGCTACAGTCCGTAGGGTTGCCAAGAGTTGGACATGACTGAAGCAGCTTAGCCCAGCACAAGAGTCCTAAAGCCCAGCACCAATGGCCATCACCCCCTAGGCCACCACTCCCAGCTTAGCTCAGCGATTTCGCAAACCGAGTCCCAAAGACCTCTGCCCCTGTGGCCCAGTCACCCTCCTCAGGCTTCTGGATCAGTTTGCCTATATTCCCAGGCCCAGCTCCAGCTCCTGGCCCTGGCGCTAAGGAACACAACAAACTTTGGCAAAAATCCTAAGGTTTCTTCAGAGCTCTAACCAAACAAAATATAAAATAAATTCAAAATTGTTTAAGGCCCTGAGTAGCCAGTGCCAAAAATAGCAACTCATAGCATTCAACTTTTTTTTTTTTTTTTTTTAAGCTGGGATCATCGGAGAATTTGGAGACCAAATCCAGATGGGTTTTGGTTTATTCATATGTGCAGTACCATCATCTGTGGGGTGGGGGGCAACAGAGAGAGGCTGGCTGGTGGGTCTAGAAAGAGATGTGGCTATTTGCTCAGCAAACATGGAACCCGGAGCTCCTCTGGGCCAGCTGCTGCCCAGGCACAGCCCACGCTCAGGTGGATCAGACTGAGCGTTCACAAGGCAGGTACCGCCAGTCCAAGGAAGTAGCGGCAGCCAGGCAGGTCCAAAGGGCCAAGGAAATGAAGTGTTCCTTTGGCAAAGGGGTCCAGCCCTGCTTCCCCAGGAGAGGCAGGAGAGAACTTGTAACCTGGAGAAGTGATGCTCCGAGCCATCTGCTTAGAACAGTCTGGGAGGGACCAAGGAGCCCACTTCTCCCCCTGCTGGACATGCCTGTTCCTGGGGATGGGAGTTCACACTCTGAGCAGGGCCATCTCACTGTGTTTGTCAACAATCCAACTGATAAACTGAGAATCCTCTTAGAGTCCAAAGTTCCCAGTACAAAGGAAAATGTAGGGGGAAAAAAATCTCCATTTCTCTGGACTGTATCACCACTCACAGACATTCTCAAAGGAAGTTGTCACCCCGACCCTGTCCATCCTTAAGGGCCAGTCCCAAAGGCAGCCTTTTTGCAAATACCCAGGACAGCCCACCTCCCCAGCCAGTGTGGCCCAAGTACTGGGCACTTCCCCGAAGGGCAGTTCACCCTGCCGTGGGCCTTTGAGCTTCCTACCTGTCTGGGTTCTTCAGAACTTCATCAAAGTCTATGCTGGCAGCCTTGCACATCTGGGAGAGCCCCAGCAGGTCTCCTGAGAAAGGCTGTCTGGGGAAACGCCACCGGTTGGTTGAGCCAACGATTCGGCGTTCCAGCCGGGGTTTCTGCTGCTTGGGAAACAAAGAAAGAGAGAACGTCTTTTTTTTTTTTTTTTTTTAACTCTCATAAATACCAGATTTTCCAAACTGTACAGCAGAAAGGAAATTTAAGACAAAATTTAAAGAGCTGGTTAATTTTCAAAGCTGGCCAATATTTCTCCAGAGTCACGTTCTCAAAGCAAATCTATTGCGTTTAGGAAACAGAAGACTTTAAGCCACAAAGTAATCTGGAATTTAGCATCTGGGGCAGGAGGTGCCAGGGAGAAAGGTCAGGGAGAAAGATACCAAATTTAGGAGATCTGGGGCAGAGACTTTTTTTTTAATTGCACTAAAATACACAAAACATCTGTTTTTGTTTTTTGTTTTTAATGCTAAAGCTCCAATACTTGGGCCACTTGATGCAAAGAACTGACTCATTGGAAAAGACCCTGATGCTGGGAAAGATTGAAGGCAGGAGAAGAGGATGACAGAGGATGAGATGGTTGGATGGCATCGCCAACTTGATGGACACGAGTTTGAGCAAACTTCGGGAGTTGGTGATGGACAGGAAAGACTGGTGTGCTGCAGTCTATGGGGTCGCAAAGAGTCGGACACGACTGAGCGACTGAACTGAACTGGACTGAACTGTGACTTGCCTGGTAAAGAACCTGCCTGCAACGTGGGAGACCTGGTTTTGATCCCTGGTGGAAGATCCCTGGAGAAGGAAAAGGCTACCCACTCTAGTACTCTGGCCTAGAGAATTCCATGGACATCCATGGGGTCGCAAAGAGTTGGGCACAACTGAGCGACTTTCACTCACAACCATGACAACTATCTGGTTCAGAACATTGTCATTACTGCAAAAGCAGGCTTTCTACTACCGAGCCATCACTCCCAATTCCCCCCCACCCCCCACTCCCTGGAAACCACTCATCTGCATTCTTTCTCTATGGATTTCTTGAAATTTTATATAAATGGAATCCTATAATAGTGGCCTTTTATGTCTGCCTTTTTTCCCTCGGCATGTTTCAAGGTTCATCCATGTGCCAGAATTTCACTCCTTTTGACATTCCATTTGTTTATCCATTCATCAACTGGTAGAATGATACTCGGATTGTTACAACCTTCTGGCCACTGGGAATAGTGCTGTGAACATTCACATATGCGTTTCTGTTTGAACACTCGTTTTCAGTTCTTTGGGTATCAACCCAGGATTGTCACTGGGCAGAGACTTTTCCTTAGACATCTTCTAAGGTCCTAGGATTCAGCAATTTCCTTAAGGAAGCTGTGCAATAATGCATGGATGTAAAACCTCAGGTGTGGTGGCTCAAGGAAACTTATCCAGGACAACTGCACCACGAGAGACCCGTAGGAATGGGTGAAATTGATTCTAAGCCACACCAGGTACCAGCAAGTGGTGGGGAGGCAACAGACCGCAGAACGGAGGGTCTGAGTTCAAGTCTTGTTTCTGCCATGAACTAGCTGTGTGACCTTAGGTGAAGTATTTGCTCTTTTCATCCTCTTAGGCCTCATAGGTTAAATGGGAATAATGCCAATGATAATGAGGATGAAGGTGAGTATGAACCATGATGAGGATGCTGTTAAAATAATAAAAGTTTGGGAACTCCGCTTTAGTATAGCGCCTGGAATATGGTGGGTGACTGTGGAGTCTGAATCTGGATACAGCCCTGCTGAAGTGTGAATAGTGGTCTCTGACAGAGGGGCTCCAAACACACGCCACCCCCACCCCCGCCACCAGCAGAGTCAGCCAGTAAAGCCTGAGGTCCCTGGGGGTGTGGGACCATCCCCCTGAGGGAACCCAGTGGCACACCGGTCACCTGGTGCTTCTGTTCCTCACCATCGCCTGCCCTCCTGTGAAACCGAGCTGCTTACCGGATTCAGCATTTTCATGAAGGATCCTGGAGACTGCACAAAAGAGGAGCACCTGGAAGGTGAAAGAGGTAAATTTTAAATTTTCAAAAAACTTCCAAAGGGTGTCTTCAAAACATTATGGAGGTGATTGGCTCAAAGAATCTGTATTTTGCCACAAAAGGAATGAGTAAGCCTCAAATGTGGGTGAGTGAGCAAATCAAGGGAAAATCTAATTTTTGAAGGTACATTAGTAGAATGATGATTCTCTGCTATTGTGCTGGGAAAGTGGCTCAGATAAAGCAAAACAGGAGCTAATCCACAATTTTCCGCTCTTTACCCAGGTGATGGGAACCAATGGAGACCTATCTGTGGACCGATCATGTAACTTGTCATTGAGATCAGGGCACTAAAAGGGGTGATGATAACAGTTACATCTGGACAGTATATGTCGGCCAGCGCCGTCCTGGAGCATTAGGTTGGAAATAAAGTGTACACTGCCGGGGAAGGATAGTGGGGAGAGATAGGGAGTTTGGGAAGGTCAGGTACACACTGGTATAATTAAAATGGATAACCAACTAGGACCTACTGTTTAACCCAGGGAACTCTACTCACTGTTATTTGGCAGCCTGGGTGGGAGTAGGGTTGGGGAAGAATGGATGCATGTATCTGTATGGCTGAGTCCCTTGCTGTTTATCTGAAACTGTCATAACATTGTTTGTTAATCAGCAATAGAAAATAAAGCATCTTTCTAAAAAAGAAATAAAATGCACAGCAAGTGTAATGTGCTTAATCATCCCCAAGCCACCACCCCAGTCCATGGAAAAACCGTCTTCCACGAAACTGGTCCTTAATGCCAAAAAGGCCGGTGACCGCCGCCTTAAAGGGTTTTGAGGGTCAGTTCCTGGGTTACTCTAATCGGCAGGAGCCACCTGCGAGGGTGCCTGAGCTCTCAGACCCCTCCTGCCTCCCAGCCCAGACTCCCTGAAGCCCTCCTCTGCCAGTTAACCACAGGGAACCGAGTCTAAGTAGTGCCCATCACTCAGGACATCCTCTGTGTCTCCAACGCGGATGGAAGTACCAGTGGTACCTGCTGTCCTGAGGCTCCTTATCTGCCACAGGTGTGCTGACAGGGAAGCTAGCGGAGCGGAGGCACTCTTGTTACGCCGGTCTCTGAATAACAGGACAGCTGATGGCCCTTCACCTTTTGGGGCTGAATGCTCGGAGCGCTCATGACACGCGGGGCTCACTGTTTTCTTCCTGAGGGCAAGGAGCTTTGGCAGGGGAGCTGGCCTTTGGTTTCCTCGGGTCTTTGTGGGCACCATGGCAACATCAAGGAAGGTTCTGAGCACTTCCTGTTCTAGGCTCAGTCCCCTTGCAGGCTGTGGGCTGTGGGAGGGATAGAGTCTTACAGAGATGAACTGGGGTGCCACCGACCTCCACCTCAATCGCCCTCCTTAGGCATGCAATGTCATTACCATTTCTATGTAGCGCCAGGCTTTTTACAGGGCCTGGGGGAACGCAATACTTTAAAAGGGGCCACAGTGAGAACCAACCCCCAAATCCTCAGGCCTCATCTGTAGCATAAGATTAGACTAGATGGTAACGATGACCCTGTAAGCAAGACAGCAAAAGAGACACAGATGTAAAGAACAGACTTTGGGACTCTGTGGGAGAAGGCGAGGGTGGGATGATTTGAGAGAATAGCATTGAAACATGTGTATTATCATATGTGAAATAGATCGCCAGTCCAGGTTTGATGCACGAGCCAGGGTGCTCAGGGATGCTGCACTGGGATGACCCTGAGGGATGGGATGGGGAGGGAGGTGGGAGGGGGGTTCAGGATGGGGAACACATGTACACCCATGGCTGATTCATGTCAATATATGGCAAAACCACTACAATATTGCAAAGTAGTTAGCCTCCAATTAAAATTTAAAAAAAAAGATTAGACTAGAAAGTTCTCATATAGCTCCCAGCCTTGACACTCTGGGGAGCTCCTTTCCTAGTTCTAGTATCTAGAAATGCTTAGACAGAAATATTTAAACAAAAATTGGAGTGTTTTATATTATTCAATGGAGAAGGCAATGGCACCCCACTCCAATACTCTTGCCTAGAAAATCCCATGTAAGAGGAACCTGGTGGGCTGCAGTCCATGGGGTCGGGCATGACTGAGTGACTTCCCTTTCACTTTTCACTTTCATGCATTGGAGAAGGAAATGGCAACCCACTCCCCTGTTCTTGCCTGGAGAATCCCAGGGACGGGGGAGCCTGGTGGGCTGACATCTATGGGGTGGCACAGAGTCAGACACGACTGAAGTGACTTAGCAGCAGCATATTATTCAAAGCTATGCCTATGACTTACTTTGCTGGTAGATGATGTTTAATTTGCTCTCTCTGAGAACTGTCTAAAAGTTGGGGACAGGCTGAGACCCTTCATTCCAGGGGCCAAGGTGGAATCTCACAGTGTTCTCGGTGCCTTGGTCTGTGAAGCCTGTGAGGCGGGGAGGTGGGACCCTCCTCTATCACACCCGTGGAGCCTCACCCATCAAAGTCCTGGACCTCCACCCCAGGGCTCATTGAAACGCCAACAGTAAAAGGGGCCTGGAGTCAGTGCAGCTCGTTAAGGCCTGAGGGTCTTCAAGCACAGCCCTTTCTAAGTCACATAAATTATATAGCAAGATAGGAGAGTAGCTACTCTACCTACTGGTAACTGTGTCCTAGAAACTATAACACACTTGATCAAGGAGAGGCATCTCCGAATGTACCTCGCTCCTCGCCCTCAGATCTGTGGTTCTACCCCCCTGACACCCACTTCCTGCTGTGTAGTCAGTGACAGAGGAGTGTCCACTGGGGGCTTACCCACCCGTGTCCCCCCAGAGCCCAGCACCAAACTCGGGCCCTGGGCCATGCTCAACAAACTTCTCAGCTTGGATAACTGGAGGTACCAGTCCATACCCACCACTCTGTCTCTGTACGTGGATGAGCACTGTGTGTGTGTGTGTGTGTGTGTGTGCGTGTGCGTGTGCATTTCTCTGTGTGTCAAGGTTCCATCTCGGTAGAAGTTTGTCTGCAAATAAGCAGATTCACTCCCTCGCTGTGGCTCTCTTTTATCCACCCAGCTTTCCCCCAGTCACCTGTCCCTGGAGTGCTGGGCCTCATGTAAGATTTCAGTTTAAGTGTGAAAGATCTAGCAGTCCTACTCACTCCACTATGGGCCACACCCGCCGACGCTCTTAGGTACCACTCCTTAGGGCACAGAAAACAGGCCCTTGGGCGCCCTCTGGTGTCCACCCTAAGAAAGCATGCCAGGGTGGCACACTTCTCTGTGCATTAACAGGAACCCTGGCCTTGGCTGCATACATCATTTCCTCCAGTTCTAAGCTCGAGCATCCAGCTTAACAGCTCATTCTAAGCTGAACGTCCTCTTTACATACATCTCTCCACAAATCTTGGGAGCTGAGTTACTAGCCAAAGTCAAAAACAACAAATACAAATAAACAGAAATGGCCCCTCAGCAGGCTTCTCTAAGGGCTTCAGACGGCAACTGAACAACAAATGCTTCCCTAAAGCTCTTTTTCTGGTGGTGTCCAGTTGCTTGGATGTGTAGTGACCCAGCCCCATAGGCCCCACAAGTCAGAAATCCCAAGACTTTGGTGGTCCCAAGACTTCACTTCAGGGGCTCAGACACCAAACCTCACTGAGCACAGCTCTGAGCTACAACCACATTGTACCAAAATCTCCCGCGCCATAGTGACAGGATTCCAGTGTGAGTCCATTTTATTCTAGAACACTCCAGGGATGAGGAGCTCACTCCCTTCCCAGAGGGTCCCAGATGGTCCCTTTCAGCCACTCCATCTGGTGACTCAGTGGACAGGCGGTGGGATACATGGGAACAGCTGACTTGGCTCTGGTTCTAGCACTGGCTTCCCCGATGGCTCAGATGGTAAAGAATCTGCCTGCTATGTGGGAGACCTGGGTTCGAGCCCCGGGTCAGGAAGATCCCGTGAAGAAGGGAATGGCAACCCATTCCAGTATTCTGGCCTAGAGAATTCCATGGACAGAGGACCCTGGCGGGCTACAGTCTGTGGGATCACAAAGAGTTGGACACGACTGTGTGACTAACACACACATTAGCACTGACTAGCTGTGTAACCCTGGCCATGACTTTATCCTCCCTTGGTGGAGAGCGTAGACTCAGAGCCTCTAGGTCTCAGAAACCTGAGTGTTGGCTCTAAAGTCTCTGGTTCTAGAAGAATCAGGACCCTGACACTGTGTGTGTGCAGGGGAAGGCCCCATGGGTATCAGGATCAGCTGGCTGATCCCCAAGGTATGGGGAGCTGTCTGTGCAACGGGTCCAAGCCAAGGCTAGAGTCCTAAGCTAGTCAGTCCCAAGCCTGCTTACCCTGCTCACCTGGTCCTTCCGTCGGGAACCAAGAAGGCGGCTCTCGTGCAAGTTTCCCCCTTTCCCCCTCTACCTCCTGATCGGCCCTAGTGCGTCTCCACCTGGTCCTGCTCCCCTCCTCCTGGGAGCCATAACAATGTCTTCAGTGGCAACTGTCTCCTCATCTGTTGGCCTCATCCTCCCTGAATAATAATAAAAGCTACATTTTCTTGGAGGAAGTGACATTAAGCATGAGCCTCTAGGGGGTAGGGATTGGCTGAGAGACACAATGATGAGGCAGGGGTGTCGCAGGGGGAGGGACCAGCACGTGCTGGACTGGAGTGGAGGAGAGTGTCCATGTAGTCTGATGGCAGGAAAGGCTGGGAACAGGGACTGGGATGTCAGACAGGGAGCAGGGTCCAGGTCTCCCAGGGCTTGGAGGGGCCGAAGAGTCTGGGTTTTGTCTAGTCCTACCACTTTTGATCCCCAGGTTGTTTTTCCCAGCTCCTAATAAACCCAAGGGCTTCCCAGTGGCTCAGGCAGTCATAAAGAATTCACCTGCAATGCAGGAGACATGAGTTCAAACCCTGTGTGGGGAGATCCACTGGAGAAGGGGATGGCTACCCACTCCAGTACTCTTGCCTGGGAAATCCTATGGACAGAGGAGCCTGGCGAGCTACAGTCCATGGGGTCACTAAAAACTGAACAAACTGTCCAAAAGACTGATGTGAACTCTCCAGATTCTGCTGTTGCTGTTTCCGGGAACCCAGAAGCCTGGTTGGGTGCCACCAGCCTGGGGAGGCGCCACAGGTCCACCGACTGCAGAGGGAAACACACAAGAGGCCAGAAGAGCAAAGCCACTCAGGTCAGCCCAACAGTGCACACATGGGGCAGCCTCATTGCCCTTCCCACTCATTGAAATAAACGAACAGGCTTTTCATCATCTGTAAAAAACAATAGTAGAGACAGCCCCAGACTCAAGGCAGAGCCATCAATCAGACGAACGAAAGAATGGGCGTGAGGGCCACAGCAGGCATCAGAGGGCATCCCCTCTCCCCACTTCTCCTCCTGCCACTTCCTGTCCTGACCTCCCGGGGAAGGACTCTCTTAACCTGGGGAAAAGCAAGGACTTTGCAGTCACCGAGGATCTGGAATTCAGTCTCCTGGCTGAGTGATTCAGTCAAGTCCCCGGGGTTTTTTAACCTCTCTGAGCCTCTGTTTCCTTCTTGTAAAATGGAAATAAAAATAGTTCTCACGCACCAGAATATTTCGAGGGTGAAATGAGCTAGAGAACGCTTACCTTGAGGTGCCCCCGTGGGTGCGCACGTGTCAACATCCTTCTGCCTGTCCGGTGCCTCGCACATGCGCACACCTCCACCCCGGCTGCGCGGGGACACCCGCCTCGTCCTGCTCAATTTTTCAAATGCAACGTCCTGGAAAGCACAGAAGCTTTGCTGAGAAACCTCGGCATCCCACAAGGGCCAAGGATTTCGTTAATGGAGCTGGTAAGGGACTCGGGCAGCCCTGTCTGGGCCCATCACCTCCAATGCGGAGCAAAGTCCTTCTTCCCCCATATTCACCCGTTCCTACCTGCCGCTTCTTTCTTCCCAACTCAGAAGCCTGGAGTGGGGAGGGGCGTCGGCAGGGGTTGTCCCTGGCATGACCTCGGGCCCCTCAGATCTCACATTTAAGGGGCTAGTCCCCAGAAACGTGCCCCTCCAGTGCCAGCGACCCCTCCCTCTTTTCTCTCCCCCGCCCCAGGCCCTATGCTCAGAAGGTAATTTTAGTATCTCCCTAAAGTCACCTATGAGAGCCCCAAACGAGCTCTCAGAAAAGAAAAATGATACAAGCAGCCCAAGCCGTCAACTGACTTGGCAAACTGAAGTTCTAAGGATGCTGAGATCTCAAAGGTTGCGATGCCAGGAGGTCAGGTGCCCGCTTCTCCTGTTCCTCCTGCAAAGCCAAGTAACTTAAATGGTCCTCAGCGGCCACCACCTGGGCGAACATTTGCAAGCACAGGTGCCATTATATGAGGCTTCCCAGGTGGCGCTAGTGGTAAAGAACCCGCCTGCCAACACAGGAGATGGGAGCTCGATCCCTGGGTTGGGAAGACCCCCTGTAGGAGGGCACGGCAACCCACTCCAGTATTCTTGCCTGAAGAATGCCATGGACAGAGGAGCCTGGCGGGCTACAATCCATAGGGTTGCAAGGAGGTGGACCCAACTAAAGTGACTTGGCACGTGCGTGTGGCATTATATACACTGAGTGCAGGAAAAGAGTGGCTGATCCCAACCCACAGGGGTCCCGGAGGCCAGGCACTCCCCACGGTCGCCCCAGGTATAGTGAGGTGGCTAAGCTGGAGGGTAGCCTTGGACTTCTGGCCTCTAGAACTGTGAGAGGATAAACTTGTTTAAGCTGTTAAGTGATTTATGACGGCCATCCTGGGAAACTGGACACCTCCCCAACCCCTTTACTCCCCGTATATACCATCCTTCCAACCTGGGGTCCCTGGGAAGGTCAGGAGTAATTAGAGACTCTAACCGCCGATATCCCTCGTTTAATCTCCAAAGTGGCTTAACTATCTGTCACCCATGGTGAATTGCCCACCTTTTCCTATTCCCCTGGGACAGGAATGGACATTTCAGGGTTGATCTGCACAGACTAAAGGAATGAGCACGAAGAGTGACAGCCTGCTGCTTCTTTGAGCCAATAAAGGGAAATAGATTTTGCCCCCTAAAATCAAAGAGAATTTGTAAAAAAACAAAGTCCAAGCTAATTTAATACACTCAATTATTTAAGTAGCAAGTCAATATTCCTCAATTGTTCCATCTTACAAACACAGCCATGATAACAAAGGAAACATTATTTAAATCTGTGGCCAAAAAAGTGAGCCTAGATAAAAAGAGCAAAAGGCTAAATCTGATATGATTTAACAAAGGCGAGAAAAGACCCAACCCTTCCCAGAAAATAAATCATAGCCACACTTATTGCCAAGATCCAAAGAAAAAAATTTATTTACAATAGAGAATTTTATTTGAAACATGCATTTTTCTTTTTTCTTTTTTTTTTTAAACAAATCAGCAAATGCAGATCAAGTTTACACTCCTTAAGGCAAGAGTCCCTTTGCAAGCTGTACATGATCATATTAAATCCAAACCCGCTCACCCTGGAAACTCATGTACAAAGGGCAAGGCCAAGGTCAGCGATTTGTCTTTTACTAGAGAATCAGACAATCTCCCTGATACAGGAACTCTGAGGTCAACTTGCTATGAATTATACTAGGAAAATGCAAACCAATAGCAAGAAATTCTGATCGTCTCCTTAGTACTGCATACAATCAAATCAACTTTATTTAGAAAGGAAATACAGTAGTGCATACGAAAAAGTGAAAACAGAGCCTGTCCACATAACCGGAGGGACAGCAGTGTGCGACGGTCATATTGCACCCAACGGTCGAGTCTAAACATTTGGTTCAGAGTTAGCTTTTCCCCATTTTGGCAATCAGTTCATCACAAATCTTGGTGAGTTCTTCGATCTCTTTATTCTGCAAGTGAAGACAAAAAAAGAGGTTGCTGAAATCTCCTGGTTGTTGGAAATCAAGCCAATCAGAATGGTCACTGGGTTTTTTAGTGTCCACCGGGCTGACTGGTCCCCCTGAGGATATCTAAAGCAGCAAAAGAAATGACCTGGAGCCAAGTAATCTGTACATCCCAGCTCTAGCTGTGTGGCCTTGGGCAAGTTACACAACCTCTCTGAGCCTCGAGTTTCCTTATCTCAAAAGTGTGGATGATCACATCCATCCCTCTCAGAATTTAGTGAGGTAGGAAATGCCAAGCTTCCTAGCACAGGGGCCAGCACAGAGTATGGCTTAACCAGCATTCATCATCTTCTGCTTATTTGTCCCCAAGGCTGCGGGCACAAAAGGGTGGTCTGCAGTGAGCTCTTTGGTAGCTCTTTTTGAGAAATGCCACCAGAGGGGTTAAGCAATTCTACTTGGATGGGACCCGTAGCATTATTCAGAGGATGCCAAGGGAGGCGGTGCTGTGGACACAGGGCGTGCGGAGAGGGGTGAGGGCAGACACAGGACATCTTCAGGGGCTTCTTGGGCCACACCTTGCCCATCCTCTGAAGCCCCATCAAGAGGAGCCAACCACGTGTTCATCTCACAGCAGAGATCTTCAACACTGTCCGTTCTCCAGCAACAGGCATCCAACAGAGTGGGACCTCCATCTGGACGGTGGTGGCTTTGCTCTCAGATGGACTAAATGCCATGCCTGATGCCCATCTGGCTCAGCAGGCAGTCTTGGCGGGTCCTCTCCAACGGGGCGAGACCTTTCCGTATCCCTGGAACATGGTGCAGCCAGCTTTCCTTTGAGGCCCCCGTGGAAGGCAAGTCTTAAGTCACAAGGCTGTGCTCTGAGGCTACACTGAGGCCCTTCTCTAAAAAGCTCCGGGCCTCCTAAGACATGGTCCAGCCGGGAGCCACATGCCCTGGGTACCCGGGCTGGGGTACCCGGGCTGGGCTCCAGGTGCCTCTCATCGCTGAGCCGGTGCTCCGGAGAAATCCGGCCTCCTTAGCAGAGGAGGTTCAGTCCTGCCTCCAGTCCCCACGGGGAGACAGCTCCGCCAGGAATACACCTCGGCCCACCTCCCGCCTAAAGTCCTGTGCTCTCGGAAGCACTGCAATGCCTGTTGGGGGATGGATTCTGCATGGGATGCAGGACAAGCCACTAATCCTGGAATTCCTGTTATCACCGCTCGGGCTGCTCGCAGTGATGTTTCATGTTACTGGAACACTTTTAGCACATGCTGGTCAGCGTGCAAACCCAGCGCAGGCCCTGGATTGTGCTCCATTCTCATCATAATCTCTTAACGGAAGCCATTATTATACCCCTACTTTTCAGTGAGGAGACTGAGGCTCAGAGACGGTAAGCGTTTATGCGTAAGGTCACAGAGTTGGTCAGACACAGCAAACCTGAAACACGAATTCCAGTCGGCCTGGTTCCTAACAGCTTGGTTATTTCACGTGTTAGGCACAACACCTAGTGACTGATGACCCAGGGGCACAAGCAGACCCACTAGCTGTGGATTCTTGGAGGTTCTCCAAGCTCTCTCCTGGTGCCATCAGCCACCAGCCAGGAACCTGCCCTATCACGGAGCTCAGCTCACCAGGCAGAAGTCCCAGGTCCCTTATCAAGTCTCAACTGGGCGAAATGCCCAATGCCTTCACCTAAGAGATGCTTGGGCTGGGGGATAGGGGGAATAATGCTTCTGAATCTCCTGAAAACAGAGACCACCCCCTCCATATCACTTGGAGTCCTTTAGGGAAGAACTCATGTGGTTGACCCACTCCTCCTGAGTTTTAGTTTAAGACAAAATTATGTTTGCGGATACATTTTTGTTTTTCTGTTATCCAAATCAGTGCAGAGCTTACTTGCTTTCTTATTTGTCTTCTAGCTTGCCAGAAAACCTAACATCCATCATCTTCACTTTGCAACTACAATCATCTGAACAGGCCAGGTGCCTTTAAAGCATCTCTCCTGACTCTGGTTTTAGCTTTATTGTTCTAGCTAATATCCTGATGCGATTTAAACACCATCATACCCTGATGGAAATAGGAGGGAACAACTTCACACCTTCAAGATCTTCCGGTTTAGTCCCTCAGCATTACAAACCGAGGTGAAGTGCCGGGCCTGCCAAGGGGCAGGATGGACGGCAGGGAGGTGTGGGGACCTGAATCTCCCGAGTTCCGAGCTCTCTCCCTGAGACCGTGTAGGGGATGTGAGAGGTGGTATCCGCCCACTGCAGAGGTTAGTACTGCTTGGCCCAGAACCCCTGGGGCCCAGCCAGCCACACTGGAAGCCAGCTGGGTGCTTCGAGAGGAGCAGAAGCCATTTGAGAGACAAACTGGACTCTTGATGCCACCTGCCTTTAAAGTACCCACACCAATGCCCATCAAGACCCCAGTGCATGAGAAGCGCTGTTATCCCAGGCCACCAGGCCCTCGATGACCATCCTGGGGCTCAGTAAATCAACCAGAATAGGGGTGCATGTCTGGAAATCCAGGGAGGAATCTGACTAGCGCACACTCACTCAGAATCAGCCTCAAGGCTCTCCTGGGTGGAAGAGACTTTTCTGTAGGACATCCAGGGAGCTGGTGTGTAAGGTGACCCAAGCCCTTGACTTGGACATCAGGAAATCTGGGCGCAAGCTGAGAATCCTCAGGAGTATCCCCCTCTAAGCCTTGGGAGTAGGAGGACACCTGGGGGCCCTTCTGACCCTGGCACTGCCCATGTTTTGCAGGTGTCTGTGCCCAGGGCGTTGCCTGGTGGGCACCATCCTGCTCGCTATGTGCAGGGGTTAAAGCATGATGCTTGGCACACCGCAGCTGCTGAGCAAACATCTGACGAATGAATGTTGAAAAGGAATGGAAAATGATAGTTCCAGGGAAGGCAGAAAGGGAGCCAGTCTCAGGGCTGGGTTAACCTAGAGGGAGGGCAAGGCCACGCCCACGAAGCATGACCCTGCCCCAGGAATGCCTGACGGGTGGCCCAGAGTGAGAAGCCCAGCTCCGTATGTCTGAGCCTCTGAGCTGCCGTGGGCGCAGAGAAGCCCAGCCTCCGTGTGTCTGAGCCTCTGGCCAGCTTCGCCCGCCTGTTACCTTCTGCTCCAGCGTTCTCTCCAGAGCGTCTACTCGCAGCTGCTCCTTCCGTAGGCTGGCCTGGTAGGCAGCCTGTTCCTGCTGGGCCTTGCCCCGGACTTGGGCGATCTCGGCGTTGGCCCTGCAGGAACGGGTTGGGGATGGGGTTCAGAGATGATCAATCTTCCCTGGAGACGCCTCCCACCCTCTTCCTCCCCAGTCTGGGCAAGTGTGCTTGCTCAGTCGCTTCATTCGTGTTCGACTCTGCGACCCCATGGACTGTAGCCCCCAGGCTCCTCTGTCCATGGGATTCTCTGGGCAAGAATACTGGAGTGCGTGGCCATGCCCTCCTCCAGGAGGTCTTCCCGACCCAGGGATCGAACCTGCGTCTCCTGTCTCCTGCATTGGCAGGTGGGTTCTTTATCACTAGCGTCACCCGGGAAGCCCTTCAGATCTGGGCAGGGGGAACCAACCATCTGGCTCCAGCTCCCTCCAACAGGGGCCTGAGCACAGGAGCCCATGAGAACCCCTGTCCCTGTGATGCCGAGCTACTTCCAGTGGGTACTCTGGAGATTGCAACATGCATCCCTCACTTATCAAGATGGATACTGATGGAGAGTGTGTTAATTTATCAAGATGGATACTGACGGAGAGTGTGTTATCCTAAACTGTACTGAAAAATGCAGCTGGATGATCCACTCAGCTGTGGGATTGGGATTGGGAATTATCCATTATCCCAAGGCGATGGCAGGGTGGCCAGGGAGCTCCCAGCCAGCCTTGGCCAGAGCTGGCTACTGAGGGGCCCTTTTGGAGCAGACTCCGGGCGGCCTTACCTGTCTAGCTTCTCCTCCGCATGGACCTTCAGCGCCTGGTACCTCTGTTCCTCTTTCTTTACTCGAGACAGGTACTCTTGTGCACACTTCTTCAGCACCTCTTCATTCTGATGATAGAGCACGGGGGTCAAGGCCACAGAAGAAAACCTAAGGAGGGCTGGGGACCCCGAGGGCTACGGATGTGGGTGTAACCCCTGACCGCCGTGCCCTAGCCCCCATCCGGTGAGGATGGCCTTCCAGAGCACCCCACGATCCTCACAACCTGCGCCTCCTCCCCTACCACGTGGGTCTCGCCCTCCCTCCCCACGAACGCCAGCACACCTTGCGGAAGCCCTCTAGGACCTCCTTCATCTTCTCATATCTCCTGAAGAGATCAGCCAGAGATTTCTCCACGGAGTTCAGGTCGGCCAGGGCCTGCTCCTTCTCCAGGACCAGCTGCTGGACGGTCTGGTGGGAGACCGACTTCTCCCTCTGTTCATCCTCTGGTGGGAGACACAAGGAGCACAACGATGGAGCCCACAGCTTCTGGACCAGGTCTCGGGGGCCAGCAGAGGCCTCGGGTGCAGCTCAAGTCTGACCTGTGGGCCAGCTAGGGCCTCAGCTTTCGGTTGACAGAGACCCACTCCCTCAAGCCCGCCCAGACTCCGCCTCTAAAGGAACAAAATCCACGGCTCCATCATCCCAGACCTGGGCCTGTGCCACGTTAGATGGGATGGAAATGAACCAGTATCTTTTAACCTGATCACTGCAGCCCCTTAAACTACCTTGGAGACCCTACTGATTCTATTTGGTTGTTGATAGCATAAGGACCAATCCATAAGGTAAAAAAGAAAACATCACTCCCGAATTTGGTGTTGAGCCAGAATAAAATGTGCTGTAGACTGAGCTGTGAGGGAAGGAATACCCCTTCTTAAGCATGATGAAGCTAAAGAGATGGGCACTGGAAAAGAAAAAGGCTTCTTTATCCTTAAAACATCCCATTAACCCCAAGCCCACATAACCGTGGCCCTGAAATCCTGCTCCACAAAAACGGCCATTTCTTTTGATACGGCAAGTATCTTCTTTAATTCCCAGGAAAATGGAGCTATTTCTGTTGGAGTGACTTTCTTAGTGTTGCACAAAACAATTAAATTCTGGCCCCATCTGGAGTGGCTGATTCTGGTGGCATGCTCTGTATACCAGTCTGTCATTGGTCTGCGTGGGGAAGGAGCCGCTTGCTCTGATCGGTCTGGAACTTTGCTGGCAGCAGAGAGTTGGTGGAGGGGAGCACCCCTGCTTGGAGCTCCTGTCCGTCCTCAGGTCACCTGGGGGGACGCCTGGGCCAGAGGATGGACAGCAGCTGTCATCGAAGACAGCGCCACAGCAGAGCAGCGGCCTGTGTGTACTGGGCTCCTACACGTGTCAGGCGCTGGGCTGACCGTCCTCTTGACTCAGTGCCCTTCAGCCAGCACCCGGCAGTTGGTCTGGGCTTTGAGAAGTTCAAACCGGGTCAACCCCTCCTCCCAGGGACCCCCCTGTGCACTGGAATAAACCCCCACCCCACATGCTCTCTGCTCTCAGCACTGCTGCAACTCTGCTGGGAAAGCTGACCTGGAGCCCCCCGTGGCCCCACCTCGCTCAGAGACACTTTCCTGAACCCACGTGGGAAACGCCTCATCTCCATGCCCAGCATGGGCTTCCCTGGTGGCTCCATGATAAAAGAATCTGCCTGCCGATGTAGGAGCCGCAGGTTTGATCCCTGGGTCAGGAAGATCCCCTGGAGTGGGAAATGGCAACTCACACCAGTATTCTTTTCTGCTAAATCCCATGGATAGAGGAGCCTGGCAGATTACATACAGTCCATAGAGTCGCAAAAGAGTGGGGCACGACCGAGCGACCAAGCAACCAAGCACCCAGCACGGTGTCTGGCAGTGACCACTCCTTATCGTTACACCAGACGTGTGGTGTGCACGTGTTTGTATAAAGAATGCACACTCCACGAGGGCAGGGTCCTGTGAGTCTGTTCTGTCCACGGCTCTGTCGCAGGCCCACAACAGGGCCTGACTCACAGGACGCAGCAACACACGCCTGTTGTGCAGTGAATGAATGAGCAGGGCAGCCCTAAAGCTGAACTCCAATCTCCTGCACAGGAGAAGCTGAGTCCCTTGTTCACTGAGGATGCAACAGAGCCAGAACCAGACCCAAGGCTGTGCTCGCAGCTGTGTCTCTACGTGAGCCTCTTACTAACGCAACTGGAAGGATCAGTTCAGTTCAGTTCAGTTCAGTTGCTCAGTCATGTCCGAATCTTTGAGACCCCACGGACCACAGCAAGCCAGGCCTCCCTGTCCATCACCAACTCCCGGAGTCTACTCAAAGTCATCTCCACTGAGTCAGTGATGCCATCCAACCATCTCATCCTCTGTCGCCCCCTCCTGCCTTCAATCTTTCCCAGCATCAGAGTCTTTTCAAATGAGTCAGCTCTTCGCATCAGGTGGCCAAAGTATTGGAGTTTCAGCTTCAACATCAGTCCTTCCAGTGGAAGGATGGAGCTCCCTTAAAAGTGGGGAGATGTTGCTTTGGTTTCTCTCTCCTTAGATTCTCAATAGAGAGGCACCTTTCTGTATCCTGACGTTGGGCGTTTTCCTGACTGTGTGTGGACAGGAGTGAAGAGCACAGAACAGGGACCATATTGGGGTTTCGGCTCCAGCCCTGACCGTAAACTTGCCCAAAGTCCTCACTTGAGGTCCCAGGGCCTCAGCTCCAAAATGAGGGGCTTCGCACATGTGAGCGTGCACTCTGATCGACTGGGAGCTTGTTGAAATGCAGGAGACTGAGCCCACCCAGGGGGGTCTGATTCAGTCATTCTGCGGTGGGATCTGTGCGTGTGACAAGGTCCCCAGCAACGCTGAGACGGCTGGTATAGGGACCACGTCTGGAGAACCACAGGCTGGGATGACACCTGATGTCCTGCCTCTCAGAGTTGCTCCTCCCAGGGCAGAGGTGAAGAACCAGGAGCCAGAGTCTGACAGCCCACGTCCCAGTCCTAGCTCTGATAATTCCTGGCAGTGTGACCTTGGGCAGAGCTTTTCAGCTCTGTCCTCCACATCTGAAAACACGGGATGAGAGGATATATCTATGACATTTGGGGAAGATTAAATATAAAGCCCTCAACATATAGTAAGAACTCAGGATCAGTGATCTGTTATCAACAGCATCACTAGCTCCCTGAACTGCTATGATGTCAAGTTGCAGGGACCCACGAAGAGGGAGCTTTTGAACATCGAGTGAGACAAGAACCACCACCAATCTGCTTGCTAAGTCTAGACTCCTAAAAGAAAGGGCACTTCAAAGCTCCACCAGTAACCAAATGCTTGTTTTTGTTCTTTGAATTTTAGCTGCTTCCTTAGTTCTCAGCAAGCTGTATAATACACATTCTGGGCTGGTTTCAGGCCATGTATACATTTCACTTGGCTTGGTAAAGGAGTCATTTATCAAACGGAATCCATCTGATTTCCTGGATCTGAGATTAGACTGCCTCAGGCTTCCTTTCCTCCTCCCCACCGACCACAACCCTTGTAAAAATAGAATTTCCCTGTTCCCAGGAGACCGAAAAGGAGAGAATGCTTCACACATCTTTTTTTTTTTTTTGTAAATGACAAATGCTGCTAGGTTCTTCAAATCAGGAAATCAGCTCAAAACCCAAGATGTTCTAGACAACACAGTAAAACAATGGCCCTGGAGATTTTTTTCGCTTTTTCAGGCAAAACACTATAAAACCCTGTGGGGAATGCAGCCAAAACACAAAAGCAAAAGTAACAAAAATAGAAAAACAAACAAATAAGGGTTGCAATGGGTGGGTGTCAAATTAGATGAAAAAGCATTTACTTACCAGGCTTGCCTGTTTGTTTTGCAAGCAAAGGGAAAGAAGCAACAGAAAATGGAAGCAAAACAGATAATCAGGGCAGTTGTTAGGAAAGCAGGGAGAAAAAAAAAAATCAATTGCAACAACCTGGAATGCAGAAAGCACAGAAATCCCTTTTCATCCTGAATTCTGAACAGTCAATATTTGAACTTAATGAAATAGTCTCTTTAGTATCATATGATGAGAATGAACAGTGATGGCAGGACAGATGTTACACTGACATAGAGCATTTGTAAAGGTTAAATGGAAGCCAGGGAGCCAGGCGGGAACCAGGAAAGGCTAGTGGAGGTGGAGTGGAAGTTGGTTTTAACCTCAGAACGCTGTTACATTTATTCTGGGCCCTGAACTGCCCAGCTCTCTGAGTTTGCCCTTCCATGGGGAAGGTTGGGTGGGTGAGTGGGAATGAGAAGAGACACGATCCAGATAGGAAACATGGCTGGGTTTCCTGCTCAGAAAGAAGGCAGGTCCCACCCATGGCTACAGTGAGTCCCAGCCACGCTGCAGCCCCAGTGTCCTCAGCAAGGACGAGGGCCCTGAAATCGACAGGGGCCCCAGTCGGCGACCTGCACTAATGACTAGGGATGACACGCACAGATGGGCCACCGTGCTCCGATGAGACCCCCTCTGGGAACATGGATGATGAAGAGGGCAGTGAGTGCCAATGGGGATATAAAAGGGCACCACCAGAGTGACAAAGCTGCTTCCAGTGCGGATGTTGGGGGCTGGCAGAGTCACCGGAGAGTGCTCAAGCACCCCCAAACAGGAAATCGCTCAAAGCGGGTGACCTTAGAGCTCTGGAAGAGATGGACCCTCAGGTCAAACACGCCAGGTCTCTTGGGAGGGGAGATTGGGTGTGTGTGGCCTTAATCCCTGGAGTCAGGGTTCCACACGCCCCTCAGATGGTCTAGAACTGAAAACACTGTTCTAATGACTGTCGCCTGCAGATACACAGTAAGAAAAGCATCAGAGGGGAATAAGCTTTCTGTCCCCACTTACGGTGACCACGTAAGGACAGGCCACTTACGTCAACTAGAGATTCTGAATCTTGTCAGTTTTCAAGAGGGAAATGTCAGCTTCTATCAAACTGCCAGTCGAGCAAGTAAGTTAGGTTGCTGTGGACAGCCTGCTGTCAGGGCAAAGGCTCATGTTCTCTCCAACAATGGCCTAACCGTCGTCAAGAATAAAAATAAAAATGTACGACTCCAAGGTGTGGAAGGATGTTTCTAGATGAGCCAGGTAGGTCTGAGTGATGCTTTCATGTCCCGACTCCAGGAGGTGGAAAGGTCTCATTCAGCTCACTAAACAGTGTATATTGCAAGATATAAATGCTTCCTTCTGAACACTTTCAGCAGTACTTTCAGTTCCAGGAATTTTTTTTTTAATCTCATCCATATGTATCCATAAATTTTTATGCCCATTTAACAAAGAGGTTTCATTTAATAGAAAGCATACACCATGAGGCTCATCCTTAAAAAAGATCCCAGTGGGCTTTCCCCTGAGCTCTAGGAGAAATGGCCTTTATTATAATAAACCAAAATGAAACTTTTTTGAAAGGAAAGCACTCAATAGGCAGCTTCTTCAGTGTTCCCAAGGCTCCTGTCATGCTTATCTTGGGACAAAAGCTAGAGGTATGGTATGGCTCATATAATATGAGAAGTCATCAGCTGAAACAAGCATCAAGTTGGGACACAGAAACTGTGGTCTGCAGTGAGCACATGTCCTTAGGAGTAAAAAAAAAAAAAATTTAAATCCAGTATCATGGACCTAAGCAAATGAACAAATAAGCAAAAATTCCACACCTGACCCCCAGAGTCTTAACAGCATTGCTGAATAGTGATCATCAGTGAAAAATCTTGGGCTTGGCACTTCTGCAAGGTCTTTTCTCGATTTGTCTTTAAAAGCACAAGAGCGAGTTACTTGAGGTCTGGTTACTTGAGGCCTTCTTTCATTGCAGGCCAAAGTAATCTGTCACTACTGGCTGCCAGGGATGCTGTGTTAAGACAGTTTCTGAGGCAGTATCCAACCTCAGGAAGAAAGAGCAGTGATCAGTTAATAGGGCAGGCAGCTGGGCTGTCACATGTTCTAATATTCCTTGTTCTGGACCCTATGTAAAGGCCAGTGGTTTTTTTTTGTTTTTTACTTGCATCTAATCTATATTAGGGTTTAGTGATTTGATCTTAGAGATCTAATTCTCCCTCATAAGCAAAAAAGCCTCCAAACATCTTAGGAACCAACCCCAATTTTTGATTAGGGTTGGGCCCCCATGAGGTGGACTATCCTGGCTGGGTCAAGGGGTGACCATCAAGGTGATGGCCATGGGTCCCCACTGCATACTAAGGGATGTGCAGGCGGGCGTTTCCAGGAGGTCCCCAGACTCACCACCTGCAGCAGAGCCTCGTTCTGGGAGCCTCTGGTCCCTCCCTAAAGGGCTTCATGAGCTAAGAGGAGCCTGAGAGGAACACACTCTGGGTCTCTAGCTTCAAAGCCCTCCCCACAGTTCACAAACCTCAGGGCAGGCCTGAGCCCCTGCCAGTGAAGACACTCACCTATCATCTGGGCAATGGTCTTCTCATACTCAGCCACGATTTTCCTGTAAGAGAAGTGGAAACAGGTTGGTACTAGGCCCACACAATGGTTTTTACTTTCACGCGGGTGCCCATGCGCTAGACATCAACAGCTTGAGCACTGTCCAAGAGGACAAGTCCTTTGGGTCCCAGGTGGCTCAGAGGTCGTGGGTCCCCTCCAACCTCAGCCCTCTCCTTGCACACCCAGGTAGGTTCATGCTCCTAGTGCACGACTCTGAACACATCACTCCCTTGTATTATACAAAACATTCTGTGTCTCTTCACTGCTCATTGAGAAAACAGTAAGGCTAAAACTTCAGCCTGATAGTCAAAGCCTTCTGTAACCCAGGCCTGATCTTCTTTGTCAACCATCCTGTGCAATGATAGCAAATGATTTCTTATCTGCTCTGAGCTTTCTTGTCTTTGTGGCCTTGAACATGGTTGTTCACTTCCCCTCTATCTCCACCTGTCAGAATCTGTTTCTCAAGGTCCACTTCAAATGCTCTCTCCTCCAAGAAGTCTTCCTTGATTTCCCTTTAGAACCCAAGAACATTTTCTTTTTTTTAAATTTGGCTTTGGTCAAGTCACTTAACCTCTCTGAGGCTTCAAACGGGGCTGACCATCCCCTTAAGGGCTGTGGGGAGAAACAGATCGTGTGTCTCCAGACAAAAGCACAGAGCTTGGCGCACAGTAGGTGCTTCCCATGTGGTAGACATCATACTTCTACGACTATATGCAGAAAATGAAAATAAATCACTCAGGTGAAATCTGAAAGACACCCTAAATGTTTATCCATTGAGACTGGTGAAATTAATTGTATTAGACCCTCATAAGGACTGTCAAACAATTGAACAATAAGACTGAGATGTATAAAAATCTAAGTTATCTTTTTTTTTTAATAAGTTATCTTAAGTTAAAAAAGAATGTAGGGTCGTGTACACTTCTCTACTACACTAAAGAAAAAAGGAGGTTATACTGATACCTTAACACATTTGGGATCAGAAATGCAAAAGTCTAGGAAGGATACCCCTGAAATGGTACACAGCGGTTACCTGGTTGTGGAACCAGAGGCTGAGTGGGAAGGAGATTTGTTTTTCATTGTAGGTATATTTTGCTGTTGTCCAGTCATCAAGTTGTGCCCGACTCCCTGCGACCTTACAGGCTGCAATGTGCCAGGCTTCTTCAATCATGTCGACTGAGTCGGTGATGCCATCCAACCACCTCAGCCTCTGCCGCCCCTTCGCCTCCGGCCCACAATCTTTCCCAGCATCAGGGTCTTTCCCAATGAGTGCATTTTTTAACTCATGCTCGTGGTATTTTAATAATAGTAATATACTAAGAATCCCCGTGGAATAAAGAGTAACTTCTATAGAGGACACTGTTCACGGGGCCACACCAGTTCTAGCTGTTATCAAACCACAGGTAAGCATTCCCCAGGTCACCAGGAAGCCCAAGCATCACAACTGACCTCATTTCCATCACTTCCCGCCTGCTTTCTTCATATTTATCTTTCCACTCTGAGACCTCTCTCTCCTTGGTTATGATCTAGTATCAGGGCAAAGAAGAGGAAAGGTTAGTCCCAGATGAGTCCATTCTGATATGAGCAATTCACAGACCGAGACAAGGAGACATGAACAAACATGGGATTAAAACCTGCTGCACCAAACAAGTATTGTCCCGAGAGAATTTCCCCAAGCGTGACAGAAATAAGCCATACGCCAGACTTTCACGGTGCCCTCGGAACGCAACAAAAACGTGTGTGCTTTTTTTCGTTATAAATCAAACGAGGCCAACAAAGGCTTACTAAACAATAGTGTCCAAGATCAAAACCCATGGTTTGCTACCTATCTCTGCCGGCAGTGGTCAGAGGAGAAGGTCTGTGTCCAGAGATGCTGGCTTTGTGGGCCATGGGGATGTATGTTTATTTACGAGTGGCAGAATGGGAGTTTTTCGCAGGCACCCAGAGCTAGCCCTGCCTTCTCGGAGGCACCCGCACAGCACAGTACCTCTGCCCTGGCGATCTGGAGCGCGGAGTCCAGGTCGGGCTGCTGGAACAGAAGGCCTGCGGGTTTCTCCACCTCGGCCGTCCCGATGCGGGAATACAAGGCTGTTTTGGAGATGGAGACATCCGGTGGGTGAGCAGCTTCTCTCTGTGGAACGGTTTTTAATTTTAAAAAGTGACCATCACACTTCTGACAAAGAGAACTGCATTCATCCTCTCACGAATGGGTTGGTTGTATGGTTTTGAAACAAAGAACATCGCAAGTATGAGAAAATGCTAAGTCTAATGAATGGGAAATGCCAGATACAGTCTATGGCAGTCTTATCATTTTGCACCTGCACAGGCTGACAAAGAGGCTGGTGGCAGAGGCCTCCCCAGCTCCCGGCCCCTGGAGTCAAGCACGTCTAGTGCCCGTTTATCACTGCTGTTTATCAGACACAGGCATTTAGCCACAGCGAGTATTTACCAAGGCCACCTTCCAGCAGGCACCACTTCCAAAATAAAAGCCTGACGACGAACAATGCTGAATTCTACTCTATGTTTGCCTCATTTTGAATAACCACACATCTGATGGTTTTGTGAGACTGTCCACATTTCAATTTAGGGGGCATCGGTTAGCTCTCTTTGAAAGTATATGTACAAAGTTTTAAGACCTACTGTAGACATCAAGCAATGTCACTTTCAGTGAATGAGTTTCTGGATGCCAAAAGGTAAGCATTACCCTGGAGTTCAACGGTGTCAATGGGAAAATAGAAAATTGGATTACTGACAATGTTCATGTGCGTGAATGTGTGCAAATAAGACCCTCGACGAGCACTGTGATTCCCCACCGCCCACAACTGACACTGGACAGTCACCAGGGAGCAGAGGTCTACACTGACTATTCTTCCTTTTGCACAAACGCTCAGCCGTTTCCAACACACTTGAAATGCAGTGTTAGGAACATCACCAACCAGCGCAGCAGGGTTGTCAGTCTAGCTCTACTGCAAAGAAACGCCAAACCAATCACACTCTCAGTCCCATTCATTAACCTCCTGGCCCGTCGTGGTTGCCAAGGCAAACCTCCACCCTGGTTATTAGAGTCTGATTCGATGCAAAGCAATGGTGGTCCAATGGGAGCAGGGCAACTGCTTCTTCCTTGGGAAACGTGTACAAGAAACGGAGTCATGAACAGAACAGGGATGTAGAAGAAAGAAATGTGGGGATGGAACAGTGAGGATTTATCATGTAGGTGGAAGCAGAGATTAAAGAACCAGTAGTAAGTGGGAAGGGAGTGACCTGAAGGTGCTTGAGCACAGTCTCTCTCTTCAATCATGGGAACAGGTACGCCTACCCTACTGTGGCCTCAGAGACAAGGAACCTGAGACAGCTTGGAAAATGTAGGTAGAAGCTTAATGGATAGGACTGGAGGTCACAGGGTTAGGACTAGTTAGTTGTACACATGCACAATGAACGAAGTGGTTTATGCTCTCCTGAAAGCAAGGGTCTGCTGTGTGGCTGTCACACCCCAGCCTGATCTTGAGTATCTGGGTTAACTCTCACGTGCAGTCAGAACGACTGCTGTTCAGAGGGAAGAACACAGTTTTGTTCAACCAGGTATTAGGGATGCCCACCCATCAGATGGAATGCCAGGATCCTTCAGCCTCAGGTCCTAAAGGTACTCTGTGGCCGGACATTTGAGCAGAACAGCTAACAGCCAGAGCTAACAGCTCTCGGGAGCAGGCAGACTGACCTCTTAGAAGAAAGAGGGCCACCAACCAGATTGGAGGGCAGAACCTCTCCTGTCTAGGGGTTAATCTGTAATGTCTGCAACGTTTTCAACATTCTGCTTGTCAAAAGGGAAACTTCTCAGGAAGTAAATGGAAAATTATAATGGCATCAAGACTCAGTACTTACATTTATCATGAGAGTTCAAAAACATAAAATTCTGGAGAGGATTTTTTTAAAAAATTGTTCCTATCAGTTAAATAAAACAATGTGTTCTTTGAAAAAAAATGAGAATAAAATTTCAAAATGGAAAGAACATCCCAGTCCCTCTGATGATGAAAAAAATGAGAATCTAAATAAGATTTGGCCAAATCATTTCCTAGAATGAGATTTAATTCTGACTCCAAATAAACCAGCTCTTTGAAGTAGAAGAGAAAAATGAATAAAAACTAATTTGACTGTACTGGGCAGAAATGAAATAAGATCAATGCAGGAATTAATTATTTTTAAGCTGCCTCATGTCCTTTGTAAAACAAGGATGAGGATGAAAAACAAACAAAAGGATGAGCTTTCTAAGTAAATGCAAATAGTTACTACCGAAACAGTGATTCACCATCTCTGGTCATCCTGGCCACCTGTGTTTTCAATATAGAAACGATGACTTTCAGAGTCCACCTGAATTATCACCCAAGTAGCTGCATGTCAATGAAATTCAAGATACACATCCTGGTTTTCTCTTACAACCAAGGATTGTTTTAAACTGAAATTAGTAGCTCTGTCTCTTCCTGATATTTTAAGATCAGACTTAGGTTAAGCTGTATTTCTTTCACATACTCTCCCACTTGCTACTTTAGAGGAGCCAGGAAGCCCCTAGAATAGCAAATTAAAATGTGAAATGGCCGTGACTCAGATCACATGGGACTGTGGAATTGACGTCCATGCCTTCAATCCTCTCCCTCGAACTTTGATCCCTATGGGGACCCCTGGGGCACGGTCACCCCAGTGAGACCTACAGACATGCCTGGGGTCCTTCTAGCCTTGCAGCCAGGGGCTGTGGGCCCTGCCCCTCATCCGGGCTCACAGTCCCCGTCCTGGCCAATCCCCTGTTGCCAGGTTTACGGGAAGCTGCCACGTCTGGGACCAAGGCAGGATTGCTGTCCCTCGGAACCGGGAGGCACAGCAGTGAGAGCACAGGAGTGGGGCCCAGGAGACGAGATCGGGCCATGGGCCAAGGTCATGGAGCATGGACACAGGCTGGACGCTTGGGGGTGTCTGGGCCACACAGTGCCAGGTCAGGCAGAGAGCAGCCTCACCCTGCTGCTGTGCTACCCAAGTCTGACAACGGGCGGTCTCGAGCTCAGGATGACAAACAAGAGGAAGGGAGTTGATACGTGCCCTTAATCCACTCGCACAGGAGGCACCACCAGCGCCAACTGGCCACTCCATCCCAGTGGGTCAAGATATGGCCTCAGAAAAGAGGGTGGAACAGATTGAGAGAATAGCTGACATATATTCACTACCATGTATAAAACAGATAGCGAGTGGGAAGCTGTAGAGCACGGCTCAGTGCTCTGACCCAGAGGGGGAGGACGGGGGCCAAGGGGGGAAGGGAGGCTCAAGAGGGAGGGAACAGATGCATACTTATGGCTGATTCATGGTGTCGTAGAGCAGACAGCAACACAGCACTGTAAAGCAGTCATCCTCCAATTAAAACATAGATTTAAAAAGCATGCATTAAAAAAAATAAATTTAAAAATAAAAAATATAAAATATTCTCCCTTTAAAAAAATAATCAAATTTCTGGAGGGTAGGGGGGAAGGCATGGCCTTAACCCTCAATGTTAGGCTGCAGGTGATAACCACAAATTCTTGCAACTGGGCAGTAAGCTGAAACCCATGTGTGAGCCCTTTGTCACTGCTCTTCAGATGGTCGCTGTGGGTTTGAGGCATCATGTGTGGGGGCCTGGACACAGCAGGAGAAAGGGACCCTAGGACATCAGGCTGGTCAGCAACCCTCATTTCTAACCTTTTCTGACTAACGAGGAGGAGGAAACCCCACTGCAGTCCCTGGGAGGCTGGCTTTGCTGACCCTCAGTCTAAAGGGAAACACGAGTGAAGCTGCTCCAAGGAGCGACCAGAAATCACCCCTGACATATTTCACAATGCTTTTCATCCCCTCGGTGTGAGTTTGTTTTTTTTTTTCATTCTGAGAGATTTCATTTTGTGTGAGCCACAGTTTAAGATCACGCTGCCAAAAAGATGGGGGCTGTGTCACTTGCAGCTGAAATATACGGGCAGCAAAAAGAGCCAATTGGATATACAGCTGCTGTTTTCTCTTCCTATATATCAACAGTTTCCAATGCACTAAGGGACTATCAAGCATCTCACGAACAAGAAACCCAGAGGGACCTAATTGGGTTCAGGCAAATGGATCACCCTAGAGCTAATTAACTACAGGAAAGAGCATCTATTTTCCATGGGCCAAGGTCCCTAGATAATAGACTTCTTACAAAAGCGGTACAAGTTCCTACAGTGGAGGAAAATACTCCTCAGACTCCAAGACCCTATGGAATCTTTTAACACGCCCTTCTGGAATATCCAAGGAGGGAGCGGGTGCTGTCTCTCCAAACTACACTCAGGAGATTTCATGTGACAGTATTTTCTAAACCAGAACCAGGACACATGGTCTGAGAACAGGCTGTAACTGCCTGGGAGTCAACTGCTGGCCATCTCTGAGAAAGCAGGCAAGGGTACCACACAGTTCCAAACACTTCATACTCAATAAGAACTACTTAGAACATGATTCTGCCACACACTTCTGGACAAGAATAAACTGTATTCATAGTGACCAAACTTTAAGCAATTCATTCTTTGTTTAGGCCACTAACCAAGAATACCAAGAAATAAACTTAAGGGGGGAAAATTCCTTACTGCGTAATGTATTCTAAAAATCTCATTTCACGGAAATTTAACACAGGTTTACAAGTTGGCCACAAGAACAAGGACACCAACAATTAGACTTTACATTCGTGTCTCGACTCTGGGTCCAAATGCTCCTGGTATGGACATCCAAGAGGAGACATCTCAAGAGATGTATCTGGAAGGGGGGTCCCTGTTTGGCTCCAGGGGGACCACATGCAGGGGGCCCTCACTCAAGGCAGGAGCAGCGTGAATTCCTGATCCTGTATCAAGGATGAGAGATGGTCCTGCTGCTAGGCGAGCTGTCACTTGAGATGGACGGGCAACAGGCTCCCATCTGGAGATGTAAGCACTAGCTCTCAGAAAGCCAGTGAATCACCATCAGGCTTTGGGCTGGCTCCCAGGCTCCATTTTCCCCCTGTGTAAAACAGGACCTGGGCCTGCCGTATGAGGAGAGATGCTGGGAGCGTCTCACTGGGAAACAGAGGCACCAGTGAAGGTCAGCGCCCATTCACTGATTGCAGGCCTACTGTGCACCACGCATGGTGCCGCTCTCTGCACATCACCTACTGTCCTCACAGCAAGCTTGCTATTAGCCTCTTGACACAGATGGAGAACCTGAGGCTCAGCCACTGGTTCAAGGCCATAGAGTGCACTGGGGCTCAGTTCTTATCTAATAGCCCAGGTTTTTACTGGGCTGCCACCTGGGGGTTGGGTGTGGGGGAGGGAATGAGGAGGCTTCTCAAACTCCAAGGGCACCCATCAGCCCTGGGAGTGGGCTAAACCTCCGTGGACCATGTGCTGTATCGCACAGCAACAGTAACTCATCCCAACTGTTGAGCAAAATGACTCCAAACTTGGAAGCCAGCAAAACAATCTCTGCAGGGACTATCAATATCATATTCTCCTCTAGAGAAAGGCTGGCAAACTATAATGAGAAAGCAAAAGTTTGAGTCGCTCAGTCATAGGACTCTTTGCGACCCCATGGACTGTAGCCCACCAAGCTTCTTTGTCCATGGGGATTCTCCAGGCAAGAAGAGTGGAGTAGGTTGCCATTCCCTTCTCCAGGGGATCTTCCCAAGCCAGACATCAAACCTGGGTCTCCTGCACTGCAGGCAGATTCTTTACTGTCTGAGCCAAATTATAGGGTGTGGGCCTCATGGCCTAATGCCATTTCCTGTAAAAGGTTTTTACCAGGCCCCGCCATAGCCAATCATCCAGTGCTGTCCACTGCTGCTTTGGCAAAGCTCCAGAGTTGAGTAGCTGTCCAGAGATCAGATAGATAACCGCAAAGCCTCAAACATTACGCTCTCTACTTGCAGGAAAGGATAGCTTTTTTTGTAATCCTCTTGACCCTGGCCTAAGGGTCATCTGACATGTCAAGAAGGTCTTGTTTTCAGCTATTTACTATTTCACCTATTTACTAGGGTCTAGTCTCAGTATAATCATTAGTATTATTCTATAATAACTGTAGAAAACAGAAAGGCTACAAATTATTTTTCATCAACAGAGAAGCAAATGATTTCTGTAGGAAGAAAAAAGAACTTCAAAGGTCAGGATTTATCTGTCCTGTTTAACTATGAATAGAATTAACCAGTTTTATATCTAACTTTGCGATCTGAATCCAGTTTCCTCCCTCCTCTGACTGTACGTGAGCTTCTCGTATTTTCCTCCATTCAACCAGCTTTTCCACCCACCCTGCTTGGTTCCTCCCTAACTGAGCGGACCAGATCTTAAGACATGCACTCAGTGTGTACTTATGCATGAGCTATGCCTTTAGCTTTTTGGAGGTATCCTTTGTCGAACACCTGCCTGGCCGCAGTTAGCAAAGAAGCTTCTGGACCACACAACATTCTCCAGAGGCAGCACACAGCAGCAGCAAACCGGTACCTTGGTGTCCTGGCGGCTACGGGCAGCCAGGGCGATCTGCCTGGCCAGCTTCAGGGCTTCTATCCGCATGATGGCAAACTCTAACTCCTCCTGCCGGAGGGGTGGGGAATGAGCAGACCGCAGGGAAAATGCAGCGAGACAGGACGGAAATGTTTGTCCACATCCAAGAAACGAATGGGCCACGTGAATGTGTCGTAACAGGTACTCGGGAAAACACACGCACTGGCTTTCTTTCACAATTAACACCTCAGCAGATCATGAAATAGGTGCTTAATTTCCGTTTTTTTTGTTTTGTTAAATCACCCTTTGGAATGTCTGTCAGAAGTATCATGCCATCAAATGTGAAATGATTTTTAAAACGGGGTCAGAATTTTTAGTGCACCGTTTCATTCGATTTCTCTTTTGTTCATTTCATGTAAGGTTGGCCAACAATTTCCGTGAGTGGATCTGCATCTCTCAAAGGACTATAAGCCATCTCTCTAGGTTTGCTCTGCACGTCCCAGTCTAGGGGAATATCAAATTAAGTGGTCAAATTTAAAGCGCAGGGTAGAGAGAATGGTTTTGGTTCCAGATGCGAGACCTGAGTCCAGATGTTATCTCAATGGGGGTCTGAGATAATCTCATATATATAAACAGCCTGGCTCGCTGGTGAGCTAATACCCTTGGTTCCATCAATAAATCACAGAAAGCTGCTTTTGGGGCTATCAAGACGTCTGAAAAATGACTGTTTGGATCCAGTTTCCAAATTGAAATACAAATGGTTTGTTCCATATAGAATGACACGATTTATATCACTCTGGCGTCCCGGGTAGAGAACGCCACATCCATCAGTCTTGGAGGGGAAGTGATTCCATCTGGAATATTCACAGCAATGCTCCATGAACTCCTGCCTCGAGGCTTTTGGAGTTTGGAGATTCATTCTCTACTGAGGTTTTTGACAAACTCCCCCAAAGTCACACATGGGCTACAAACCTGAAGTTTCTGAGCAAAGACTGGGGGGTTCTTTTCTGCTAAGTCGGGCTCCAGATAGTCAAGCGCACCACAGAGAGAGGCTGGATGAGCTAGCCTGCTGAGGAGGGCGTCAGCAGAGGCAAAGGAGCCCTCGGGAGCTGTCTGAAGGCCGGCAGAGGAGGACACAGAGGAAAAACAGAGGAGACAGTGACAGCTTCTGAGCAAGGACCACCCATCTATCGGCTGAACATTTCTGCCTTAAGGCCAAAGAGAGGATCAGGTGCCAATACTTCCCTCTTCACCTGGACGGATGTCCACATGCTGATGACGGGCATCTCGAGACTGGCAGGCCCAACCCCCTCCCCCAAAGCACCGTCTTAGGGTCCTTCCCCACCCCCACCCCACCCCCCACTCCATAACCAGTTGCTGGGAGGACAGCTGTCCTTAGTTACTTGAAAACCTCAGCAGGTGGGAGACAAGCTAGCTGATGGGGATTCCAAACGTAACATAACTCATCAGGAAAATACCTTCCAGTGTAAATATCCAAAGTAAGGTTTTGGTAAAAGGTTATTTTCTAAATAATGGAAAGATGCTTTCAAAAGAAAAAGATCAGAAAGACTTCAAAACCGGAAGCCAACTTGGCAGAAAGTTGAATTAAGCATGACTGCCTCATGATGTCTGTTTGAAAGATGCTCTGAGTCCTGTCTGGACCATGTTTTTGCTCATAATTATCTTTCCAGTGTCCAACAGACAGACACACAGGTGCTAAATTAAGTACTTGATGCAGGCGTTAAATGAACGTCTACTCATCCGGAACAACAAGGTAACATGCTAAGTCAATGGCCTCAAATCCTCTTAGGGACTGCGAGCAGGGAGGTAAAATAAGCAAAAGAAAATTCATCCACAAGGATGATTCACTTTAGATGTGTGGAGGTTGGGGGGGGGGTCTTGAGCTCAGGTCTATTTGCTCTGCGAAAGCCCCACAGGGCTGGGGAAGGAAGAGGTGTTAAGTCCTGGTCTATACGCAGAAGGCACTTCCCATCACCAAGGCCCAGGAGAACCAACTGTCTCTCTAAAGGAGAGCGTTTACCTACTCCACCATTCTCTGCCCTCTGCCAGAGAAGACAGAGAGGTAGGATATAGATGGGTGACAGCTCCAAAGCCACAGTCCAGCTGGAAGGGGCTGGAAGTGGAAAGTTAATAACCCTGACAGCAAATAACGCACTTAGGTGAGAACTGCAAAACCACCTTGGTGAGGACGGAGAGCCTTCCTCTGATCATTACAGGGTGGGGTGACCTAGGCTAGCTTCCAGCCCCATGCCCGGTACCAGGCAAGTGGTGCTTTAAAGACCTGGGCCAAGCAGTGATGGAAGCCCACTGGTCCTGGGTTCATCCACAGTTCATCTCAGGTCCCTCCGACCCCACTTACAATTTCCATCACTTCCGACGCGGTGCCCAAGGCCATGGCCTCCAGCTCTTTCTGGGAGGACTTCTCTGGCACCTGCAAATGTGGCTCCTGGTTGGGGGTCAGCCCTCGTGCAACGGGATGTTGGATCTTTGTCCCGGTATTCACAAGGGCTTCAGTCTCCTCGAAACTTGAGCTGAGGAAGCAAAGGGCATCTTTAGAGTCTGCACTGGAAACCCCACCAAAATCAGCCAGGATACCTCGACTAATATGCCAAGGGATGCTGGACTTTCAGGGTTATATTACCCCAGGAAAACGGACAGGTCTTAGACAGTCAAGGGGCCTGCTGGCTGAGTGGAGGGTGGTCCAGTCCCACCCTAAGGCCTGCTGACACGGTAGAACCAGAAGTCCAGATGCCATCTAGCTAAGGACACAAAGTGTGAAAGTATTAATTGCTCAGTAGTATCTGACTCTTTACAACCCCAGAGACTGTAGCCCACCAGGTTCCTCTGTCCATGAGTTTCTCCACGCAAGAATACTGGAGTAGGTTGCCATGCCCTCCTCCAGGGGATCTTCCCAACCCAGGGATTGAACCCAGGTCTCCTGCATTACTGGCGGATTCTTTACTGTCTGAGCCACCAGGGAAGCCCAAGGACACAAGCTCTGGAGTTAAGCAGACCACTAGGCCCCTGGCTGTGCACCTCAGGAGAGATTAGGGGCTGTAACTTAGTGAAGATCAAGGGAGATGCTGCCTGCATGGGACACATGTTGACACCGTGCTGGTCGCAAGGCACCATGCCTGCTGTTGTAATAATGTCATCATTTCATTCTCCCCGCCCCGGGCAGATTTTGGAGGAAGTGTGGGAAGTCAAAGCAAGTGCTTTCACTCCTGCTCAGTGACCAGCCCAGCAGGGGAGGGCAGGAAGGTCCCAGTCTCAGCATGAAACCCCACCCGCACCCGACCCAGCACCACACAGCTCAGAACCGGACCCTGACAAAGGATTACATTCACATCTTATTAACAATCAGCACTTATCAGGCACTTTATTTGTGCCAGGCCTCGTGACCAGTGTTCTCCTTACAGCATCTCCATTTACTCCACCTGATGACTTTTTGGACAGGGACCCCTAGCTCTGTCCCCACTGGGGGAAGCCTGTAAGACTGAGCACCTCAATTCATCTTCATAAAATCCCTACAAGGACAACTGTATTCCTTACTCTCAGTTTACACATGAGGGCAGAGCAGCCCAGGAGGGCTCAAGTGACCCGTGAGGACCAGCAGTGGGACTGCAACTCGGAATGGAATCCCAGAATCAAGCGGCGTGTGTGCTGGGAGGTGATGAGAGGGGTGCACACGTTCAGTTGGTTAAAGGGCCCCAGCGCAGTCCAAAGGGCAGCCAGGGACAAACCCGCTGCATCTGCGTCAGAGTGGATGCTGAGATGGGGACGTGGGCTGCATGTGTACAAATGAATCGAGGTCAGGAGGGAAGTGTAGGGGCTCAGAGGCCGGGGACCTGCCTCCCAGGGCATAGCTCTCTCATCACGGCAGTCATACCCTGAACACGGCGTTGGAGACTCGGACATCCGGACGGGGGGAGACTTGACCGGGCTCTCCTGAGACGTGTCGAACATAAGGTACAAGGCCTGCTTCTTCGGGGCGTCGCTGTCCTGCTACAGGGATCAAAGTCACATGTCAGCTCAGCCACCGTGGTCTGAATGCACTACTGAGACGAAAACCAGAGCACACTTCGATGGGGACAGCTAACTGGTCAGGAAGGAGCCTTCCTTTCTCTCCAGCCACCCGGAAGAGAGGAGAAAGTGGTACCAGCTAGGAGAGAGGAGACGAGGATGGCAGGAAGGGGAAGGCAGAAAGAGAGAGTGCGACTCCACCCAGGGGGGAACGTTTCCGAGAAGGATTGACTGCGATGGGGTTGGTGTGAGACACGCGCACTGCTGCTCGGCCAATGACTTGAGTGGCCATCCTCTCTGGGTGCACAAGCACGCTGATCACCCGGGATAAACAGAGGGGTCAGAGAAAGCCCGCCCAGGTGTTGCCCACAGTTGAATGGGGGGACGCAGGCGTGATGGATTAGTGTGATCAGCATCACCATCGAGGTTCACTGACTTACAGCAACTGGTTTAGAAGCAGCGACCTCACATCTACGAACGACACAGAGAAAGAAATAGAAGAGCAACAAGTCTGGGATCCTGCGTGTCGCACAAGCGCCACCCCCCACCCCCGGGCATCGCCACGCCCCTGTGGGTGTTGTCTGAAGACAGCACAGCGCAAAGAGGAGTTCAAGACCAAATGCCCGGGGGCAACACATATGAAGCCAGGGAAGACAGCCGCCCATCATAGTGACTCAAAACGAAAAAAGAATGGGGGACAGACTTACTGCTCAAAGGGATCATCTTCAATTACAGAAAACAGTTAGTCTGAAGAAACCAGACCATGGTATATCTTAGAAACCACTAGCCTTCTGCCTTTTCAAAAGAAATCTCTAGCTCTTTCTCAGCCAGAGGAAGTAGTTCTGCAGGAAGTCTAACAGCATCCTATCATTTTCTCCCTGAAAATGGCATCTGAAGTGGACTGAGACAAACCTCAACACCGTCCCTCACTCCAGCCCCGGGTCACTAAACTGACCCCAAAACAGGGTGGAAAGCAAGTCCCCTGCTGGCTGGAGGCAGAAGAACTTACAGGTAAGGAGGAACCGATTTTCTCCATATATTCGATTTCATAGGAGTTTCTGTAATCCAACTCTGCAAAAGAAACAAAAGGAGAGGTGAGCACCAGAGAGGGAAAAAGGAAAACAAAAGATTTATTTGGCTGGGCAAGGTGGGGCCTGGAACAAGGCTTTAAGCTTTCTGACAATGTCCACTGACTGAGATTTCCAATACAGTCAAAAGCAGAGGCTCGCCTTAGCTATTTTCAGACAAGTGGTAAACCTCTTACCATAAAGGGGCTTCGGCCACTTGGGAGTCTGAGAGTCCACAGGAATTAAATGTCAAGACCAAGCACGGATTTGATTGGGAAAAGATCTGAGCATCCTGCACTGAGTTTTCAGATCAGAGCGTGTGTACCCCTGGGTGTTGCTTTCTCTGAAAGTCTCAAGTGCAGTTCAGGGAATCTTCCCAAGTCCTGGTGACATTTTGGAACTGGACCCGAGCTGCCCATCTGGTTGATGGAAGCAAGGGGGAAGAGCAGGGCTGCTATAAGAGAAGCTCTGCAAGTCGCTTAGAACATTCCCCCCAGTTCTGCCAGTACCAAGGGGCTGGTCTGAATCAAATGTTCAGACACAAAGACTATTAAAGTCCAATTTGGTGGAGTAATGGCCTATTTCAAGTTGACAGGAGACTTTAGGCTACAAGGAAAACTCCAGATACTCTCACTGGAGACTAGAAATCCCATTGCCTGCCTCGGCTCCCAGGCAGTTACAGGTGGAGACCCAGCTCTGCCACTCCATCCAAGTCCCTGTCTGGTGAATGGACTCTGAGCACCTACTAAGTGCCTGACAGTGCAGGGCACGGTGGATACGGTAGTGAACAAGACAGAAGAGGACCCTATCATCGCAAAAACCCCAACCCACAGCTACCCGACAGCTCTTTTCCACTTAAGAAAAGCAAGACATGACATGACCCACTCAGAAAGCAAGAGTGTCAATGGCAATCCCTCAAGCCCACTGACTTAATTTTTTTTAAATAAACAGAAATAGCAGCAGTTCTTCTGGTTTAAACTCCCTCATTCCTACCTATTCATAAGCATATGCAACAGAAGGGATCGTTTTTTAAATGATCCTTTAAATATGAGCTTTAAAATGAGATATATCCAGGACTTCCTGGTGGTCCGGCAGTTAAGACTGCAGGAGGTATGGGTTCGATCCCTGGTCAGGGAACTAAGACCCTGCATGCCGTGAGGCAAGGCCAAAAAAATAATAAATGAGGGATTTCCTCAAAGACTTTCTCAAAACTTGCAAGTGTGTGTGGTTTTGGCTGAATAAACTCCAGTACTTAACCCCGTGGATGACTTTTCAGGAATCTCTGGGATGAAGCAAATGCATCTTTCTGGCAGGCGTGACCTGCTCATGGGAATGGAGATGGTTTTGTGGATTAATGGCCAGAAAGACCTCACACATCCTGAAGGTGCTGACTTGTGCATCCCTGGGGAGGAACACGGACTAAGCCGAATCGCATGTTGGGCAGGAGCTCAGTGTCTATAACCGTGCTGTGAACCTGTCCCCGGGGTCTGCCTCGACTGAAGACACAGAAGCGTTCATTTATTAAGACTTACTATCTTCCAAAGGCAGGGGATAGTGAAAGACAGAGTGATTTCTAGGGCCTCTTCTGGACGATGCCAGCGCTCATTTTTATTGTTCTGCTAAAGACTAAGTGGAGAAGATGCTACAAAATCAGCTCTTTGCTCCTCCAAGGTATCACTGCTATTGCCAAGGCATGATTTTATCCTAATTGATTTAACAGAAAGCCTCCCACCACCACCCCCAACACACACACACACACACCCCCTACAGTGGCACAGAGCACCCGGAATGCACCGAATAACCTGGGGGCCACCGTGGAGGTTTTCTGGGCCCTGAGACCCCAGGTTAGCTAGCTCTGGTTACCAGCTCGCCTCAGGGTCCCACCTGGAATCTGTGCTCGTTTTCCTGGCAGCAGATCTGGGTGAGTTTTAGGTCGCTGAGCTCATTTATCTGCCTTCTTTCCTACCTGCCAAGAGCATCTCAGATATATTCTTTTTTGTTTTTTGGCTGCACCACGTGGTATGTGAGGATCTAACTTTTCTGACCAGGGATCAAACTCACACCCCCCTGCAGTGGAAGCATTGAGTTTTAACCACTGGACCACCAAGGAAGTCCCAGGTTCTCAGATATTTTGAGAAAACACCTTACTGAACTTGCTTTTCAAAATCTCACTCACCTGCCTTAAATTCTAAGCCTCAGAGGGTAGGCTCGGAGAGGGGAGCCACATGCAATTTTAGCCCCTTTTTTACATCATGCCACACACAGCTGGCAGACCAGCAAAGAAAGGTAACAGCAATTATACCAAGCAGCTCAATGTCTTTACATCTAAGAGGCAGCTCACTAAAGCATGTGCTGCTCTGAGCTGAAGAGGCCTGACGTTACTGTTAATGAGTCCTGTCATTCTGAAGGCAATGCACAGTGAGAGGGCTGGACTGCTGTTTTCACGGGACTCTCTTTGTTGGAGCTTTGCTAGACGACCAGAAGGAGCCTGAGCAGAAGCCGGAAGGATGCAGCTGAGTCCAGATTGTCATTCCCAGGATCAAGGAAGCCACCTCACCAACTTCTCTAGGCCTACTGACTCATTCATAAAATGGAGTTCAACGTACACAAGTCTTACAGGATAAAATGAATTGATGTAAAGCCCCACATCTGGTCATGCAAAAGATAATGGATTTCAACCAGGTCTATTATTGCTCACTGCTAATATTTCTGAAACTTTTAACATATGTGGTAAGACGAGAAGAGGCTTTCAGAAAGGGACAAGGACACTGCTCCAATTTCCCAGGGTGGCCCTTCTATATGTCTGTATCTCAATGGCAATGGTGCCCACCACTGAAGCTGAAGCTCCAATATTTTGGCCACCTGATGTAAAGAACTGACTCACTGGGAAAGACCCTGATGCTGGGAAAGATTGAAGACGGGAGGAGAAGGTGACGACAGAGGATGAGATGGTTGGATGGCACCATGGACTTGATGGACATGAGTTTGAGTAAACTCTGGGAGTTGGTGATAGACTGGAAAGCCTGGCATGCTGCAGCCCATGGGGTCAAAAAGAGTCAGACACGACTGAGTGACTGAACTGAACTGAAGAATAGGTTAGGCTTCCTCCCGAGGACACCTTCCCCTCTAATGGATGTAGGAGGGAGAGGCTGATGCCCTAGCAATGGGCCGTCCAAATCTGTGAATCTAAAGCCACCACTCCCTCATGGTCTTGGACCAGAGACAGGGGGGATCTCGGAGGCTCTGTCGCCCAGTGGTTCCTAAACTTTTCATCCCTGGGAACCACATGGACTAAGTTTCCTCTCAAGGCATCACGTTTCAAAAGACCACCCTAGAAAATGGCATTTGCTAAGCAAGGGTTCAAAGGAAAATGTTTGATCATAAAGCTCCGGTTTTAAGCAATTGGAGACGACTGGTGTCGCCACAGAGCTGATGTGCTTACAGACCCCAAACATGCAATTCTAACTAGCTGGGCATCCATCTAAACTAGGTCTATTCAGGTTTTTTTTTTTTTTTTGAATATTAAGATGATTTGAATCTCCTGTGGACCCAGGAAAGGAAGTTCAACATCCTCATTCTACACTTAACGAAAGGAAGCCTGAAAGACAGTCACATAAAGACTGTGGTGGGGAAGAAGAGACCCTTCGAGTCGGGCAAACCTGGTCCTACATGGATTAGCCCCTCAACACTGAGCAAATCTTTAACAGCTCAGATCCTCCACGCTCAGGTTCTTTCTGGGGAACATATCTGCTCCCCACCCTCCACCTGGTGTGGCCAGATGTGACCTCATAAACAGGAAGGACAATTCAAGAACAGGGCTCCATCAGTTTCTATGTCCAGTTGCTGGAGGGAATACCCAAGAGATGGACACAGACCACACCTCCCGAAACGGCAGCTCTTCTTTATTCACACGTCCAGTGGATTTCCCATTGCCCACCAGCTACAACTACGGGCAGGGCTTCCCAAATCTTCACAGTTATTTTCTAAGAAGGCAGAGTTTACTAGAGTTTTGTTCCAAACTTATGGATTTACCTATTTGTAAATTTTTTTTGCAGAAAACAATTCTCGAATATGTCAGTGAGCTAGTGAGTGGTCTTCGTTCCAAGTTGAAGATGAAGAAATGGATGTCCCCACTGAATGAGGCACCTATTAGCTTAAAAGGTATTATTAGGATCTTTCTATTTTCTTGCGTGCTTAGTCACTCAGTCATGTCTGAGTCTTTGCAACCCTCTGCACTGTAGCCTGCCAGGCTCCTCTGTCCATAGGTTGCCATTTCCTTCTCCAGTGGATCTTGCTGACCCAGAGATTTTCTGTTTTCTATGAAAATAATGCATGTAAATTTGATTCCTGGTAATACAACCACATATATATACCACAAAACACAGAGACTTTTTGATTCCTGTCTACAATGGCAAGCTCAGGTTGGCTTCTATACATTTCTATGACATTTAACAGAGCCTTTTCAAACCTCAAGAGACGTGAACCAGCAGGAGCTACCAAAATGGCCAGGTCCCCGCTGGTCCTCACCTACTCCTGCTGCGATGCCCACACACCTCCGCACATCTCCCTCACACAGGACGGGAGTGATGCAAAAATCAGACTATGTGGACACTACCCTGTATACCTGCCTAGCCTTCTATTTTCTCTCCCCACAAAGCTGTCTTTAGCTCCCACTGTGTTCATGGCGCTGTGAGAAAAGCTGCCTCAGATAGGGTTCTTGTTGTCAAGAAAGACACAATCTAGGGGAGAGATGCACTTGAATCATTGTTACCGCATCAAGCAACCTCAAAGTAGGTTCAGAGCAGGCACTGAGGATAGGCAGTGAGGGGCCACGACCAGGGAAAGGCTGGGAGTGGGCAGGACAAGCCCGAGAGACAGGGAGGTGTGGGGTATCCTGCAGCAACCACCGCAGAGGGGCTGGATGGGGGTCCCATCCGGTGGGGTTCCTGGCCCAGGGGTGTGTGCAGAGAGGAAGAGGAAGACTGAAGTAGAGCTGAGGCCAGATCCCAGGCCCCCAAGGTCACGGTGGAGTAAGATGGTCACTGTTAAGCCTCCCAAGCCCCGTCCACAGGGCTAACCCGACAGCCAACCAAAGCCTCCATTATTCAGAAAATACAGTGCCCTGAAGTCCAAGTCTTTCAACATCAAAATACAGAAAGGCGTGTCTTAAGATAAGCATCCGCAGTCTCCCCCAGACTTGAAACGGCTCTCACTGTACCACTACTGAGAAACCTCTGGGCACAAAGCAAGCCACCCAGGCCCCGGATCAAGAAGAGCCTCCAGAGGAAGCTTTCCAAGTTAAAAAGGGCAGCAGTGGAGACAAGAACATAGAGCACAGACTTGAGGACACAGTGGGGTAAGGAGAGGGCGGGATGAATTGAGAGAGTGGCATGGACATGTGTAAATTACCACGGGTAAAACAGCCAGAGGGGGTCTGCTGTATGACGCAGGGAGCTCAAATCAGATGCTCTGTGACAACCTAGAGGGGTGGGAGTCCCCTGGTGGTTCAGACGGTAGAGAATCTGCCTGCAATGTGGGAGACGTGGGTTCGATCCCTAGGTCGGGAAGATCCCCTGGAGGAAGGCATGGCAACCCACTCCAGTATTCTTGCCTGGAGAATTCCATGGACAGAGAAGCCTGGTGGGCTACACCCCATGGGGTTGAAAAGAGTCGGACATGACCGAGTGACTTCACTTTCACTTTTCACTTTCAGAGGGGAGGTGGGAGGGAGGTTCAAGAGGGAGGGGACATGCGCACACCCATGGCAGATTCACGTTGACGTATGGCAGCTGCGGCTGCCGCCAAGTCGCTTCAGTCGTGTCCGACTCTGCAGCCCCATAGATGGCAGCCCACCAGGCTCCTCTGTCCCTGGGATTCTCAAGGCAAGAACACTGGAGTGGGTTGCCATTTCCTTCTCCGATATGTATGGCAGAGATCAATACAATATTGTAAAGCAATTTTCCTCCAATTAAAAATAAATTTTAAAAATTTGCTTGGTTACACCCTCGCTCCACCCAGGTCGGGGGCAGGAGGTGGCCTCATAGAGATCACGGTTCCTTATTAGCAGCAAAGAAGTGGATCAGGTTTCCCTGTATGATTGTCCTCATACTGAATGCTACTTAGTTTTTAAGACTTGCTAGAAATTAAGATCTTAGAAAGGGGAAACTTAGACCCATCAACGACAGCCCAGAGTACTGGAATGACGGCCGAAGACTAGGCTCACAAGCCCCACATGAGGTGGGTGGAGGACAGGCCCCATGAGGACTGGGAATGCAGGGTCCCATCATATCCCTCCCTGGAAGGTTCTAGTTGCTGACTTAAAGTATATGGATTTTTCAAGCCAAAGAACCAGGCAGACAGCTGCAAGTTGATACATGTTAAGGGGGAAGAAGATATGAATGAAGTAAGTGACAGGCCTAGGGCCTGTGAGAAGGACTCAGGGTTCTCGCAGGCAAGCCGAGGGGGAGCCTCTGGTTTAGGGCTTGAGCAGAAGGTGCTGGTCACATGGTGGAAGGTCCCTAGGGGCCAATGAACTGTGGGGACCCCGAGAGGCCCCCGGGCCAGTTTACCCAGCTGAGCATTCGACACAAAATCCTCAAGGAACACAAGCCATACAGCTTAGAAGGTACAAAGCTCAGGGGAGCTCAGGGCCAGGTGTTAGTGGGCGCTCTGCCAGCTCTTAGCAGGTGCTTACGGGTCACGGCACAGCTGGGTTCAAGCCTCAGGCTGTGTTAACAGGCAGCCTAGCTGAGGAAGACCCGGGCGGCAGCGATCCACAGCACAGTTACCTGGCTTAGTGGCTTCTTTCCTGGCCCTTTGCTCCCTAGGGGCAATGGCCTCCAAGGCAGGGTGGGAGTCCAGCTGGCCACCACGTTGCTTACCCTCCGTGGGTGAATTGAATTTGGTCTCGTTCACAAAGGTGGACAGGTCCGAGGGCTGGGGGTAGTCCTGTTTGTCAGCCTCCAGATCCACCGTCATGCACGTCCACTTCTGATTGGTGACCGCCAGCTTCTCCTCGTCAGTTGCGTGGACCACCGCTGAGATCACGGGCGGCGTTTCCGGCGTGGCCGCGGGGGTGGGGTCCTACCAGGAGAAGGGAAGCCGTCTCTGCTCTCGTCCCGTATCTGTGCCCACCCACGGGACCTGGGTACCTCCACCAAGGACGGGACCCTGTCACATTCCCTCTGCTCAAAACTGTTCCAAGGAAACAAATTCTTTCCTCTATGAATTTCCTTTTCTGATGGCTTGCTTCAGGGGGTGATGCCCATGGGTTTAAAAAGGAATCAGGATTTTGTGTTTTGATTATTTGAGACATTCCTGCTCATTCACTTTGAGAAAAATAAAAGAAAATTTTTACAACTGGCACTTTTATTAGGACAACTATAGTGTTATGCCCACAAAGGGCTGGACATCAATACCACCGACATCGCCCAACAATCGTCATGCCTGATGCCAGAGGTAGAGAAAGTGAGTTTCAGCCCCATCTCCACAGAGGTGTGCAGCTGAGCAGGGCAGGGTGGGAGCCCAAAAATGTTGCCACAGAGGTGGCCCTGGACCCAAGACCCCTCTGGGGGGGCTGGGCGCCTCTCTGCAGCCCTGCCCTGGCCAGGGTTGGCCTGGCTGGGGTCTCACTGGCTTGGATGAGCGCGACAGAGGAGATCTGCTTGTTTTATGACCTTGAATGGCCTGACACATATTCCTGGTCTATAAAGGTGAGAGGAACTGCTAAGAGGGAGATGGGGAGCTGTATGAAGAAAGATCCCAGCCCCCATTTCTTTAGGGGATGGAGTCCCTTTTCCACCCCAGTCCTGGTGCTGGTTACACAATCCAGGGCTCCTTGCGCACGTTCAGTTCTTTTTTCACTGAATATGCGTTTATCTCCACAGACTTCCTCAACTTCACTGAATATGCGTTTATCTCCACAGACTTCCTCAACTTAATATTTAAGGATGTTCTCAGCAGATTAACTGGCCAGAACGGACTAGCACGATTCCCAGAGAACTAACATTTTTCCTGGGCATCTGCCAATTCTGGGGACATTCTCTGACATTTCCCCAAGGGAAGTGATCAAAACCAAGTCTTGCAAACACTGAGGGACCCTCCATGTAGACAAAAGGAGAAGGTGTTGGAAACACGGCCGTGATGAGCAACTGACTAGTCGAGGATAAACCCCATCAGTCTCGACTCCCGCTCCCCCACCCCCGGGGAGCAATAAAACGATAAATATCAAGGAAACAGTATACCTGAGAAGGTGGATCAGAGAGAGGAGACCGTTTTGGCGACTTTTTCACCCTAAATGTGTCACTGGAAACAAAATGAGAAATGTAAACACAACGGACAGAGGCACAGAACATTCCAGAGCCGACTGAGGCCCGCAGTGTGAGGGCCGAGTATCTGGCCCAGACCACCCTCCCGTCCACACCACTCCCACCCCGAGTGACAGACGCCCACACCGACAATCCATTCTGACTTTTTACAGACACTGTTGCCCTCGAGGGAAAGATTCATCAAGCCAGAAGTGTTTTGAAGAGCTGCCATTGTGGAGAGCTGACCCAGAAAGTGAAGCTAACTTTGCCCAGATGCTCTTATTTTAAAAAACCAGAATCTGGTGAGCGGATTAACACGTCTGCATTCATCCAGGAGGGTCTGAACCAACTAAGGTCGGAGAGGGGATGTGAGTTCATGACACTGATGAACAGGAACCACTGACAGAAGGCCAAGCCAACACGGCACTCAAACAGCTGAAGGAGCCGTGCAGAAATAGGAAGGCAAGGTCTGGGTCTTCGGAGGGAACTGGAAGATTCCCTCCTACGTGCAGCAACTCGGAGCTTAATGGGTTCCCGCACCTCTGACCTTCTGGGTGGGATTCTGACTAAAGGCAGGGCCAGGGGTGACGTCATTTTTTTTTTTCCATTTATGGCAGAATACACATAAAATTTACCATCTCAAACACTCTTAAGTGTACAGTTCAGTGAAGTACATACACACTGCTGGGCAACCAAACTCCAGAACTATTTTTTCAGAGATGAGATCATCAAAAAAAAAAAAAAAAAAGCCTTTCCTAATCACAATTAACGACTCTGGTCGCTTTTTTTTGTCCTTCATATAAATAACTGGGGGTGAGAGTCGGGGAGAGGAGGACCTAGGCAAAGGAGACATCAGCTCAGATTCCTGAAAGAGTCAGAAGGAAGGGATTTTTTAGCATAGATGGTTCCATTATATCTACTGGGTGATCGGGGGGTAATTTCCACAACCAGAATGGAGACTTCTCCACCTGTAGACCAGACTCTGCCCCATGGTCTCAGGCCCCTCAGTGGTCTGGTCTGGCCCCCAGAAAGGCAAGGGCCTGGCGGGGGGTCCCCTCATCTTACACTCCTACTCCCCATCTGCTGCTCCAGTCGGTAACTACATGGACAGAGCAACTGGGCACCAAGTTCCTCCTTGTGTTCTCTCAGATAAAACACTCCGACAATGGCATTCGGTTATGAAAGAAATACCATAAATGGTTATTTACAGCATGTGGCAGCTGTCACGTGAACAGTGCAATTACAGCTTGAAGCATATATTTATTCACGCATTTAAGTACGCAACTGCGTATTTTACAGTTGCTAAGTGGCTCTAAAATACTGGAGAAACCCCTGGGGCAGAAGAGACCCTGAGAGACTCCACTCTATCCCAGGGCTGCTGGGAGCCTGGGACCAGGCCAGCTTCTCTTGGAAAGACATTGAGGCAAAGAAGAAGCCTGTCCATGGGCCCTTGGGAGCGGCCTGCACGATCTCTCACGGCCTGGAGTGCACAGCACTACAGGCACAGAGGTGGTCCGACCTGTTGCTGTTTCCCTCAACAAGGCAACCCCCAGATGGCATGCGGATACCCTGCCCAGAAGCCGCATGGCGATGGCTCTCACAGCTGTGTGCTCCACTCTGAGCTGACCCTGCATTTCAGGGGGCTCCCATCGGTCTCAATTTGAAACAGCCCAAACATTTCTGCTTCACATGTAGCCAGAGCAAGCAACAGCAGTTCCTGCCTGTGGTCGGACTGGATGGTTATTTTAAGGTGAAGCCACAATACTTTGAAAGCAATCGCCTACTTGTCCCGTTTAAAATGGAAGAATGGAATGAGAGTTTAAAAATAAAAAAAAAAAGTATGGGTTTCAGATGAAGACATCCACTATGCAAGGGGAGGAAAAAAAAAAAGAGGTTCCATTCCTGACAAGCAGGCAGATGTTGGATAATCACATTTTCACAGCCAAGCAGTTTCACTTATGCTAATCACTATGAAACAGACAAATAACCTCTGCTACTGGGAAGCCCCATGCCCCGTCATTCCCAGGCCTGCCACAGAAATGTGTAAGCAGCAGCCACGGAAAGGAAATAAAAAAGAGCTTGGAAGCAAAAGCAAAGGCAGGAAAAAGCACATTTGGCATAAGAAGCAGATTCCGTTAAATTTACTTACAACAGAGAACATACAGACATCACATCTTCAACCATCCTAAGACAAGAAGACAAAGAAAAAGAGAGACAGACAGAAGGAACTGACAAAAAAGATAAATCTGCAGGTGACTGGCTATTGAAGGGGCCATCCAGTGTTTGGCTTGGGCGTGGGGGCAACATCCCAGCTTTTTGGAGAGGAGCTGTCAGGGAACACCTTCCTCCCTCGGTTCCAAATATCCCATAAAGTGTTGGTGGCTCAAAGAGTCTTGCAACCCCAATGAAGGACTCCTAGCCATCTGCACCAGAGGTGAGACCTGGGGACAGGTAGGCGTCCCTGATCTCAGCTGGCTCTGGTGACAGAACAGAACAGAACCAAGCTGTCTTGTGGGGAAGGAGAAGGTGATGGCTTCAAGTTGACTCTCATCCCCCAAAATGAGAGAAATGGCTTTGTGGTGTGGGCATTTCCTTTTTCTCCTGTTCAAGGTTTAAAATAAAGCTTCCAACACAGATTCTAGGGAATCCTTAAGAAGGGCCTGGTTTAGCAGGTGATCTAAAAAAAACAAAGTCCAATTTTTGGCCAGGACTGCCTTCCAGCCACCACCACCCAAGGTCAAAGCCTGCTTAGAGACCCTCTTCCCAGGAAGCCTCGGGTTCTTCTCAAATGTTAAATGCTTGAGGGCAGTGGGGAGTGCAGAAAGAGAGGTAAGCAGGTTACCCTATCTTGATCTGTGCCAGGCAGACTCAGAGGGGCCAGCAGCCATGGTCTATTCTGCTGAGGTGCCACCAGAAGCCTGGCCTTCTGGTCAAATGATTGATGATACTTCACTCGAGAGCAAGGAGAAAGGCTCCAAGCACCAAACCACACTACACTTGGACCAAAGCCCCAAGGATGGACCTGCAGCCATCCTGGGCTGGACTCCAGAGGCATGGACACGTGTATCAAGTGCAATCCACTCAGCCACGGTTTGGACAGCAGACCTGATTACTCATGGCCTCCTGAAGACTGTGGGGACCACTTCTCCCTTTCAGGTTCCATTGATCTTTTCTGGATCCACAGGGCCTGTGGACTCATCTATGAAGATGAGTAGATAAAGGGGCAGAAACAACGTGGGTGCTTCCTACAGCGTAGCCGGGGTACAGAAAGGGGCCCAGACCAGGCCCCTCTCTCATGGGCTTCTTGAGTCTATTGTGTTTGCCTCTTGGGCTTGTTGTTGTTCAGTCACTAAGTCGTGTCCAGCTCTTTGCGACCCCATGGACTGCAGCACGCCAGGCTTCCCTGTCCTTCACTATCTCCCTGAGTTTGCTCAAACTCATGTCCACTGAGTCAGTGATGCCATTCAACCATCTCATCCTGTCACCCCCTCTCCTCCTACCTGCAGTTTTTCCCAGAATCAGGGTCTTTCCAATGGCCTAATGTCTCATTAAAAGGGAGAAACAAATACTACAAAATTTTAATAACATTTTAAAGGGTGGATCCCTTAGTTTCCAGGCCACTCCAAAAAGCAATGCACATGTTAAACAGAAAATGCTAAATCACCAATAGGGAGGCTGACCAGGCCACCACTGGGCTGCTCCCTTTCCACGGATTCCCCCACTCTCTCCTGAAGTTCAAGGTCAGGTCTTCAGCTACAAGTAAAGCTTTAGACCACTAACTGATCGAGGCAAGAGGTCAAGGACTCTAGACCCAAAGGGATGTGAGGATGGGACACAGCACCACTATGGGCGCGGAGAGGAATGAAAATGGGTACCCTGCTGCAAGCATGTGGCGCTGTGGCAAATGGCGGGGGGCAAGGCAGCCCAGGTTTCCAGGCAAGTGAGCAATGATGCAGCCAGCGCCCAGGCCCGCCTCTGACCTTACCACCTGCACCCCTGAACTTACGTCTTGAGGGGCGTCTTCTTCTTCTTGGCGGGCTTGTTCAGCCCATCCCCGTCCACTCCATTGGCTTCGACGGCACTGGCTGGGATCTCAAAGGAGGCTGGGGATTTAGAAGGTGAGCTGGGGGCCTTAGAGCACGTCTTAAAGGGATCAGTGGACTCATCACAGGCGTCCGGGTCAAAGTTGTAGGATTGTTGGGGCAGTTTGGGAGACTCCTGCATTTTTGAGGTGGAAGAAAAAGGGTTAAAATTGGGGTCATCCCACTTGTCAATATCAAAGGTGTAGGTACCTTTAGCGATAGGGATGTCATTGGGTTCAGCAGGGGACCTGGTAGGCGAGGCAGGGGTGTTGTCGAGTTTTTCGGCTGTTTTTTTCATCTTTGGCCTCCTTAGGGGCATTTTGGCAACCGGCTTTTTGCCTATCTTTTTAGTGGGAGGCGGGGTTTCCTGCTGGGTGTCCCAACTACCCTTGTCCTCAGAATAGTCAAACTCCAGCCTCACTGAGAGGCCTTTGGCTGGGGAGTCCTCTTGCCCCCCACTATCTGATGGGGTCACCTCCACTGCCTCAGGGGCCGTGGCCGGAGGCAGGGTTCTCCTTCCAACGGGAGGTGAGTTTTGCACTCTGCCACCCCCCGAAGCTGGGGGGACGGCCCTTTCTGCAGCCTCACAGTCCAGAGGGCAGGCCGCCTTGGGGCTAGCAGCAGGTTCTGGGGGTGCCTCCTCTGATAAGGCTGATCTGGAGCCTTCTGCCCTGGCCGGTTCTGGTCTCGTTCCGGCTGTTTGATTCTCTTCGCTGGGGTCAGGGCTCTCTCCGGTCGGCTCGTGCTGTGTCTCTCTCACTGGGGGCGTTTCAGGGGGTTTCTTAGTGGTCTGTTTCTTTTTTAAGGAAGGTGGCCTCGGTTTCTTAGTTCGCTTAAGGGTACTGGAAGCACTGCTCGAACCCGCACTGTACGCATCCGCGACTGGGGCCGTGGCCTCGGGGTTGCCTGAGCAAGAAGCACCATCAAAGTCACTGGCTTGCAGACTGAGCGAGCGGGACAACGTCGACTTAGAGGTGGGGACGGAGTCCGTGGACTTCCTCCGTGAGTTCACCTTGCAGTCCTGATTCTTAGGGTCTGAGGGGCGAGGCTCCAAGGTCTGAAGGTTATCCACCAGCTCGATGTTGTCAAAGTCCAAGTTGTAAGTCCCGCTGCTGGCTATCGGCTTGTCTTCATCGAAGACGGCGGAGAAGGAGTGTGATGGTGGATGGAAAGGACTGCCTTCCACGGAGCTGCTGCGGGGGCCATCGGGGACGGAGACCGGCTCAGAGCCGCATCCTGAGGGAACGGAGACAAAGCCATCATTGAAGGACACAGGACACTTAAGAGAGTCCCTCATCTCGTGTCAGACCATCACCACCCTCTAACACCAGAGCCCTGGGCCAGCCCGCCCACCCCTCAACAAGCACGCTGCTTGGGTACAAATCCTGCTCTCACCAGGCAGCTCCAGGCCCTAGACAAGCAGACCCCCAGATTTCTCATTTGTAAAATGGGACCAATAAGAGCTGTTTAAAGGATACCTTTAAACACTGTCATCTAAAACACATTTACCTAGACTTCCCCAGTGGTCCAGTGGCTAACACTCTGCACTTGCAGTGCAGACGGCCCAGGGTTCGACCCCTGGCTGGGGAACTAGACCCCACATGCTCCAACTAAAGAGCCCTCCTGCTGCAACTTTAAAAAAAGAAGAAGAAAAAAATAAAAACCCTGTATGCCAAAACTAAAAATGCAATGAACATCGATGATCCTGTGTGCCACAACTAAGGCCTGAAACGGCCAAAAAATAAATATTAAAAAAATTTTAAACACATTTACCAAGCGCCAGAACAAAGCAAGGCACCATTCTGGGCATTGGGGCCTCCATAACAAACAAAATCCTTGCCCTCCTGCAAGTTAGGTTCTTTAGGGAGAAGACAATCAAGAAGCAATTAACAAGTAACATGTATGGGCTGTCAGATGGCGGTAAGTGCTAAGGAAAAAAAGAAAGGGTAGGAGTGTTGCAACTTTAAAATAAGGTAGTTGGGCAAAGCCCATCAAGGAAAAAACATTTAAGCCAAGATCAGAAACAAGATAAAGGTGTTTATCTTTATCTGTGGGGATATCTGGGAGAAAGCATCCAAGGCAAAGGGAACAGCAAGTGCAAAGGTCCTGGGGTCAGTCCACACATGGGGTGTTGCAGAAATACCAAAGGCCAGTGTGGCTAAAGTAAAGGAGAGGAGCAGGAAAGGAAGACAGAGAAATAATGCAGGTAAAACATAGTGAGCCTTCAGTAAATCTTAGCTACTATCATCACCCAGCCTGCTGTAGAGTATGCAGAGCCTTTAAGTGCAGGCCCCAGGCAACTGCAGCACAGCTAAGCTTATGCATCTGCCACCTGTCCCGACTCTAGGCACCCCCTGAAATCTCTCCCTCCAACCCTACCTGCCACGCCTCTCTTCTCAACCTCCCTCTCACCCATTCTCTCTCCATTTTTTTGCAGCTTCCTCCCAGCTTCCCCTCCCGCTCAGCCAGTGCCAGCCAAGGATGCTGCTTCTTATTTTAAAACATGCTGTGGATGCCCCAGGGCTTCCCAGGTGGCACGAGGGGTGAAGAACCCACCTGCCAAGGCAGGAAACGGAAGAGATGCGGGTTTGATCCCTGGGTTGGGAATATCCCCTGGAGGAGGGCGCAGCAACCCACTCCAGTATTCTTGTCTGGAGAATGGGCTACAGTCCATGGGGTCGCAAAGAATTGGACACGACAGAGCATACAGGCACGTGGACGCTCCAGATGCTGGTCAAGAGGTGCTCCATCATCTCATGGCCCCGCTGCTCCACGGGGATGCAACCAGCCTGGCCTTGTCTTGGCTGCCCTGGGTTCTGCGTGCTCTCCTGGCTTCACAGAGACCCTGGGCAGTCTAGATGCCAGAAAATGATTGGCCAGAAAACCAAAGATGTGTAAATAGACAAAGGGGAGGAAACATTGCAAAGTGGTCCGCAGGAGAAGGAATTAAAGAGCTGGCACAGGGACTTCCCTGATCCAGTGGTTTGGCCTCCACACTTCCACTGCAAGGGGTGGGGCACGGGTTCAATCCCTGGCCAGGGAACTGTTAATAAGATCCCACATGCTGCATAGTGAAGCCAAAAAAGGGGAAAAAGAGAGAGAGAGCTAGCATATATGCGACTTGGACCAGCATTCCCAAAGTGTGTTTCACTGACAGGAGTTATATCCTGCAGTACCTACCCCATCCCCTGCTAGAACAGCTGCCAGATGAAATATAGGATGTTCAGTTAAATTTGGATTTCGGATAAATGAACATGTTTTTTATATAAATATGTCCCAATCACTCATTATTTATCTAAGATTCTAATTTAACTGGATGCTCTGTACGTTTGTTTGCTAAATCTGGCAGCCCTAACGCCTCATTCCAACAAACTAACAAAGATTGGGAGATGCTTGCTTCCCTGAGAGCTCGGTTGGTAAAGAATCTGCCCGCAATGCCAGAGACCTGGGTTCGATCCCTGGGTTGGGAAGAGCCCCTGGAGAAGGGAAAGGCTACCCACTCCAGTATTCTGGCCTAGAGGGATCACGAAGAGTCGTGCATGATTGAGCGACTTTCACTTTCTTTTTCACTTAACACCCGAACTGGCTTCTCACTGTAGATTTTTCAGGGCCACTCACGCTCATGGCTGCAACTCCAAGGGGGAGAGCACTTGGCAGAGAACCCAAGGAGATGAAGGGCTACCCGGGAGATGACAACACAAGGAAACTTCCAGCCTCCTGAGTTCAGGAGCTGCTCTGATTTATCTTTGTCTTCCCCGGACCTGTTACACTTTCTCTTGCTGGCTGAATAAATGCCTCTGGCATTGAGATGACCTTCTGGAAGCAGCCAATCATGGTTTCAAACCTTCCCTTCTCTTTGGCATCCAAAGCCACCCCAGGCCCTGCTTGGAGCATATGTCCTAGAAGATGGAACCTCTCAACCTTTTCCACCAAAAGATTCGCCATGTCTCAAACACACTCCTGATTCGTGCTCATCTCAAAAGAAGATGTCCCCTCCCTCCTCTTTTCTAAAACCAATTTCCTCCAGAGACTTGCACCCTCCTTCCATCAGCAGTTGGCTCCTCTTCCTGCCTTGGACACATAGTGCAGAGGGCACAGAAGGGCCAGGGAACACAGAGGATGCAGCGTTTCAAGTGGGCCTTGCGGGCAGCAGAAGGAGCCTCAGTGCTTCCCATCATTTCCAAAGCAAGGCCCACAGCTGCCAGCCTGCTTTCTCCCAGACTACTAGGCACATCCCAGCAGCCTTATGAAGCCCTTCAGATGTCAGGAGTTCTCCCCAAACCACGAAACACACAGCAGATACTCAGCTTAACCATCTGCTCACTCTTTTCCCCAGAAGAAAAGCTCTCTGACTGCCTAATGTGGCTTTCCTCTTTAGACATGACATACCATAATTAAATCACCATGGACCAGGAAATCGAATCTTGGTGCAGGGTTTCTAAGCCCCTGCACTGTGCCCATGTCAGGATGGTAAGTATTTTGTCTCAGTGTGTGTGGGGGGGGGGAGTTGGGGGAGATACTGTTCACTGTAGGATATCTAGAAGAATCTTTGGCTTCTGCCTACAAGATGCCTTTACCCTCCCCAACCCTGAACTGTGACAACCAAAAATGTGTCTGAAAGCCTTAGCTGATCAGTCGTGTCCAACTCTTTGCAACCCTATGGACTGTAGCCTGCCAGGCTCCTCTGTCCATGGGGATTCTCCAGGCAAGAATACTGGACTGAGTAACCTATCCCTTCTCCAGGGAATCTTTCCGACTGAGGGATCAAATCCGGATCTCCTGCATTGCAGGTGGATTCTTTTTACAGTCTGAACCAGCAGAGAAGCCCAAAAATGTGTGTCAGTTCAGTTCAGTCGCTCAGTCATATCTGACTCTTTGTGACTGCAACATGACAGGCTTCCCTGTCCATCGCCAACTCCTGGAGCTTGCTCAAACTCATGTCCATCGAGTCCATGATGCCATCCAAAATGTGTCAAAAATGTGTCTCACTCAGTTCAGCTCAGTTCAGTTTAGTCGCTCAGTTGTGTCAGACTCTGCAACCCCATAGACTGCAGCACACCAGGCTTCCCAGTCCATCACCAACTCCCGGAGCTTACTCAAACTCACGTCCATTGAGTTGGTGATGCCATCCAACCATCTCATCTTCTGTTGTCCCTGTCTAGAAATTGCCAAATGTCCCCCGGGGATGGGGCATCCCTGGTTGAGAACCACCGTCTTACTGTCTGGCAACCAGAGCAGGGTTGGGAGGGCCCTTCGGTTCTCTTCAGAAGAAGCCCTAGACCGGAGAAATGGGCCACTGCCACACGCAGGCCTTGATTTTCCAGAGCAGGTGTGGGCCAGTTGGATTCCCAGTAGCCCGCACTGGACTTCTAAATGCTCACACACCATATCAACACGAAGACAATGTATTCATTCATTCCTATATATCGGGGCCTCCCCAGTGGCTCAGTGGTAAAGAGTTGCCCTGCCAATTCAGGAGGTACAGGTTTGATCCCTGGGTTGGGAAGGTCCCCTGGAGAAGAAAATGGCAACCCACTCCAGTATTCTTGCCTGGGAAATCCTATGGACAGAGGAGCCCGGCAGGCTACAGTCTATGGGGTCAGACTGAGCACACACACACATTCCTATACATCAGATAATCTGGGTGCCTCCTATACGTCAGCCACTGGGAGGCATGCTGTGGACACAGAGGTAAAGAAGGTCAGGACCCCAGAGGGATCCACCCAACCAGGGCAGACCTGGACAGTGCTTGCCCTGGCTCCAGATTCTGGCTCACTCTGAGCACAAAGTCAGCCTCCTTGGTTCATGACGCTCAAAGGCTCACTAGGTGGTTCCCAGCTCGGGCCACTGGAACAAATCCACAGGCTGAATGAAGAGCTCTGGAGGCCGGAAGTCCAAGGTCAGGATGTCCCCAGTCCTCCTTGACTTGCCGACGGGCATCTTCTGTCTGTATCGCACACGTATTTGCTCAATATGAACTCACCTCCTGACATCTCCTCTCCCCCGACTGTCTTCAAAGGCCACATCACTTAGCCGCGCTGACCGCTTCTAACTGGAGCATTTCTGCCAGCTGTGCTGCGCGTCTCTCCCCTTCCCCCATCCCCTGTGAGCTCACCCTGGGCAGAGATCCATGGGTCCAGAGGCACAAAGGTGCTAACACAAGGCACCCTTGCCCTCAGACGCTTAGCTTCATCCAATATATCAAAAGGGAAATGGTGCCATACAGAGGGAGCCTAGCTCTACATCCTCCAAGTATATGAATAATAACCGATTGTAATTAATAAGGCCTTCCCTGGTGGCTCAGGGGTAAAGATCTGCCTGCAACGCAGGAGCCCCAGAAGATGTGGGTTCGATCCCTGGATTGGGAAGATCCCCAGGAGGAAGAAATAGCAACCTACTCCAGTATTCTTGCCTGGAGAATCCCATGGACAGAGGAACCACTGGGCTACATTTTATAGGGTTTACTCCCACATCTCACTGGAAAGCAGGTGATGAGATGCCCCACATATACAGGCTTAGAGCCCTGGGGATCCTTCCCTCATCCGAGCTGGGATGAAACGTGCAAATAATTTAGCACAGGTCTGGTACACAGTGGACGCTAAATGGAGCTATTGTTTAATTACAGGACATTTCATTACATCTTTCGGTGGCTAGTCCTGAGTTCGAATAATGCGGCCACCCTACAGCAACCAAGCGTCCTGATCACAGCAGCATGAGAAGTGGGAATGGAAAGGATCTCAGAGGACTCACGGGTGACTCTTTTCATTTTACAGATAAAAAAACTGGACTCAGGTAAGCCACATCCTGGCACAGCCCAGAAGAGCGGCAGACGCAAGGTGGCCACCAGGGTCTCAGCCCCCCTCCTCTCCCGTGGCACACAATCATGCAAAGCCCAAAATAAAGTGATGGATTACTTTGCAAAATGTAAGTTTCCAGGAGGAAAAATTATGTCCTTATTCATAGCCCAAGGTCTCGTCTATTATTTCCTGGGGTTCTCTTGGTACCTTTAGCAATGATGCAGGCACTTCACAGTGGCAAACCAAACTGCCCTTTCTCTCCTGCAGTTCCCAGAAGGATGCTTTCTTCTCCTCCACGGGCATGCACGGCCACCTCCCCACTCTGGGTAATGTCCCATGATGTCTACAGAAGGGACAAGCAGATCTTTCAAATGAATGTGGTAAATCAAACAGACTTCTGTGCAGGCCAAGCCAGGGGGCTTTTAGGCAGACACAATCCCAACCTTCACCGTCCTCACTGTATAACCCACATTTAGCCTCACTGTAGTCTTCCAAGGAGGAGAAGCAAAGTCGGACTCCAACCAGTGCAATCGAAAGTTCTGTGGGGCTGTGACTCATGGCCATGCATGCCTCCAACCCCTTCTGGCAGGGGGTCTCTCTTAATCCTCCATAATATTCACTCTTTCAGAAACTGCCATCTAAGCCAGGGGCGGGTATTGTGCTTGAGAGTGTGTGTGTATGTTAGAATGGAGATTGTTCATTGCTTTATTGAAAAAAGAAGTAGGCAGAAGGAACAAAGACAGGCTGAAGAAAAGAACGAGGGTTGCAAACCATCCCCAGAAGCGATCAGGACATAAAAAACCGGAAATCCCAGAGGACACACGCATGCTGGCGGCAGTGACCGCCCTTGGGAAGCCGTGTGATGCTCAAGGATGGACCACACTTTGTCTTGGGCCTTCATTCTCCTTCTAACATCCTTTCTAAGGTATCCCACACATGCAGAGTGTGAACTTATTACACCCATAAAAAAAGGATCATTTATTCTTAAGTGGATGTTTGATGTAAGGATTAAAATGTATTTGTCATTCAGCTGCTTTCCATTAAAACCTCAGGGTGAAAGTTCTATGATATTGTAGGAAATGGAATTTTTACATACTTTACTATATGCAAAAGACTCTCTGAGAACTATAAGCAGCCCTTCCTGCTTCTTCGCCACCTTAAAATCAAATAAATTTCAATCATCACCCTCTTAGAGCTTAGCACCTAGACTAATGGTGCAGAATCAGGTACTACTAACTGATAGCTGTCAAAAAAGGGAAACTATGAAGACTGCATTCATCAGATCCCAGCAAAGGTGTCTCTTCCTCTCCCCCCAGCACCAGGGAGCATATGTGCTTAGGAACAAAGCCCCAGGAGTATCTGCCTTTAATCAACAGCCAGGCTGAAGCCAGAGCAGATGGAATGGATTCCACCTATTTCTTTCTAAGACCAACATCAAGGTCAAAATGGCCTTTTATCTTGCCATTCACCTGGCTCCTGGCTAGGGCAGGAGTACAAATGGACACTGGCCCCCTCCTCCATTCCCCAGCCTCCATCCCTCACCTGGGGCAGCCTCTAAGCACAGGTGCGTGGACATCCACTTGTATGTCCCAGCCCCGGCCTTGGTTCCTTCTCGGCTAAAGGGTGTAAACATGGGCACAGTCAGCTTCGGGAAGATGGGACAGAAGAAGGAGCCTGGGTGGGCCCAGGAAGCGGGTGCTCCCAGGTATCCAGGACATGGTCCGGGGGAGCTCAGCGCTACAGACTTATCTTACTGCCAGGGCTGCGGCCGAGAAAGGCCAGAGTGGGGGCCTCTGAACTTCAGGGTCCAGAGGAGGCTGTCCAGCTCTGGAGACGGCACCACCTGGCCCCCTAACTGGCCTAAGGGGGCCATTTCTGAGCCACGTGGTCTCTTGACCAGCCTGTGTGGACATTTCTGGGACCACCTGGCCCCCAACCAGCTCGTGGGGTCATTTCCAGCAACCTCCATCTCTTTCCAGGCCTCATGTGAAACTCTGATGCTCGAGGTGGTCCTACGCCTGCTGTTGTCACTGGAGGATACACACAGATGACAGCAGTCAGGTGGGCAGGTTGGAGGCTGGGGCCCGAGATCTGTCCTGTCCTCCCCCATCCCCACCCCCGGTGATCACTGCATCTGAAAGGTCTTTAAGTCACACTAGTGGAGAATGGATGTGGGGAAGTGATAGGAAATCTGGATAGTCTGAAGTTCATGAGGAATAAAGGAGTCACCCCTGCACAGATTCAACCCGCCCATCACTTTCTCTTCTTGCCCATTTACTAATTATCATCCCTAAGCCCACGTGGCCTTCTGTTGTTCAGTCACTCAGTCGTGTCCAGCTCTTTGTGACCCCAAGGATTGCAGCACGCCAGGCTTCCCTGTCTCTCACCACCTCCCAGAGTTTGCTCTAACTCATGTCCATTGAGTCAGTGATGTCATCCAACCATCTCATCCTCTGTCTTTCACTTCTCCTCTCGCCTGTGTCCTTTAATAAAAATGCAGGTCACATGGGTAACCAGAACCAGTGCTCTTATGGGAGCCAGGGGCCAGATATTAGAATCCAAGATTGCACCAGAAAATTCCAAGACCCCACTGTCCCATACAAACCCAGCTCTGGGGGTTGGCTGAAAGGCACCCAGAGTTAAATGCACTATTTCTTCAGAGACCACCTCTAAACTTCTGCAAAGCAAACACAAAATAACCCACCATACTCCTGCACCCTTAGTTTTTACCACATAAAACAAAGCCCAGCGCTGAGAGGCCCAGAGGCTGGGGAGGACCTAAAGAGCTCCAGCGACAGTCCCCGGGGGTGGGCGGCCTCCTCCAGCTGGGTCCCCAGAGGAGCCGCTGTGAGTGTCCCCGGGGACAGTAGGGCTGCTCCCACGCCACCCCAGGGGTGCTGGGCCCTTGGTTACCTGGTTCTTCCAGGGGAGCCTGCACGCTGACCTCAGGTTCTGCAATGACTTCGGGGGGTGGTGGGGGTGGGGCTGGTGGAGCTTTGACGGGGGTCGTGGACTCCGGAGTCTCAAATGCTTCTTCAGAGTCAGAACTCCTGATGGAGAGAGACAGGGAGAAGCACAGGTTAGACAGGGGCCAGGGCTGTATTTGCTCCAAGGGACCGGTGCTGAGGAGCAATGCACGGCCTAATGACCCCTCCCGGGACCACTGCAGCCAGGCCCGCGGCCCAATTAAATGGTCCAGGGCCAGCCTTGAAGCAGCGTGCTCCCCAGGAGTGAATCTCATTATCACCAGCTTTGGACCCAAATGACACAGTCTTTGAACTCAGCTCTACTCGAAATACACATTTCTGACCTCAGTGGCAATACAACAGTAGAATCCTCTGATCGACTCTGGCACGTGTTACTTGGCATCAATTCAGTCAAACCAATAGGAAAGCATTCCCAGGGACACTTGGCAATGCTGTGGTTCCAACGCATTCCAAGGACCCTCACCCCATGAAGTGGAATCTCATTCGGCCCCTTCCCCTCACCCCACCACTCTCTCCCACTGCCGTTCCTTCCCCAGCGCATCACATAACTTGTCATTATAGATGTATTCACTTTCTAATCATGTTAATTATATTTCTCCTCGACTGAGCTGAAAAGGCCAAGAGGGCAGCCTTTTTTGTTTTGTGTTTTTTTATCACTGCCTCCCCGAGTCCAGACCAGGAGGCAGTGAATAAACATCTGTTAAGTCAATGAAGGAAGGCATGAAAGCTGGCAAGTCAGTGGAGCATGTGTCAGACTAAAGCTCAAAGCACAGCCTGCTGATCCTAGCAGTATGAAAATCGCCCTTGCTGGTCTGCGGTGATGTCCGCTCTCAAAGAAGATTCTTCACCCAGAGAAAGACCCCAAAACCCCACCCAGAGGAATGCCCGCCTTTCCACCCTGTAACAAGGGGAAGGGCCTCACAAAGCTAAAAAAGCCTTATCCTGGCTTGAAAATCAAGGGCAGGCAGCCCTTCTCATCACCCTGCTTCCACTAGGGACTCAATTTCGAGCCAGAAAGGATGAGGCATCCCCAGATCACTGAGCCAGGCATGTGTCCTCAGGTTGGAGGGCAGCTCCTTATGGGCTCAGATTGTGGAGGGGTCTGTGGTGCCAGCTTCAGCTCGCTTTGAGGATCAGCAGCATCACCCGGGCTCACTCCCATCTCAGGATATTTTAAGTTGACCAAAATGCCATTTATTTATTTGCAACAAGGAAGGTAACTATCACGACGGTGGATACTTAGGGTTGCTGCTGGCACAAGCGACCCAGCAGGCAATTTGGCAGAAGATATACAATCAGAGAGCGATGCATCAGGTACATGTGGACGCTGAAATGCTCATAGAGCTGAACATCCACAAGGATCAAAGGACCAGTGTCCTCCCCAGAAGTCAGCAGCTTCTAAAGACCGTCTGCCAGCCAGCAGAGAGCATCACAACCAACCAATCCCTCCTCAGTCAGCCAGGGCAGGAGAAAAAGAGCCATTTGGTGAGTCTCCTCCAGAAAATCTCCATCGAGGTTTTTTACAACTTGTGTGTCAGAGACTCACTTTATCGGAGCCAAAGATTCCCCACTCCCATCCTTCCAAGGACCCTGGCTCCTGCAACCAGCCACATAGCTCTCCAGGGACACAAAGAGGTGAAGAGAAATATCAGAGCTGGACTCGACGGAATCCAATGAGCTGAAGCCTGTTTACTATCAAATTTCACAAGACTTAATTTATACAAATGCAACAGGGGCCATACCAACTTTTACAAACACACATTAATATTAAACGTAGCTTTCATCTGGGGTGGCGGGGTGGGGTGGGGGGCGGGGCGGGATTTAAGATCCATGCCTGGACAACCACAGATCTAGGTAGCTGAACTTTTGCAGAATCTTTTTACTGGCATGAAAAACACAAGGAAGTCATGCAACCAAGCATCAAAGACGAACAGTAGTTTAGATCTGCCTGGTGGGCTCTGGGTGTAGACCTGGCCCCCAGCTTTGCACGCATCCGCAGCAATGTTGAAGAGACTCACACAGACAACTTGCCTCTTTCCTCGGTTTCCATGAAGGACCCGCAGACCCGAATCCCTGCTGCCGGTTACCGTCGTCCACATCCACCGGGCCCATTCCACCGGGGGCCATGTCCACCAGGACGCCAAAGCCATTTTCGCTGAAGAAGAGCTTCTGTCCCCAAACTTCTACCCCTAATTCCTTTGCTGAAACGTCTGGGTTCTGAATCTCTTTACGATGCCACAAGAAACTTAGCCGCTGCACCACCAGGCAGGGATGCTCTGAGCTTCCCCAGAGCCCAGCAGAGATGCAGAGGGAGCTCTTCCCGCAGCTTCTGCATCCCCAGGCTCCAGCGATGTGTGGCTTCAGAGCACAAAGGGCCCCTGATCTTTCCCAGCAGCATAAGCAAGCGACAGGGAGGGCCGGACGCTCGTGAATTCAAGCTGCAGAATTCCAATGAGGTCTCCCCAGCTCGCAGCTGCCCAGCATGCACACCTGCTCAGAGAGCACCACTATTCACCAGGGCCCCGTGTGGGAGGCAGTGTCAGGGGAGGGCAAGGGTACACCAGGCCCCTTGTGAGGCTCCTCGCCTTGTTTACTACGAACCTTTTCTGCATCAGAACACCAGAGGCTACCAGGGACCCCTACAGTGGCATTCACTTCCAGCACCACGCGCTGTTTTCATATTTTCACACCCTCCCCCAGGAGTGGAGAGCAAGTTAATTAGAGGAGGTGGACGGCAGCTTTTTTAATTAGCTCTTTTCTCCCTATTCGGCTTCTCAGAGGGGGCTCAGAAACATTCCCAAGAGCGGGGATTTCTGCAGTCCACCCACAAAGAGCCTGGACATAAACATAAAGCAGTATTCCAGAGTCTCAGTGCATGAAAGCAGCTTTCCTTGGCTGTGCAATTATTTTTTTTCCTACAAGAAGAACTGAAAGTACAGGAAATTATTCTGCAAAGGCACCACACGTTTTTAAAATGAAAAAGCAAGTAAGTTAATTTACCAAGAAGCTGTGTCAGAAAGAGAAATGTGCCATTACAGTCCACTAAAATGACTAAATTACAGAGAAATGTATTTACCAGGATATGCAAATACTAGGTTCTCCATAAGTAAATATGTAAATGAATGCAAATATAATAAGGTATATGCACTTCCAAAGTGTAAAGGTGTACCTCTTAATGGCCGGGCATGAAATATAATGACTTTAATTCCCAGCATAAAGAGCATTCTAATAGCTACCATATGTTGAACTTTTTTGTTACATATCAAGCACCGGACTAAGCCATTTGCACATTTCTCTATAAGCTACAAAATATCCCCCTACTGGAGAGCAGGCCCATTCTGCAGATGACACAGCTTAGAGAGGCACACTGCTTAGCCCAAGGCTACCTCATTAGTAAACTAGGGAAGTGCAGGGCTCAAATCTAGAAATGTCTGCCTCTAAAATCTGTGCTGTCTTACTACTACATCAGTGGCTTCTAAACCTTTCCAGCAACAAAACTATTTTTCTAAATGCATCTTATGCGAATTTCCTATGCACAGAGAAAAGTAGTATTTCACTCTCTTTATAAGGTCATTGTATGATATATTCTTATAAAGTCTATAGCCTTTCCTTTCCCTTCTCCAGGGCATCTTTCCAACCCTGGGATCAAACCCAGGTCTCCCCCATTGCAGGCAGATTCTTTACCAGTTGAGCCACCCAGGGAAGCCCAAGAATACTGGAGTGGGTAGCCTATCCCTTCTCCAGCAGATCTTCCCAACCCAGGAATCAAACCGGGGTCTCCTGCATAGCAGGCGGATTCTTTACCAGCTGAGCTACCAGGGAAGTCCATCACTGAGAACAATTAAGCTATTTTTATGAACTTAAACAATCTGACCCTGGGGGGTGAGGATGCCAACTGCAGCACTGAGCCTGTTGATTTCTAGAAGTCCTGATGAGCAACCACGAACAGCACCTGTTCTGAACAGCCTGTCCTGTGACCATGGGACATTCTTTAATAAGGCAGTCAGGACAGGAGAGCTACCTAACTGGGCAAAACCAAATTAATCTATCAGCACAAGGCCATATGCTGGTGGCAGGCGACACACACAGCGTGTGTGTACAGAGAAGGGGAGACGGAAATGCTTAACTACGGGCGTAGACTGTGCTGCCCGCTGAAACCTGAGTCTGCCAGGCTCCCTAGTGTGCTTGCAAAGTTTAAAAATACTTCCTCAAATATTTTTCTCAGATTTTGCAAAGTCTCTATAGGACCTAAAGCCCCACCAAGCACACTATGGAAACCTCCTCCACACAATGAGGAATCCAGACCCTTCATAGATGGCACCTTGCATCAAAACAAGAGTATTTTATCTTCGTTTGGGGTTTTTTTGGGGGGAAGGCGTTGCCTTTATTAACTTTTACTTTGTATTGGGGTATAGCTGGTTAACAATGTTGTGGTAGTTGCAGGTGAACAGTGAAGGGGCTCAGCCATACATACACATGTATCCATTCTCCCCCAAACTCCCCTCCCATCCAGGCGAAAGAGAGTATTTTATGGCAACTCTCCCCAAAGCAAGACAGTTTAGCCAGCAAAATGCAGAACCCTGAGGCCTATCAACCTATATTTTTGGTTTGGTTTAAACACATTACGTTTTATTTCTGTAAACGACAATAGTGAAGGCGTATAAGATCAACATCCACATAATAATAATGTAACACAATATAACAAAGTTATATCATATAGACATAGAAGTTAGTATAATACAATACTTGGCTTCCCTGGTGGCTTAGATGGTAAAGAATCTGCCTGCAATGTACAAGACCCAGGTTCGATCCCTGGGTTGGGAAGATCCCCAGAGAAGGGAATGGCATACACATGCATACGTATAAACACACATATATGTGTGAATATGTGTATTTACATATAAAATATTGGAACCTTTTAATAAAGAACTATAAATGCCATCTTCCAGCATATCATTAAATGGCTTGTTGTTCACGCTCTGTCGTACCCAATTCTTTGCAACCCCATGGACTGCGGCACACCAGGCTTCCCTGTCCTTCACCATCTCCCAGAGTTTGCCCAGACTCACACCCATTGAGTCAATGATGCCATCCATGTATCTTATCCTCTGTTGTCCCCTTCTCCTCCTGCCCTCAATCTTTCACATTTTGCTTAAGTTCTACTACAGATCATTCAAGGGTTCAGAAGAATAAATTTCAGAGAACATAGAATCTTTCACCTTCAAAGCGGGAAGAAAATTTAGAGACTATTTCCTACTTCAATACACTCATCATATCTTTTTATGCAGGTGAGGAAACTTAGGCCTGGAGAGCTGAAGTGCTTCCCAAGGCCTATTCCTGGCAGGTCTTCCATGGAACTGGGCTTGCCTGCATGAAACTGCTGCCAAATAAGAGCTTTAGTTCTAAATATAACTAATATAATTAATATAATATAATTAATGCCCCTCCTGTTCCAGAAATCTAAAATTAACAACGGCACCCCACTCCAGTACCTTTGCCTGGAAAATCCCATGGACAGAGGAGCCGGTAGGCTACAGTCCATGGGGTTGCAAAGAGTCAGACACGACTGAGAGACTTCACTTTCACTTTCACTTTACAGGATATCAGATAGTGATTATCAAAATGCAGTTTGAGCTTAAGGATGGCTAGAGGAAAGGGGGGGTTCCACATGTGAATCAACCCCTCACATGCAGAGCAGCTCCTCAGAACTCCAGTTTGCACTTCTCACCATGAAAGCGATCCGGCGCTGTAAGTTCTTGCCACCACCCACCAAGAGGGAAAGGACACAGTGCAGACACTGAGAGGTGGGGGTCTTCCCAGGACACGAGCCCCAGCCTCTGAGCTCCTGGGGAGACCACCTGAGCAAGAAGTGTGAGCGCTCCTTCTGGTAGCCCTCCCCCTTGAAGACAAACCCAGAGTGTGGGCCCAAAGCCCAGCCAGGGAGGAGAGCTCACGTCCTCCGGGCCAGAAGACCATCTGCCATCCCAGAGACAGAGGGAGACCTTCCAGGAAGGAACCCGGGCTCTCGGCGCATCAGACCACTTCATTCATCTCTGCACCTCGTGTAAGAATCTGATGCGTTTGTGAGTGAGCAGATATCTTAGAAACTGCTGTGCCCTAAATTCTATTCATCAGAATATTCCGCTGTGACAACCTTGTCAAGAAACTCTGTCTCTGCCCCAGTGTGCATGCACGAGCGCATGCGCACACACATGCACACACACTCTTCCCTCCTGCTTAAAACAACTTGGCCACACTGGTCAGTTTTTTTCAGGCTGATGGAAAAGCGTCTGTCGCTTTAATTTCCCCATCCTGGATACAGAAACAGGATTTTGCTCAGCAACGTGACTCCTCAATAAATCAGTGAAGGGAGACTGTGATTTCAACACAGTCAAAGGCTGAGGTGCTCCTTGGTCTGTCAGGTGACCGAGGAGCCAACAGTCAGGTGCTGTCTCCCGTGAACACAGCCCCCAAGCGTCCTGGCCAGGCAGCTAGGATCTTCCAGCCTGACGCTCTAGGCAAAGTCCCACTGATGCCGACACCCGCACCCTAAGATTCCCAGCACCTAACATGCGTCGGGTTATAAGGCAGATGCATTTTCAGATTCAAGCAGCTTTCGTTTGGTGGTTACGAAGAGCTGTCAGCAGGGTTCCCAGGAGTATCAACGCACTGGCTACAAGGGAAATACAATCACAAAGGGGAAGAGTATCCTCAGAGACAGAGGAGTCCCGCAGACCTGGTGATGGCCAGTTGTGAACTGACTAAAGTAAGAAACAGGAACCCGCTAGATAACTAAAGCAACAGTGGAATTTATTAAAAGGCTACGGTGGCTGAGGAGTCAGATTTGAAGAGACAGGACTAAGCATCCAACTGGCCCGCCTTGGGTCGTATGTTCATCATTCAGCTAGAAGAAGGTGTGAGTGCTGAGTGCTCGGTCACTAAGTTGTGTCTGACTCTTGCTACCCATGGACTGTAGCCCGCCAGGCTCCTCCATCCATGGGATTATCCAAGCAAGAATACTGGAGTGGGTTGCCATTTCCTCCTCCTGGGGATCTTCATGACCCAGGGATCAAACTCGCATTTACTGCGTCTCCTGCACTGGTAGGCAGATTCTTTACCACTTAGCCACCTGGGGAAGCCCAGAAAAGGGTGAGGAACCCTAATAAATAAGCAACTCATAACACTCCCTGGAGAAAGAAATGGGAACCCATTCTAGTAGTCTTGCCTGGAGAATCCCACGGACAGAGGAGTCTGGTGGGCTATAGTCCATGGGGTTGTAAAAGAGTCAGACATGACTTAGCACAATCCAGACTCAATGGAATGGGGGAGACAGACTGTCCCCCAAAGAAATCAGCAGTTGGAATGAATGGAACGAAGTCCACAAGCTCTCACTACACTATAACTATGTCACTTGCTGTAACTGAGTCAGCTTAGACAAGTCACTTGACCTCCCAAGCCCTTGGATTGTTGCCCAGTAAGTGGGAATAAAAACGGTGAGGATACTGCTCTCCACCTTATTACTGCAGCTCGGATTCTTTATTTTTAATCTTTATTCATTTATTTGGCTGCACCGTGTCTTAGTTGTGGCATGTGGGATCGAGTTCTCTGACCAGGAATCAAGCCTGGGCTGGGAGCTCGGATCCTTAGCCACTGGACCAGCAGGGATGTCCCTGCAGCTCCGGCTCTGCCCTTGGCATCCAAGCATTAGAAATTCTGGGAAATGTGATTTGCTAGCTAGTTAAGACTCCCATCTGGTCAAAGCTCCTGAGTTAGGCATGAAAGAGAATCTGGAGGCCACACGCAGTGTGGGAGGGCCGCCCTGCCAGGTGGTCCGCGGACACAAGTGTATCCAGGAGAAGCAGCCACACCGAGCTGGACTTCACCCTTCCCTTGAGGGGCACACACCCACTTCGCCAGGGACGGGGAGAAGGCTTGGGGTGGCACTGTGCACATGTGTCTGTGTACACAGGTGCCCAATGAACCCTGCTACCCCTCCCCCCCACACACACAACGCAAGTTTTGAAACTGACTTAACTGTAATGACACCAAGTACTTAGCAAAGGGGAAGGGACTCTCAGTGGCCTCAATCCCCACTGCAGGTAGTAAAGAATCAACCCTGAACGGGCTCTGGGCTCTTGGTGCCCCAGATTTGTAACTGGATCGTGTTGTTCCTTCCTGGAGAAAGGCCAGACTGACTCACGCCTTAGGAAAAATAGAGGGAGAAGGGACTCAGGCAGTCCTTTTATGTTCTTGCTTTCATACACTGGTAGTCCTGAAATCCCATCTTTGTAGCCTAACTCGTTGCTTGAGTAACCTAAATTAGCATCTGTAAGTTCAGATTCTCAAAAAAATCTAACTGGAAATAAGACATTTATGGTGATGGAAGTCGCTCAGTCGTGTCCGACTCTTTGTGACCCCATAGATTGTAGCCTGCCAGGCTCCTCTGTCCGTGGAATTCTCCAGGCAAGAATACTGGAGTGGGTTGCCATTCCCTTCTCCAAAGACATTTATGGATGCTAGTGAAAAAAAAAAAAAAGACTGTAAAAGACACAAGTAGGCGCTTCTGATGGGCTGTCATTTAAAAGTCCTTCTCTTCTCTCTAGCGAGAACTATAGAACACCCTACCTAGTGAGAAGCCACTCAACACGCAGGCAGTATCTTCAGCTGGCCAAGAGACAGCTAGCTTCCAAGAAAATACAAAAATGTCTCTGCTCAACCAAGTCATATGACCCAGAGCTTGCACTAAAGCTCCTGCACTCAGAGAAACCTCTTTTGGTCTTGTTCAACAATACACTTAGCTTTCTTTCATATACTATTCCAACAGGTTGGTGTTATGGACTGAATGTGCGTGTCTCTCCAAATTCACATCAAAACTTCATCCTCGACGTGACGGTATTAGGAGCTGTGGTCCTTAGCAGGTGACCAGGACATGCAGGTGGAACCCTCAGGAATGGGATTAGTACCCTTATAAAAGACCCCAGAGAGCTCCCAGCCCCTTCTGCCATGTGAGGATTCAGTAAGAAGACATCCAGACACCAAATCTGTTCATGCCTTGAGCGTGGACTTTCCAGCTCCAGAACTGTAACATTTGCTGCTTAAGCCCATGAGCCTATGGTAATTTTTACAGCAGCCCAAACAAAGACAATTCAATAATCTGGTTTCTGAAATCAAACCACATTAGAAGACAAAGGGTGCTGTTAAAAACAGGCAGATAAATAACATCTATAAAGAATAAGTGAAAAAAAGAGACAGAACAACGATAGGAGAGGATGTAAAAACTCAAAAAGAGCAGTCAAGTCTGGTCAACCACTAGGACTTCCGCCAGCACCTGGCAAGTATTAATAACAGACCCTCCCTCAGAACCACATGCTGTTTACATGTACAGTCAGGAAAACTGCAAGCTAAATAATTAGTAGAAAAAGATAGCAGATTAAGGAATGTATGTACAGTATGAGCTTATTTTGGATACAACAATTATATATAAACATAACAAATACACATAAACACATATGCATATTTAATACCTCTCTACCGATCCACCAGGGGTTCCCTGGTGGCTAAGACGGTAAAGAGTCTGCCTGCAGCGCAGGAGACCTGGGTTCAATCCCTGGGTCCAGAAGATCCCCTGGAGAAGGAAATGGCAAACCACTCCAGTACTCTTGCCTGGAAAATCCCATGGACGGAGGAGCGTGGCAGGCTACAGCCCATGGGGTCCCAAAGAGTCAGACAAGACTGAGTGGCTTCACTCACTACACACCTATGCAGAGACAAATATACACACATGCAGGCAACATGTACACAGGAGTCCTGGGTCGGGAAGATCCCTGGGAGAAGGGAAAGGCTACCCCACTCCAGTATTCTGGCCTGGAGAATTCCATGGACTGTACAGTCCATGGGGTCGTGAAGAGTTGGACAAGACTGAGCCACTTTCAAGGCTAGGCAACATATATGTGTTGTGATTGTAATCAGAAAAAGATATTGAAACAGGAGGACACGTTTGGCTGGGTACAGGGGAAGATGCAGGCCTGAACAGGGTGGAGCCCAACCCAGCTGCTGGGAACACCTGGGATCTTTCCAGACCTGTCTGGCTTATTCTCCCAGATCTCATTCTGGTCCAGGACACAAGGAATAGAACACAGCTGGGGTCTGATTAGCTGGATTATGTCCAGGTGACAGTGGTAGAAGGGAAGGAGCTGACAAGGAGCCTGGACAAAGCAGAAGGGCAGCTAGAAGGCAGCACCCCGCCCACCCCACCCCCACTGCACGGTTCAGGGCGGACACGCCCACCTGGGGGCAAGCCCCCTGGGGGCTCCACCCTCAGGGGTGCCGTGGGGCCACAGTCCAGGTCCTCTCACAGCCTGAAAGAAGCACCCATCCTTCCACCCTCACCTTCTGCACTCAACAAGCATTCTTCTGCTAACAAGGTGGTCTTCCAGGCAGGTACCTGGGTCCCAGGATGGGGATGCCCCCACCAGGGACTCCGAGGCCCAGGCTGCTCATCTCAGCCAATACTGTGCAATTAGTACCTCGGAATGTCCTTACCCACCCTCTCATGTGATCCTCACAACAGGGCAGGCATGTGAATTTCACTCCATGACAATTTCAGCAGGACCCGTCAGGTGCTGGGCACCTGGGCAGCTGAGTCAGATCAGCTTCCCACTCTCAAGAAGCACGCTTCTTCCCACTCGCAAGGCTCAGTGACCCGTCAAAGGCTCCAGCACGTGTCCTCCATCTCTCACCCTAACCCAGGAGCCATCCTCCACATCCTAGAGGCTCCTGGACATCGACAGGCTGCGCTCCTCACTTGCAAATCAGTCCCTGGTACACTTGGATGCTGTCGGTTTCCCAGGGCATGCTCACTTCCAAGGTGACCGATGAAACGGAGTTTCTGCATCTGGATCCATAACCGGCCACCGGGGCAGCCAGCCAGGCCAGCCTGGGCCCCCTGCCTCTGCACACCCTCTCCCTTTGCTTTCGTTTGTTGTTTAGTTGCTAAGTCATGCCCGACTCTTTTACAATCCCGTGTTCTGTCCGTGGGATTTTTCAAGCAAGAAGACTGGGATGGGTTGCCATTTCCTTCTTCACCCCTTCCTTTTGGCCATACCTTAATTCCCTCCCTCATTCAACCAGTGAGTGTCTAAGCTTAAGGTTCTGGGAACGTACAGGGAGTGAGAGGGGAGGTCATGGGCCACCCAGACCTCTGGGGTCAGGAAAGTGGCCTCTGCCGGAGAGCAGAACAGTGACCCTGAGTGAGGCATGTAGAGACCCTGAGGTTCTGACAACTTAGTACGTGCCTCCAGAAGTGGTTTGGGTTTTGCTGTATTTCTTTTATCTGAACAAATATGTTCCACAGTCGCTTTCTGCTAAGCAGAAAGATGCTTTCTGCAGAAAACCTCTTCCCCAGCTCTGCGAAATGAAGGATAACTTGTGGTCCTCTGTGGGTCTCGATGAGCCTCAGTCATGATGCTGCACACAGAAACGGATGCACACACCTGGACTCAGCGTGGAGTGGCCAGAATACTTAGGTAAAAAGTCGGACGTTTTAAAAGTGTTAAAAGCTCACTTTTTACCACTGTCTGCAAACAGTGCTTCTGTACAATAAAGAGAGAGGAGGACTTCAATCTTTTGTCCCTTTCTTTCCCATCTCTTTACATGATAAAAAGGAGAAAGAACAGCTTGTAAACAGCATGCCAGTTGCAGAGAATAAGTAGTGTTCAACGCCTTGAAAATGTGCTTTTCCCTTGAGGCACTGCCTGTCTCAGTTTATTGTCACGCCCTGTTCACTCATACATAATGCAGCGACACCAATCCAGTCTTTGACCCACTTATTAAAAATTCTGAACTGATGAAATCTAAATGAAAGCACTTTCTTCGTGTATAATATACGAACTTATGATTCTTATCATTTCGTAAATACACACAGCAGAACACGCACCGAATATAAAAAATGAGATCAACAGATTTGGTTCCAAAATTCCTGCTCTGCCACCTGTTAAACACTCAGGACAGTTTCCACAACATTTCCGGGGCCTCAGCCTCCTCGTCTATGCAGTGTGGGCAGTAGCGGGTAATAGGTGGCAGTAATAGCCACCAGCCACATGGGGTGGCTTTGGGAAGTGAGTTTACACCTAGACAGTGCCACGCATGAGGCCAGGAAGTTAGAACACATTTACCCTCGCCAGTCCTCAAAGTGTTAAAATTCTACAACCAAGATCATTGTATCCACACCATCTAAACATAATTCAGAGAATTAGAATAAGTTAGAGAAACACTAAGCGCAGTCTTCTTTTCTTTAAAGCCCCCTGTAGTCAGGGAACAGCTGTACCAGTGATTTCTGAGTTTACAGAGTCATGAAAAAAGAGTGTGATTTCTTGCTCTTCCCACACACCTAACACCAACCCCTGCCCCCAGACAATCACTGCTAAAACGGCTGTGGGCGAGGAATTGTAAAATGAAGCAAGAAACTCCCCTCGAATATTTACTGAATTAATTCACAGCCACTGGGAGAGGAACTGCAATCAGCGAAACAGAAGAGTGCTGACAATGGTTTGTTTCAGGCTCTGGGCTGCACTTGGAGCTTCTCTCTCTCTCTCGGGTTCCCTAGAAGGAAGGCTTTTTAGAGACAGACATGAAGAAGGAGGAAGGAGCCAGACCCCACAGAGCTGGGGAAAGAAGGTTCTGGACAGAGGGAACCACAAGATGAAGTGCCCGGAGGTGAGGAGTTTGCCAAGTGCAAGGAATGGGGCTAAGGCCCCAGATCTTGAGGGCACGGTGGGTGGGTGGGAGGAGAAGGTTGCCTTAAAGAGCTGGACACGGGTCGGGGTTCTACTCAGGGAGACAGCTCACCTTGACTCATGTTTGTATGTTTGTTTGAAGTTTTTTTGTTGTTGTTAATGTAGCTCATTCTTGAAGGCTTCCCTTGTGGTTCTGCCATGCAGTAGACCCGGGTTTGATCCCTGAATCGGGAAGATCCTCTGGATTAGAAAATGGCAATCCATTCCAGTATTTTTGCCTGGAGAATCCCCATGGACGGAGGAGGCTGGCGGGCTACAGTTCATGGGGGTGAAAAGAGTCGGACACGACCAGGCGACTAACACGTTTCTACTTTCACTTTCATTCTTAAAGTTTTTACTGAATCTGTTCTGTTTTGGGCCCCGAGGGATGTGGGATCATAGCTCTCAGACCAGGGATGGAACCCAAATCCCCTTCATTGGAGGGCCAAGTCCCAACCGCTGGACAGCCAAGGAAGTCCCCGACTTATATTCTCAAAAGGTCATTCTGAAGAAACTCACTGACTAAGAGAAGGAACATATGGTTGTCAGTGTGGGAGGGGATAGTTAGGAAGCTTGGGATGGACACGTCCACACTTCTATATTTAAAATGGATAACCAACAAGGACCTACTGCCCCGCACGTGGACGCTACTCAGTGTTCCGAGGCAGGGAGGGGAGTTTGGGGGAGAATGGATGCATGTATCTGAACGGCACAGTACCTTCCCTGTCCACCTGAAACCATCCCAACATTGTTAAACAGGCTATGGTAGCTGCTCAGTCATGTCCAATTCTTGTGACCTCACGGACTGTAGCCTGCCTGGCTCCTCTGTCCATGGGATTCTCCAGTCAAGAATACTGGAGTGGGCAGCCATCCCCTTCTCCTGGGGATCTTCCGGACCTAGGGATCAAACCCGAGTCTCCTACATTGCAGGCAGATTCTTTACCACCATGCCCACCTGGGATGCTGCAATACAAAATAAAAAGATTTAAAAAAAAGGTCATGTGGTTGTTCAGAGAACAGCAGCAGAGGTAGAAGTAGGGTGGGAGGAGGGGGAGATGATCAGATCATCATCAAAGAGATAGTAGAATCCAGAGAAGAAGGGGCTCAGGCCAGCAGATGAGCAAGGACCACGGTCGTGAGCAGTGGCCAGAGCTTCCCAGGTGCCCGTGGAAAGTTCAGAGCTCGCTGTCAGGAATGGAGCAGAGAATGCTTTCAAAAACTTCTGGTTAAACCTGTCTTTTTAATTGCACCATAACTGATACAAGGAAAGAGTTTTTCTCGACTTCGAGAGACTCTGAATCATTTTTTATACCAGTTGATATAATAACAAAAATAGCAGAGTCATATTACTAGTTTAAATATGACAAGGCCGGTAAGTAACCTCAGATTTCAATTATGTATAACAAAGCTCCAACAAACAACACAATCTCCCTCATCAAACAGGCAAACTGTCTCAAAGTTAAGGTATTTGTGACAATAAGCCAATTGGGTTAAAATAGACTCTCAGGGCTGGCCTTCTTGCCACAAACAACTCAATTTCATGATAAAAGGACCAGAACATGGTACAAATCTGACCACAGTCACCGGTTATTTCTGTTCATCTTGCCTTCAAGCCCAATCACTTACAACCATGCTCCAGCCTCCTCCCTCTCTCATTTTTAGGGTAAGATGTTAAAGGCCAGCTTTGTGCTTTGTTTTCCAAATCTCTTGCATCAAAGGCTCAAAGTTCTCCATTATCTCAAGGTTCCTGCTTTGTAAAAGTCCTGTGCTTCTGGTTTCAGCTGAAAATCTTAATGTAAAATGAATTAAATAATTAGGGGCTTATCTCTTCTTTTCTTTGTCTCAGGATATGTGGATGGATGAAGCCACAGGACACATGAGTGGATTAGGTTAGAAGGAAAGAATCAGGAATTTCCTTCAAGCCTTGGCTCACAAAACTGGGGGAGCATGAATGGAGAAAATGATACATTTTACCCAAAATTAAGATGGAAAAGCTCTGACTCTAGACATTTCCACACCCACACTTCCTTCAAAAAACACCAGAGAGGTCTCATTTGCTTGGCTTGGATGATGAGGATCAGTGGGACCACTGGGAGAACTGGTCAGCTGAGATCACAGTCCTGGATGAAAACCCACCAACCGAATCCTCATTCCACAGCCGCTAGCCTCAAGTAAACAGAAATCTTACAACAAAGATTACAGGGACGGAAAAAGAGCACTTCGGCCAAAGAATGAAAAGTACTCGGATATGGAAAAATAATCAGACACTTCCTAAACACCATTTCAAGACGGAGGCCCCACAAACCCTCAATTTCCCCCTTAGACACTATTTTCACCCTAGGCCTTGGAAATCAAGGAAATCAAGTCCTGAATATTCACTGGAAGGACTGATGCTGAAGCTCCAATACCTTGGCCAACTGACTCACTAGAAAAGACCCTGATGCTGGGGAAGATTGAAGGCAGGAGGAGAAGGGGATGACAGAGGATGAGACGGCTGGATGGCATCATCGACTAGATGGACATGAGTCTGAGTAAACTCCGGGAGTTGGTGATGGACAGGGAAGCCTAGCGTGCTGCAGTCCATGGGGTTGCAAAGAGTCAGACACGACTGAGCGACTGAACTAACTAAGGCCTTGGAAGCAATGCCTCAGAATGAGCCAAAAGGAGAGCGAGAAGGGGTGGGTATTTGTCACTCAGAACAAGGACTCCATGGGCACAAACGCTTGCCTCTGAGCCCATAAGAGATGCTCGTCTAAGGGATGCCCAGAGGTCCACTCATCCATCTTTTCTGATGCATTGAATCTGTTACAAAATTGTTTCTGTTCTGTGTTTTGGCATTTTGGCGATGAGGCACGTGGGATCTGAGCTCCCCGACCAGGGAGGGAACCCACACCCCCTACTGGAGGGTCGAGTCCTAGACACTGGACCTCCAGGGAAGTCCCTAACCCACCTTATCATGGAGTATCCAGGGCCCTCCACCTTAGATTCTCCAGGTCCCAGACAAGAGAAGATGAAGACTCACTTCCAACACATGGACACACTGTCAACGGGGTACGTGGAGATCTTGCAAAGACGTGGAATGCTGCTCTGTCGTGTCCCCATACCCGCTGAAGGCTGAGGTCTCCAGCCTGGTCTCGGAAGCCCGGGTGCTCAGCTGGGGTGTGCGGCATCAGCCTCCCCAGCAGATGTGGGTTCGCGGCAGCTCCCTGGCCCCCAATTCCTCATGTGCAGCCATAACTCTGTCACGTGGGTCTCGTCTCTCTTACAACTTGACTGCTCCAATTTCATAGACTTCCATCCCCAGGTTCCTTTTCTTACCAATAAAAGGTTACATCTGGGTGTGGGGGAGATATTCCCCAGGGCCCCTCATATTTGGGCAATCCATACCATCTCCAGGAAAGCTGTACCCATTTGCCCCTACATCTCTGGCCCAGTCCACCCACCACCGTAGGCATTTAAGCCTCGAGGTTTAGAAGAGGTGGTCACATTTGAAGAGGTGGGAGAAAGCCAACATCCAGGAAATTACAAATATCATGTCATGTCATAGTACATTGTTGCTGTTCAGTCACACAGTCATGTCTGGCTCTTTGCAACTGTAGCAAAGTCAGCCTCATAGACTGTATCACTCCAGGCTTTCCTGTCCTTCACCATCTCCCAGAGTTTGCTCAAACTCATTGAGTTGATGATGCCACCCAGCCATCTCATCCTGTCATAGCATATTAATACTATATTAATATAGTATAGTATTAATACCATTTAATACTTTGAGCACAGGTTGGGAAATATAACATGTAAACCCAAGAGAGTGGGCACAGAGAAGTAAAGAGCAGTATTAAGGATCCCCTTCCCTTGCAAGCTGGCTCTGAGATTTAGCATCTTCTTTTCCACTTCACAAGCACTAAGGGCTTTTCCTGTTGTTATAAACCATTCAGACAAGTGATATTAACGTAGGTTCTTTGCTAGTGGCAAAGAACCCATCTTTATGTTCCCTCCAATGCAGGAGACATAAGACACAGGCTTGATCCTTGGGTCAGAAAGATCCTCTGGAGGAGAGCATGGCAACCCACTCCAGTATTCTTGCCTGGAGACTTCAATGGACAGAGGAGCCTGGCAGGCTACAGTCCATAGATCTGCAAAGAGTCGGACACGACTGAAGTGACTAAGGGTGCACACACGTGCTGCCCAAGATGCTGGCATTTCAGGGCATTTCAGGGCTTTCTGCAACAGACTTCAAAGCAACTATGAAAGTGAAGAGAAAGTCGCTCAGCCGTGTTCAACTCTGTGACCCCATGGACTATACAGTCCGTGGAATTCTCCAGGCCAGAACACTGGAGTGGGTAGGCTTTCTCTTCTCCAGGGGATCTTCCCAACCCAGGGATCGAACCCAAGTCTTCTGCATTGCAGGCAGATTCTTTACCAGCTGAGCCACAAGGGAAGCCCCAAAGGAACTATGTTATATTCAAACCCACAAAAAGACAGGAACATTTCATATCATTTCTTCACATATATTCTCTTTCTTAGGTGCAGAATCCTTCTGCAACAAGCAAAGGATGGGGTGTTAACCCCATTTCATGGATGTCATAACTGAGCCGGCAATGCTTTGCGTCCAGGAACCAGGAACAGTTCTGCATTGCGTGCAGTGGTCCCGTGTTTTCAGGTGGTATTTGTTACCTTTGATGTGCTTGTGACCCTGACCTCAGACAGTCCTCAGAGGTCAGGGGCAGGGCCAAGCAATACGGAGAGACTCACACAGAGAGGGCAGGCAGCAGAGAAGCTGCCCGCTACAGCCTCTGCCCACTGTCTCATCGGGACCAAGTGGCCAGTAACCTCGGGGCTATGACTCAATCCCGCGATGGCCTTGGCGGTTGGGGACAGCCCCAATTCCGTGCAGTCTAGCGGGTGGTAAGAGCTATGCCCTGCAGCGGGGTGAGCAATCATGGTGTACGGTCCACAGGGTGGGCTCAGACCCGTTCTCCCTCATCTGTTGCTGGAACAGTTGGGTGTAAGGGGCGTGGAGAACAAGCACCTCTCCACTCCTGACATCCAGCTTCTCTATCCTCAAGGCAGCACGCTGAGCACCACCTCTCCCCAGAGTCGGCCTTGCCCTTCTCACTTGGCGGTCCTTCCCACTGAACCCCACCTCAGGGTATCCCCCAGAACTATTAGCAGCGAGTCTCTGGGGAAATCACAGATAGAAGCTTCCAGCCACGCATGACCAAGCTCCTCCTGCTCTTTACCTCTCCAGGCGCCTGTGGTCTTCTTCCAGGCCTGGCCCTGGGACCCGAACATACTCAAATACAGGCGCCAAAACACCCGAGAGTCATCCCAGGAGCAGGCTCGCCTTCCACGACACGCCTGTTAGGGCCCCAGACACAGGCTGAGCCACCGAAGGTCAGTTCATCAGCCAAGTGAGCACCAGCCCAGAGCACCAACCCATCTCCTCACAGCCCCGCCGGGTCTGAACCCCAGCAGCTGGTAGCCCATAAGGCATCCCAAGGCTAGAGGGGCAGCTCCAGGAGGAACTCAGCTGCTGTAGATCAAAAAAACTTGAGTCTAAACGCTACAAGCTCTGATGCTTTAAATTTTTCAGGTTTTTGTCCAGTTTTTTTTTTTTTTTTTGGCGGGGGGTGGAGTGGGGGAGGAGATCCCATTTTCTAAGCCATCCTGATAATGACCACCTGTCAATTATAGGAAACATTTTTCCTCTTTTCTTTCCTTCTATTTATTTACTTTTTTGCTCTGGACCTTTATTTTATCTTTTAGCCATTTTTCAAAAATTGAAGTATAGCTATTATATTAATAATTTACAAAGTTGTATTAGTTTTGGGTATAGAGCAAAGTGATTCGGTTACATACACACCTATACACATTCTTTTTCAGATTCTTTTCCCTTACAGGTTATTATAAGATAATGAATATAGTTCCCTGTGCTATGCTCAGTAGGTTCTGGTTGGATATTTATTCTATATATAGTGGTGTGTACCTGTTAATCCCAAACTCCTAATTTATCTCTCCCTGCCCTCTTTCTTAAAGTCAGTTTGAAGTTTTGGTTTTCCTAGTGCCAGCAAAGGTGCCTAGCTGAGGCCACAGGTAAAGCCCTGCTGAGAAAGAGACACACTCAGGCTGGAGTCCCAGTCTGACCCCTGCACCACCCACACACACCCATCATCTGTCTCTCACACACTCTCTGGGCACCCCTGCCTCTTCCTTCTCCCCAGAAGCAGAGTTCCTTGGAGACCGATACTATGAGTGTTGACCTCACTCCCCCAGCAGCCCTGAGGGCAGGGAAGTGTCTCCAGGATCAGTCTTTCTCTCCTAGGGCATTAAAGGAAATGAACACAGTCACAGGATCCTCTCTGAACAAAGTCGGGCTGGGAAATTCCACGCAAGGCTACATGTGTGCAGATGTTTCCAAAGTAAAGCCAGCCTCTCCTGCCTCCTTCCTGGAGGGAAAATACTTCCAGACTGCTCCCTTTAAAGGGACTCCCCTTTAAAGGAGAACAATGAATAATTAGCGCATCCCACCAGGGCCCTGACCAAAGAGCAACTCTCAGATGCTGCAGCCCTCTTTGATCCAGATTGCTTCTGAAGTCCCCAAGATCCAGATCCATACCCCATTAAAGATGGAGGCTGCATGCAAGTTGGGGGTGGGGAGTTGCAGAAAGGATGGCTCCTCCTGGGCAGGCAGCCGCTCACGGGCTGGCAAATATCAGTGTGATATTCTCCCCTGGCCTCAATTAAGAGTGGCTGGGTGTTTAATAAGGTCAAATTCAACGTAGATGAACTTCAGCACCTCCCACTTGGATAAACAGGGTAAATGCCCGCTTCCTTTAGAAACTGACCTCTGGAACATCCCTGAGATGATGCAAGGAATAAGAAAAGAAAAAGACACGTGAGGGCAAAGCCACAAGCTGAGACTGGCCTGGACCAAGGGCCCCATCAGTCATTTTTATCCCCAAATAAACTATCCACTACATTTTCTCAGCAGGTAGAGAATTTGCACTCTTAAGAGATTTCACTGGGAACACACCTCTGATTTCAGTCCACCAAATGATATATCTAAATATATTGTTTAAGGGATTTCCTTGGTGGTCCAGTGGTTAAGAATCTGTCTTCCAATGCAGGGGATGTAGGTTTGATCCCTGGTCCGGGAACTAAGATCGCAAATGCCGTGAAGCAGCAAAGCCCAAGAAACGCAACTGGAGAGAAGTCTGTGTGCCATAACAAAGAGCCCATATGCCACAACTAAGACCTGAAGCAGCCAAAATAAATAAATAAATATATATATTTTTAGCAAATCAGAAGTTAAAGGGAAAAGATTAAAAGGATTACCTGACTGAGTCTGAATCATGACTACCAGGAAAGGCCTGAGTGATATTTCATGAATGATATGCGCTCATGAGACAAACTTTCTGTTAGGAAAAAGTCCCTGTGATATCTAAGATCCTGATGCTTCCAGCTCTAAAATTCTCAGGCTCTGGAACTCTAGCAGCACCTTGAAGGAAATGAAGCTGGGATACTGACCGCAAACTGGGTCCAGCAGTTGGCCTGAGCAGTCAGTCCCAGAAGGACACAGAGCTGCCAGGATCCACCTCAGAGCAGGGCTGGAGCAAACTCTGGGCAAAAGGGCCACCCCCACCCCTGTTTCCACCCCACCCTCCCCGGCCCAGAGCCAGGAGCTGCTGCTGCTTCCATTTAAGGAGAAAGCAGGAAACACTGAAAGCAGTAAAGGGAATATTCCTTCTAAATAAGGAAGGTTGGCAAGTACAAAAAACCTGCGGGAAGTCCACCTCTCCAACAGGTAATTTATTGCACACCCGTGGGACGCACTGTGCACAAGGCCCACCTTCCCAACCCCAGGAGGTGCTTTCCTTTGCCAGGGCAAAGAGTGAGAGAACAAAGGCAATTTGCTGCTCACAGCCCAAGCCCAGTTTCCCTGCAAGCCTCTGCTCTGCCTTATCTACCTATCAAGCAGCAGCTTCCAAACGGACAAGGAGATGAAAGCAAGGAAAAGAAACCAGCTGAGAGATGGACAGAGACACCCTTAGGTGCACAGAGGTTTGGGAGACAACAGACATCTAAGAGAAACAAACCATCCAGGAGGGGAGAGGAAAAGGCTGTGGTACGTGTCCAGCGGTGACCTGAGTAATCTGCAGGCTGCAGTGCATGCTGGGATATTCTGCAGGAGCACTGAGGCAGGGATGTGGGCTTTCCAGGTGGCTCAGTGGTAAAGAATCCACCTGCCAACGCTGAAGACAGAAGAGACTCGGGTTCGATCCCTGGTCCGGGAAGATCCCCTGGAGGAGGGTTTGGCAACCCACTCCAGTATTCTTGCCTGGAGAATCCCATGGGCAAAGGAGACTGGCGGGCTAGAGTCCAGAGTATCACAGAGTTGGACGTGCCTGAGCGACTGTGCACGGCGCACACATGTGCTTCCTTTAACCTGGTGCTCTGGCAGGATCCTGAGATGTCACACAGTGGCGACAGGAAGGTTGAGGGTTGAACCGGCTGTCTTCCTGGGTCAAGTCCCACAGAACCTTAATGTCTAGGGTCCAGCTGAGTCTCTCCCTGCCCCTGTAAGTCCCTCATTAGCACAGCTCAGTGTGGAGCAGATATGCCTAGAATTCTTTCAGCTAGTGAGACATTCATTCATTTATTCATGCATTCATTTATTCAACAAATTGTTTACTGAAAAAAGGGATGTGGGTACACAAGCATAAACAAGTAGAATTATAATAACAGAAAAGACCCTGATGCTGGGAAAGATGGAGGGCAAGAGGAGAAATGGAGTGACAGAGGATGAGATGGTTGGATGGCATCACTGATGCAATGGACATGAGCTTGAGCAAACTCAGGGAGATAGTGAAGGACAGAGAAGTTTGGCGTGCTGCAGTTCATGGAGTCGCAAAGAGTCAACATGACTTAGCAACTGAACAACAGCAATGGAAAAAGGCTTCTCGGGTGGCTCAGAAGTAAAGAACCCACCTGCCAATGCAGGAGACTTGGGTTCTATCCCTGGGTTGGGAAGATCCCCTGGAGTAGGAAATGGCAACCCCCTCCAGTATTCTTGCCTGAGAAATCCCATGGACAGAGGAGCCTGGTGGGCTACAGTTCATGGAGTCAAGAGTCAGACACGATTTAGCAACTAAACAACAAACAGCAACAATAATGGAAAAGAATATGAAAAAGAATATATGTATATCTGAGTCACTCTGCTATACAGCAGAAATTAAATACATGGTTCGATCCCTGGGTAGGGAAGATCCACTGGAGAAGGAAATGGCAACCCACTCCAGTATTAGTGCCTGGAAAATCCCATGGACCGAGGAGCCTGGTAGGCTACAGTCCATGGGGTCACAAAGAGTCGGACACAACTGAGTGACTTCACTTTAAATACATTATACTTCAATAAAATTCAAATAAATAAATTAAAAGCTGCAAAAAAGAAAAAAAACAAGGAAAATGCCCTCACATGGATCACATCCTGATAACAACAGTTAAAGACACAAATTAAGAAACTCCACCTTTCGCTAAGTTTTGCAAAGGCCTCAAACAAAAGAGTGACACGCTGAGCTGTGATGACCGTCTGCTACAACAGCCGCTTGCCATATGTGGCTATTTTAATTTAAATCACACTAAATAAAATTAAAGATACAGCTCCTCGGATCCACCATCCACATTTCGAGTGCTCAAGAGCCAAGTGTGGCTAGTGGCTACCATATGGGACCATGAGAATATAGGATCTCTCCATTGTCACAGGTCCTACTGGACAGCACCAGAGATGAGGGCAAGGAAATCCGAGAATGGAAGCTGAAGAAGGACCGGCCATGCCAGCATAGGGCAGAATGCTTCCTAGACGCTTACTGCACGTGCAAAGGCCCCGGAGCAGGTGGGCATTGAATGTTCAGAGAACTGACAGGTGACCAGTGTGCTAGTGGGCTCCAACACGGGGTTGGATTTTAGACTAAAAGCAACAGGAAGCAGACACAGGGAAGAACCATCATCTGAACTGTTTTAGGAAGCAGGGAGCTAAGGGAAAAGGACAAGGCTTGGCCACCAGGTTTCTGCTCAGAGCAGCTGGGAGGCGTGGACCGCATGCTGAGATGGGGAGCTGGGGTGAGGGCTGGGCCGCTTTTGTTTTTGATACAAGGAGCTCCATGAGAAACCCTAGAAGAGATACAAAGTAAGCAGCTGGATAAGCATGGTGTTGTCCCCACGGGATAAGCATATAAATGGGGGCGTTCTGAGTACATGATGGTATTACACCCATGAGTGTGGAGGAGACCTCTTAAAGGAACAAAGAAGGTGGCCCAGGCGGAAGACTCGAAGACTCTAGTGTTGATAAATGGCCATGAGGTCATGAGGGGTGAGCACACGAGTCCAAGCCCTGTACAAGCAGGGGCCAGCAAAATAAAACTCTCTGTCTCTTTTTGTAACTAAAGCGTAACTGGGACATTGATTTACTAACTGTCCGCAGCTACTTTTACACTTGGGTTGTTGCAACGGAGATCTTACACCCTGCAAAGCCAGTCTGGCCCTTCACAGAAGGCGCCTGTCAACCCCTTGATTTAAGCATGGAGTGCCCTCAGTCTCTCGGAGAAGGCAATGGCACCCCACTCCAATACTCTTGCCTGGAAAATCCCATGGATGGAGGAGCCTGGTAGGCTACAGTCCATGGGGTCACGAAGAGTCGGACACAACTGAGCAATTTCACTTTCACTTTTCACTTTCATGCACTGGAGAAGGAAATGGCAACGCACTCCAGTGTTCTTGCCTGGAGAATCCCAGGGACGGGGGAGCCTGGTGGGCTGCCGTCTATGGGGTCGCACAGAGTCGGACACGACTGAAGTGACTTAGCAGCAGCAGCAGCAGCCCTTGTCTCCGTATCTATAAAATGGGGGCGGAAGTGCCTGGGTTGCAGTAATGGATATGTGTCTGCAATGGGAAACACCTGAGTCTATACTCAACAAGGCTAAGAGAGGAGCTCTTCATTCTCACAGCATCCAGCGCTGTTTCCACGTGTGGCAAAAGCACGCAGCACCCACCCGCGCTCTAGAAACAACTGCTAAAGTGAATTTGTAAATATAAACAGAGCCAGTGTCCTCTAAGCCACCATTTCCAATGTAGAATGGATATAAACTGAGCAGTTCTAAGTCTGTTCTTTGTGGCCAACCAATCTCCCTCCGACTCCCATCCAACCTGAAACAAAAGCATGAGTCCACGAACAACTGGTTTTCATGGAAAAAAGTTGTTTACAAAGCCTATGTCCTCATCATTAATCTTAGGTGGAGAGGATGGAATTGTTCACCATCCTCTGCTTACCCCGGAACGCTGCCCCAGCTCAGGCTATCCATCTAGTAAGAACAGCCAATCATATTGGCTATTCAGACTACACTGGTTTCTAGGCAACCAGAACTATAGCCACAGAAACAGGCTGTTGATGGCAGGAAGAAACATGAAGACAGGGACAGGGGGTTGATGCGGAGAGTGCCCTGAAGCCAATGACCTAGACGGAACACTTGCCCAGTCACTTAATCCATCTCCCAATCCTAGCTGCTCACCCGTCATCAGCAGGTGCCCTGTCCCAGGGCCCCAGCAGAAGCGGGTGGCATGACTCCCTGGATCACTGGCAGCTACCTGGATGGCTTTCAGAATGTCCCTGCCTTCAGCCCCCCTTAGCGAAAGCCAGCAGATAAGCAGAGAGAGGGTAGGAAGGGCCAAGATCCTTCTGGACACAGGGCCCATGATGGAGATATTCAGAAATGATAACCAAGGAAAAGTACTTGCTATGGATGGACTCACTGCTTGTGTCTCCCCAAAATTTGTTATGTTGAAACTCTACCCCTCAATGTGATGGTATTAGGAGGTGGGGCCTTTGGGAGATGATTAGGTCATGAGGGGGCTTCCCTCATAGCTCAGTTGGCAAAGAATCCACCTGCAATGCAGGAGATCCCGACTTGATTCCTGGCTCAGGAAGATCCCCTGGAGAACGGATAGGCTACCGACTCCAGTATTCTTGGCCTTCCCTTGTGGCTCAGTTGGTAAATAAGCCATCTGCAACGTAGGAGACCCTGGCTCGATTCCTGGGTCAGGAAGATCCCTAGAGAAGGGAAAGGCTACCCACTCCAGTATTCTGGCTCGGAGAATCCCATGGACTATATAGTCCACGGGGTCGCAAAGAGTCGGACAGGACCGAGCGACTTTCACTTTCACTACCTTCTGGGTCATGAGGGTGGAGCCTTATAAGGGCATCAGTGTCCTTGTAAGAAGAGAACGTGAGTGCTTGCTCTGCTCTCTTTCACTGCCTTGATGTCTGAGGACAAGAAGAGGACAAGGAGACAGCCGTTGACATTGACATTGACAATGATATTGGATTATGTTGCCTCCAGAACTATGAGAAATGCCTATCTGTCGTTTAAGCCGTGTCCTCTGTGGTATTTTATGTTATAGCAACCTGAACTAAGACAGCTCCTTTGGGACTCAGGCAATGTCCATTCTACAAACGACTTTACAGCTTATTCAGTTTCAGGGGGGAAACGGCTCATCCTTTCATCCAACCATAATATCCAAAGTGAAGTATCTGCTTCTAGGAACTGAGAGGCCCACAGTCAAGATGCTGTCGCTGAAGCTAAATGACTTAGCCAAGGGTCACCTTAAGAAATAAGACTTTGAAAGAAATCCAATGAGACCTAAAGAAAGCTCCTGCCAGAAGCCCCAGGGGCCCTTTCTGGGCTTCTGAGCAACGGACATGCTGGCAACTTTCAGACGCAGAAGCATTCCTGCCTTTCCTGCTGGCTGGTGCCTATGTCTTCTCAGGGTCTTCACAGACACGGAACCTCACCCCCGAGAAGCCGTAAGAGGCAGGCCAGGCAAGCTCAGAGCCGCCAGATCCTCTCGACAGCCCCCAGACTGAGAGGGAGAGGAGCCACACGAGAATGCGAGAGACCAAAACTCCACTTTCCCATCTGTGGCCACAGCCGCCCAGAGAGCTCCAACCCCATCCCAGAAGCACTCACCTGGTGCAGCTGATGCCCAGGGCCTCTCGCGTACTGGGCACTCTCTCGGCTACAATTCTGATCCCAGCCCAAACTCATCAACCTTCCCCCAGATGCGCTCCCAAATTCCACTTCCTTGTCTTGGCAAACGCCGCATCCTCTCCTTGGACATGTAAGCATAAATCCTCTGGTTGTATTCCCCGCTGTCTTTATAACCTTCCCTCCCCTGCTCATCAATCACTGCAGCCTGTTGCTTCATCCTTCATCACTTCCCACCATCCCTCCCAGCCCTTCTATTTTGCTGCTCACGGGTCCACACAGGCAGCAGTTTCCCTATTTGTGATTTTGGGGTTTTTGTTTTTTTTTTTTTTCGGGTCATGAGCGGTTCCACAGCTGAAGCAGGCTGAACTCACCCATACAACCACCACTTTTACCCTCAGATGCTGATGGCCCTTGGCTGTCCCTGCAGAGCCTGGGTGTGGGAATCTGCAGGAAGCAGGGGGAGCCCCCGGGGTGGGGGTCTCTGGCTGCACAAAAGACAGAGCACTTAACGCTGCTTTTCTCAGCAGAAGCCCAGCCTCGAGGGGCTGCAGCGGAAGGAGGGCACAGCAGCGGGGTCTAATCGATGGACTCAGATCACATTGAAGCAAGTACGTCCCGTCCCTTTCCTGTGTGTGTCTCAAGCGTCCGTGCTGAGAAGTAAGTGTCTTCTGCAGCGGAATTCTCCTCTCCCTGACTCCTCCACCACCACCCCCACCCCCCGCCCCGCCCCCGCCGTCTTCTATCTGGAAACAAAGGCTACTATTGCTACCAGAACTTCTTTTCCAGATAAGAAAGCGGCAGTTAGAGAAGTGTCCAGCGGTTTCTTAGGAACCCAGATGGAGGGACTCAACCCGGATGGAGAAGCTCAGGGCTTCTCAAACTTTCCTGCCTAAAAGTCATCTGGGCATCTTTATAAATCACTGGTTAAATGGAGATTCTGACTTAGACTCAAAGGTGGGCCCTTTGATTCTGCCTTTCTAAGGAGCAAAGCGGAGGGTGATGCTGCCCTCCCGGGAGGGGTGGACCATCCCAAGAGTCACAGGGATTTCAACATGTGAACCTCCATCTCCGCCTCCCCTCTCAATCCCATGTGCCATCCTGCACCTCCAGTCTGCTGCTGCACCCAAGAGGGGAGACACAGGACTCCCCATCTTCCTCCTTCCTTATTCCACTGCTCTCCGGGGACAGAATGAAGCTATCAGGTGGGGCTACAAAAGTTGCCCAAAGGCACCCCAAACCTGAATGCAGAAGCACAGAAATCCTGCAACTAATAGAGACAATATTCTGCAGGGACTTTCAAAACATCCCCGTCTTCGGTTTCACTCTTACACCCAGAGCCTCCTTGATTTGCTCTTTCACAGGGAACCATCATAGAAAAAGAGACACGTGTTCAGTCTAGTTACCAGCTGTCATGGACTGTACCCCGCCAAGGCAGGTTGTGCTCCCTGAGTTCCTCTCCACCCCTGCAGCCCTGACAGCATTACCCTGCAGTGAAAGCTTCTTTCCTGCCACAGACCACACATGGCTACCCTGTCTTATTATTCTTCACAAGCATGTGACTTTAGATGCACAGAAAGGTACTCTCTTAATACACTTTTTAAAATCTCTAGACTGGAAATAAGCAAATCGATAGTAGAAAAACTCCCAGTTATTCAGACAGCAGAGACGCGATTTTAGAGAACAGTTGCCAGGTATGGAACCAGCCCCAATCATTTCCACTCTCTCCATTTTTAAAAAACAAAAGTGTTAGGGGATGGAGGGTGGGATTCTGTGAAGGAGTAAATATACTATCTTAAAGATTTAAAGACATTTCAGAAATTGTTTCAAGGAGAGAAGACTCTGGCTAGTACACATGGACCAGCTCATCCAGGCAATATTTGAGAAGGAGCTTCCATTACAACGTGGCCGTTTGGCCTGGAGTTTTATTTAAACACCCTGGTAGGTGGGCTTCCCAGGTGGCGCTAGTGGTAAAGAACCCGCGTGCCAATGCAGTGAGACGTGTGTGGGTTTGAACCCTGGGTCAAACATGGCAACCCACCCCAGCATGCTTGCCTGGAGAATCCCATGGACAGAGGAACCTGGTGGGCTCTAGTCCACAGGGTCACAAAAGAGTCAGATATGACTGAAGCAACTTAGCACACACTTCCCTGGTGGCTCAGCAGTAAAGAATCCACCTGCCAATAGAGCAGATGCCAGTTTGATCCTTGGGTTGGGAAGATCCCCTGGAGAAGGAAATGGCAACCCATTCCAGTATTCTTGCCTGGGAAATCCCATGGACAGAGGAGCCTGGAGGGCTACAGTCCATGGCGTCACAAAAGAGTCAGACACGACTTAGTGACTAAAACAATAACATCCTCCTAGGATGGACTTAGGACACCTTAACCCAGCGTCCATCTAACAGAATCTCTCCCAACTCAGCCCTCAGCCAACAGAACCCTGGTCATTTATTAACTCAACTGGGAAAGAGGGCAGGGACGCTGGGGACACATGAACTGAATCCCTGATGGCTGAGAAGCGGATTTTCCCAAACACATGGTCACATTATCTTTTTTGTGTCTCCCGAAAGCTTTTAGACAGATCAGAGCCCTGACAGCTAGCTAGGTCAGTAGCCGATTAGCGCCTACCACTCTTTAACTGATTTTCAGTTTAGAGACTTCTCAAAAATAGGTTGGAACTGTTCTTTTCGGCTTAGGCTCAAGTCCCAGGTGGTAGTACATATTTCCATGCATCGAACAATACTACATACGAATGAAAACCAGGGCAGGCAAAGCGCAGGGCTCCTGGCACTGAAAAGCCTCCAACACGGCACGCCTCCATTGTAAGATGATGCTGTCTGGAGCTACGAGGAGGAAGACAAATGATCGGTGCACACCTGCTCTTTAGAATGGTTCGCCTCTAAAGAGCTGGAGCCTGGAAAACCACGAGGCTCAGCCTAGCATTACATCACCGCACTGAGCCAGGTCCTCATTGAAACCCCAGGCACAGGGACGAGTGAGGAAGCCCCACATGGCACCCCGCGTCCCTACTACAACACACAGACCAATCCCTGGAGTCCTTTCATCTACACATCAGCGGCTCCCATGACCACTTTACTGCCTCTCCACCCCCAAACCCCCACAGAACACTCTTCTCTGAAACACATTCTTCTCTTTGGGAAAGGATAGCAGGTAAGGAGGGGATGACCTGCAGCCAGATCTATTCAATAAGCCCCATCCTCCAGACAGGCCCAGGTAGGTAATGGAGATGACCATTTAAAAACGGAAATCCTAATAAACACCCATCCAGTATAAAGGCCCCATTGGCTCTTGGTTTACAGAAACTGGATGCACAGTCAAATGCTGCTTCCACCAATGGACCAATGACAAGACTGTTTGGCTGGCTTTACTAATAGCGAGCAGCCTTGTCTTCCGATGTTCACCAGTCAGTGTGTGGACGCTTGGGTTAATCCTACAGAACGTCTAGCAACGAAGCTCCACGCCAATACGTCTAGCTAGCTATGTGAGTGGCTGCCCCTAAACTGGTCTGTCTCCATGGGCACGGCACTGCCACCCTCAAGGATTCTTCCCATGAGGCCCTTGTTAATGCCCGGCTGTTCCCTTTGCAGGAAATACCACTGTGCCGGGGGGGTGCGGTGTTAAGATGCAGGGAGAAGCCCCCCAAGCACGCACTGGGCTGCTGAACAACCATCAAATTCCAGAGGGGTCATTTCTGCCCCCAGGAATCTCCACGGGCTGCCAGATGCTCATTCCAGAGGGGGGCGCGAAACGCTAAAAGGGGAGCCACCAGGTAAAAACCACGCTAGGCTGCCCGAGAACATCAGGGCCAGCCCCAGCTCCAGGCTGCACGGGGCATCAGGGGAAACGATACTAACAAAGCCCCAGCACCCTCTCCTCCTGGGAGGATTCGGGGGGGCCCTCCGGAACGACGGGCGGAGCACTTACATTGCCTCGGAAGCCTCCTGGTTCAGGTCGCTGGCTGGGACTGGCTGCAGAGACTGCGACCCTCCCATCCTCGCTGCGCCCTGGAGTGCAGGCTAGCCGCGAGCAGGGCCAGCGTCCTGGCACGGTACTTCCAGCGGGAGCCCGGGGTGGGCCGGCCGGCGGCCGGGGCTGCTGCACTGCAGATGGGAGCAGCTGCTGGCATCCGGGGCGGCGGCGGCGGCGGCGGCGGGGAGCTGCGGCTTTGGGGCCCGAGCCGGAGCCCGGGGAGCGAGCGCCGCGGAGGTGTGCGCGCGAGGGTGACCGGCGCGCGCCCCCAGTGTGTGCGCGAGGGTGGCCGGCGCGCGCGGTTCTGCCCGGGGCGCGCAAGTGTGAGCGTGAGCGCCGGCGGGGTCCGAAGGGATCTGCTCTTAAAGCCCCCGGCAGCTCGGCTCCCGCGTAGGACACGGTGATGTCATCATCCGCGAGCAGCCCCCGACGCCTGCATCTTCACAAAGCTCCAGCGCTGGCTCGGGAAACCGGGCCGGGGGGAGGGCGGGCGAAGACCCTCCCTCTCTACCCCCGAGTCGCCTCCCCCAGCCTTCCGCAGCCTCGCCCCGATCGCCGGCATTGTGTGGCTTGGAAATGCAAATACACTTCGGCCCCGGGAGCCGGGGGCCCCGGGCGGGAGGGCCTTGGTGGTCCCGGCCAGGCGCACCATGGTAGGGGGCGGGGGAGGGCATCCTCTTCCCGGCCGGCTCACCCCTCCCGGAGGGAGGCAATGGACTCTCCCAGGGCCGGGCGGGCAGGTACACAGGCTGCAGCGGAAAATGTGCTAGACGCTTGCAGTGTCCCGGCGGCTTCTGCCTCCTTCAGGCTGAGGCCTGTACCAGGGAGATGCGACGGCCTGGCTCCCGGGTCCCCCCCTGCCACCCGCCCCGCCACCTCACCTGAGCCCAAGTCCGGCCTCCAAGGACACAGTTTGGGGGTAGGGCGGATTGGGGCAAGCCTGCAGCACCCCCCATCTTTAGCCACCACAGGAGGCTCCACGGAGACGCCCCTTGCAAAGGCTCATTCCCAGCCATCAGAGGTCAGACCAGCTGAGAGGGCCCATCCGTGTCAGGCCTTTAAGACCACCAGAGTGTCCAGGGGAAAAGCAGCTCTCCATGACACACGATCTAACCATCTGTCTCCGTGATTCTGAGCCCAAACCGGGGCTGCAGGAATGCCTGTGACACCCTATTAAGTGACCCCAGCCCCCACCCCCATTCCTCTGCTGGGGTAACCTGTTACCTGCTAGCCAGGCCCCCTCACCAGGCTCTGGCTGCTCTCAAACCCTCCAGACTTCCTTGGGCTCCTGGGCCTCCTCCTTGCAGGCTACTCAAGAAGGATTTCATCTCCTTTTGGTTCAGGAGATTTGGGGGCCCACCTGGAAACTGACCGTCCATCCCCATTCTGAGCTCCAATCAGACTCACAATGGAATTAAAGTGGAACCTCTGAGGAAATGGCAACCCACTCCAGGATTCTTGCCTGGGAAATCCCAGAGAGAGAGGAGCCTGGTGGGCTACAGTCCAAGAGGTCGCAAAAGAGTCGGACAAGACTGAGCTACTGAGCACATCTGATGTGTAAGTTGAAAACTCATCTTCATTTTCCCAGCATTTCTTTAGAGTCAGCCTAAAATGCATGTAAATTATGGCCAAAACAAAAATAAAATGGAAACAAAACTGCTCAAAACATTCTGAAATGTCCTCCACACACTGAGTGTTTCCTAAAACTGTGGCTGAGGATGTTTGGACAGCTACTTTTGAAGTTGTGACTCAAATGTCAGGATGGTTCCAGAGCTTCATGGTGGGCTGACTTTCCTCTGCTGATATTTAAAATTAGTGTCAAACAGAGACCCAGAAAGCCAAAATTGTTTCCTGGGCTGCAACAACATGAAATGTCCAGGCTACACTAAGAAGGTTGACTTTCTCAAATTTATATGAAAACAGCTAATGATCCTGTCAGTCTCACAGAGAAGGTGACTGTCGGGGGTGGCCGGGTGAGGCTTGCTCCTGAAAGCACGTCCCATGACCTGTCACTCACAGTTAGTGCCAAGAGTCACCTGGTGGAAGGGATTCTGAGCTTTGCTCATCCAGTCATTCTCGGCACCCCGAGGGTCTGTTTTTTCATCAGAAAACAGACCTCTTGGGCCTCATATGCAGTTAGAAGTCCAAAGAACCTTACCATGTGGAGCTGAAAACTTCCTAAGTGCTAACTTAGGGAAAGCTATGACAAACCTAGACAGCATATTAAAAAGCAGAGACATCACTTTGCCGACAAAGGTCGTTATGTCAAAGCTACGGTTTTTCCAGTAGTCATGTATGGTTGTGAGAGTTGGGCCATAAAGAAGGCTGAGCGCTGAAGAATTGATGCTTATGAATTGTGGTGCTGGAGGAGACTCTTAAGAGTCCCTCAGACAGCAAGGAGATTAAGCCAGTCAATTCAAAAGGGAATCAACCCCGAGTGTTCACTGAAAGGAATGATGCTGAAGCTGAAGCTCCAATATTTTGGCCGCCTGATGTGAAAAGACCCTGAGGCTGGGAAAGACTGAAGGCAGGAGGACAAGCGGGCGATGGAGGATGAGATGCTTGGATAGTATCACTGACTGAATGGATATGAATTTGAGCAAACTCGGGGAGACAGTGGAGGTCAGAGGAGCCTGGTGTTCTGCAGCTCACAGGGTCCCAAAGGGTCAGATACAACTTAGCGACTGAAGAACAACAAGCCTAGACTTCACCTTGTGAGGAAAGTGACCACTTCCCTGGGCGTTGATGGTGTATGTATGGCCTGCAGCCAAACCCAGCCCTAGGAAAATACACAGGGAAAAAAATGAGAAACAACCATTAGAACTCTCCGCTCATTTTTTTTCATGATACACAAAAGCACAAAACCTTCCAAGTGTCCTGATCCGTAACAGGTAGGGGTCTGCTACAATTACTAGAGAGGGCTTTGAAATGAGACAGGAGGTCAAATCCTGACTTCTCCCTCGTTTGCTGTGTGGCCTTGAGCCAACTGCTTGAAGGTACTGAACCACCGATTCCTCAGCTGGCAAGAGAGAGAAAGCATCTGTTTTGCATAGTATTGGGAAAACTGAATTCTATATATGAAATCCCAGAACCAGGACTAACTGATGCTTGAGCGGTGTTAATTTTCTTTCCCTCTTTATTAGGAACATTTTCCCCTGAGCACAGCACCACATAGAAAATGAGGGGGCATTACAGCGAAGGGCTTTTATTTAGAATCTCAACAATCGTAAAGTTACGATCCAGTGACACTTCATTTATGTGTCACTGACACCATCGCAGTGATGTTAACAATGTGGCCAAGAACCAGGGGAAAAACAAATACAATCTGGATGCCGTTGAGGTCAATGCAACTGAAATCCGTGCGTTACTAGTTTGTATAATAAACTTCTGGAAGAACTTTTCAGACTCTCATTTAAGACATTTGATGGTTTACTTTACACACAGTTTACAACAAGCCTGAGGACTTCCTTGGCAGTCCAGCGGTTAACACGCCGCACTTCCACCGCAGGGGCATGGGTCTGACCCCTGGTCAGGGAACGAGGATCCCTGCATGCCACACAGTGCAGCCCAAAAATAATTATAAAACAAGCTTGGCTATCTAGTAATTCAGCCTACAGGAAAAAAAAAAGGAAAACGTAAAAACCATGGAGAGCGGGAGTGATTAGAGAGGAAAAGAGCTGTGCTATGGACTGAATGTATCTACCCCAAAAATGTCATATACTGAAGCCCGGATATCCAATTTGATGGTATCTGGAGGGGGCCTTTGGGATGTAATTAGGGTTAGATTAAGTCACAAGGGTCTAGCATCTCCAACTCAATGGACATGAATCTGAGCAAATTCTGGGAAACAGTGAAGGAGAAGCCTGGCGTGCTACAGTCCACGGGGTCACAAAGAGTCAAGACACGACTTAAGAGACAGAACTACAGCGACAAAAGGAGAAAGAGACACATAATCTCTCTCTCTGCTGTTTCAAGGACACAGCAAGAAGGCAACCATCTGCACACCAGAAGCAGGGCTCTCTTTAACCTGACCATGCTCGCACCCTGATCCCGCCTCACAACTGTGAGAAATCAGTGTTTTTGTTGAAGTCACCAGGCCCAGTTCTTTGTGTTATAGCGGCCCAAGCAGACCAAGCAAGACAGGCTGTTTAAGATACAGTGCTAAGGGACCAAGAATAACTAAGAAGAAGGTAAAAGATTAAAAAAAGAAAGAAAGAAACAACTCTCCAAGTTAGAACAAGGAAATTCGAAACAATTTCAGGGCCATGTAACCCAGCTCAAATGCATCGCAGATCCTGGGTTCTTGTTCCACAGGAACCACTGATAGCTCAGAAACCACTGGCTACATCCCACTCTGGCCTGTTTACTGCCTCCAAATCCTCTCTTCCTCACCCACCCCCACCCCAAGTGATGGCCAAGGAAGCTAAATAATGGGTTTGCACAATAAGAAAGCACAAGTTCCACCCCAAATTATTAAAATGCAAGCAGCTAGCCTTGCAATCACACATTCCCTAGTGTATTGAAACCTGCACTGAGCACTCACTTGGGCCAGGCCCTTGGCTGGAGCTGAGGCTGCAGACAACCTGTCAGTGTGCTCCGCTTTGTCCCGACCTTCCTTGCCAGGCGCTGCTCTCAGGCGGCCCACTCCTCCCCTCCTTACCGCCTCTTCACGCCCAGCCCACACCCCAGACTCTACCCTGGCCACCCTGGGAGGGGCAGAGGCCGCCATCGCAGGGCACCTCCTCTCTCCACCAAATCAGGGATGCCGGGACTTCCTAACCGCGGCCCTTGTTGCTAAGCCGTGTCCGACTCCTGTGACCCCGTGGGCTGTAGCCCACCAGGCTCCTCTGTCTATGGGATTTCCCAGGCAAGAGTACTGGAGTGGGGCTGCCATTTCCATCTCCAGGGGATCTTCCCAAATCTGGGGTGGAAACTGCGTCTCCTGCGTTGGGAGGTGGATCCTTTACCACCGAGCCACCAGGGAGACCCTGAGGTCCCTCCCTCTGTCAGCTTCTGGACCGGAGCATGCATATTCTACGATGCTAAAGGTAGGCTAAGCCCACTTAGATGGGCTCCACTGCCAACCCTCCTACTGATGGCCCCAAGACATCCTAGAAACCTAGATAAATCAAAGAATGCACCCATCATTTCTAGAACAATTAGAGACTCCACACATACTAGTGCACTTAGCATCTGCCTGGCCTATAGAAGATGAATCTGTTCTCAAGTTACTTCCTGACACATATGTACCAGAAAGTTCAGCAAACCTGCCCAATCCCGTAGCTGAGAGATAAGATATATGATACAGACTCTGAAATCCCACTCAGGTCCAAGGGACTGAACCACACATAGTCAGAAAGGGCAAGTAATTTGAAGCACCTCTGACACCCCAAGGAAAACACACTTAAACGGCTTTATCTTTGTATCCAGCCTCAGGGAAGTCTCCAGTTGCCATAGCAGCAATGCTCTCCAAACAGGACCAATGGACCCCTGTGCTGCTAATTAGCCTGTGCACACTTGCTAAAAGAAAGTAGGTCAGATTACAGGAAAATCCATCTGGAGAGCACTGGGAATGTAAATACAGATGGAAAATGGGCCTGGGCAAGGTCCTGTTTCTTCAAGTCTCTCGCCTTCACCATCATGGGGGGTGGAGGGGGTAGCAGCTAGTGGGGGGACAGCAGAGAGGCTGCACAAAAGCACGTGGAGCTTCTCTTCAGGAAGCCGACCTTTCCACAGGTTCCAGCATCGCCACCCGCTTGCAACTTGTTCCTTCATCTGAGACCCAGAAAGTGCAGCTGCACACCCCACAACTCCACCCAGCTTGTCACGTACTGCCTTGCCTAAAACTGCAAGAGCTGTGGACTTTCCTGGTGGTCCAGTGGCTAGGACTCCACGCTCCCAGTGCAGGGGACCCAGGTTCGTTCCCCAGTCAGGGAATTAGATCCTACATGCCGCAACAAAAATCGAAGACCCCAACTGAGACCTGGCATAGCCAAATAAATAAAATTAAAAAGAAAAAATACTTTTATTTTTTTCCCAGCTGTAAGAGCTGGGAGCCGTTTGATTTCAGACCCGAGTTCAGGCCCATGTTCAGCAACCGAGGTAAACAGGAGCCTGAGACAAACGAAGCTGACCAGCAAATAGGAGACCAGCCTGCAGGTCAAGAGTGGCATGTTGCTGGCACTTTATCCATCCAGGTTTTATGTGCTGGGGTCCATTTCCCTGGGCTTTTGAAGACACAGCTTTTATGTCGCAGAGCCATGCTCTAAAAGTTGTCCGCTGGCTTCAGGAGAAAGTCCCAATACGATATCCTGGCCTTGATCCCAACATTGGGTCCATCCTGCACTGGAACAGGGCTCAGGTCCCCCCATTCCTCCTGTGCATCAGCGCCTAACTCCCACTCAGCTTCTACAAGGGGTAAGTCTCCAGCCCACAGATGTCCTCACCATGCGCTACCTCCAGCAACTTTTAGCTTTGGTGCTTTCTCACCTCATCGGAATCTCACTGTATCCTGTGCCTGTGTCTGGCATCCCTGCTCTCCTGCCTGCCCTGGCAAAAGTCTTCATTCTTACGATGAACAGAGAAAAGGGAGCAGCTTGTCAGGCTTCCCAGGTGGTTCAGTGGTAGAGAATTCATCTGTCTACGCAAGAGACGCAGGAGAGTCGGGTTCGATCCCTGGATTGGGAAAATTCCCCTAGAGTAGGAAATGGTAACCCACTCCAGTATTCTTGCCTGGAAAATCCCATGAGTGGAGGAGCCTGGCGGGCTACAGTCCATGGGGTTGCAAAGAGTTGGACACGACTGAGCAGCTGAGCTCATTGTCAGGTCCCCTCATTTTCAAATCTGACCATCTTTTACACTCCAACATTAAATCTCATGTGGTCACCCTGGGCAGTCTGAGTGGTTAACTTGGGCTGAAGAGCCAGCTCAGGTAAAACCCCATCTTTTCCAGCGTTCTCTTGCTCATTCTTTGAAAAGGGCTGATCTATATTTTTTTCACCTCCTTTACCATATTTACACCTGAGATCTTTCAAAGATCCTTTCAAGCAAGGACCACTCCAACAGCTACTCTTCATGGGGGAAAAATTCATTTCTGTTATGATGCAGCCATGAAATTAAAAGATGCTTGCTCCTAGGAAGGAAAACTATGACCGGCCTTGACAGCATATTAAAAAACACAGACATCACTTTGCTGACAAAGGTCCGCACAGTCAAAGCTATGGTTTTTCCAGCAGTCCTGTACATATGTGAGAGTTGGATCATAAGACGGCTGAGCACCAAAGAACTGATGCTTTTCAAACTGGGGTGCTGGAGTAGACTCTTGAGAATCCCTTGGACAGCAAGGAGATTCAACCAGTCAAACTGAAAGGAAATCAGTCCCTAAGATTCATTGGAAGGACTGAAGCTGAAGCTCCAATACTTTGGCCATCAGATGCAAAGAGTGGACTCATTGGAAAAGACTCTGATGTTGGGAAAGATTGAAGGCAGGAGGAGAAGGGGGCAATAGAGGATGAGATGGTTGGATGGCATCACTGACTCAATGGACATGAGTTTGAGCAAATCCAGGAAGGCAACCCAGAATGTGCTAGAAAAGGAATCAGTAAAGAGATCTCTCATCAGTAAAGAGACTCATCTTTTTTTTTTTTGGCTGCACTGGGTCTTAGTTGTAGCATGCAGGATCCTCATAGCTGAAAGCAGGCTCTTTAGCTGCAGCATATGGGGATCTAGTTCCCTGAGCAGGGATCGAACCCCGGACCCCTGCATTGGGAGGGTGGAATCTTAACCACTGGACCACCAGGGAACTCCCAAGACTCACTTTTATTTTAAAATTAAGAATTCAGGATACATTTTACATCTTTGATTCCTACAAGAAGGAAGGAAAGCAGGCCAACATTAAAACCCAGGGCTATGCACAAGTTAGGACAGCACAGTATTAAGAAGTCTCATCACATATGAAAAAGAAATCAGTAACACAAACACCACATCCCAAAAGATTAAATAAAAGCCTTAAAGTCTTTCTTTCTTTACCAAATAAATTCAGCTCTTTTGAGATGGAAATGGTAGAAGACACTCTTGAGATAACATTTTAGAAAATATATCCTACCATTTCAAGAAATGAGTCAAGCTTGCAACTCAAGACAGCAAAAGAATCTTGAAAGAAAAGTTAGATAAAAGCCAGAGAGAGTGAGCTTATCCTGAAAGGACTTGCCTGAGCCCTGGCTGGAGTCAGCTGCAGGCCTGGAGCAGCCAAAGCAAAAAGGAAATCAGCACTGAATATTCATTGGAAGGACTGCTGCTGAAGCTGAAGCCCCAATACTTTGGCCACCTGATGTGAACAACTGACTCGTTGGAAAGCACCCTGGTGCTGGGAAAGATTGAAGGCAGGAGGAGAAGGGGATGACAGAGAATGAGATGGTTGGATGGTATCACCAACTCAATGGACATGACTTTGAGCAAACTCTGAGAGATGATGACGGACAGGGAAGCCTGGTGTGCTGGTCCACGGGGTCGCAAAGAGTCAGATGCGACTGACCGACTGAACAACAACAACAAGCAAAAAGGGAAACAATCATTTTCAGTTATACAATTCATAAAACCCAGCAGATTTTTTTTAAAAGGCCATTCCACGGATAAACAGCTTTTTGCATGATTGCCATTCTCAATATGTTCATTCCTATGGGTTCTCCGTCAGGAGATGGTGTATACAGTAGACAGTGCCGTCAACAATATCCTTCCACTAACACGACCTTCAGTTTCATGTGGCTACTTCAGCAAGCACACCAGCAGCTACCCAGCTCCTCCAGCAATTAATAAAATCAGAAGTTCTGGGAAGGATAGGGACTTCCCTGGTGGTCCAGTGGTTAAGATTTTGCCCTCCAGTGCAGGCGGGTGAGGGTTTGCTCCCTGGTTAGGGAGCTAGGATCCCACATGCCTCACGGCCAAAAAACCGAAATATGAAATGGAAACAATATTGTAACAAATTCAATAAAACTTTACAAATGGTCCACATCAAAAAACGATATTGAAAAAATAAATGAACTTCCCTGAGGATATTTTTCTGGTTGTCCCATCCTACAGAGAGGGTCTCCCCATCTATGCTCCCGAAAAGACTCAAATGTTTCTATAGTTACATAAGGCAAAGGTTACAAAGAGGAAGCAAAGGTCAGCCTTGGAAGATGTTTATCAACAAAGCAACCACTTCTGGACTCAGCTGTCCCTCACATCCTCCTGGCTTCACAAGTCCTTGCCAGTGTTGATTGTGGGGAAATATACACCACCAACCGGAGAAGGCAATGGCACCCCCCTCCAGTACTCTTCCCTGGAAAATCCCATGGACGGAGGAGCCTGGTGGGCTGCAGTCCATGGGGTTGCTAAGAGTCAGACACGACTGAGCGACTTCACTTTCGCGCATTGGAGAAGGAAATGGCAACCCACTCCAGTGTTCTTGCCTGGAGAATCCCAGGGACAGGGGAGCCTGGTGGGTTGCCATCTATGGGGTCACATAGAGTCGGACACGACTGAAGCGACTTAGCAGCAGCAGCAGCAGCATACACCACCAACTGCAAAGAAAACTGCCAACCCATCAGAAGCTGCAGGACAGCATGAAGTGGACGAATCTGATCCTGAGGACTTGCTCAAAAGCCACCCAGAGCCATGAGAAATGGCGATCTGTGAACAACCGAAGAGGAAAAACTCTCAAAGATGAGGAAGAAGGTAGCTTCCAAGAGAGGACGTCCAAGAAAGGAAAGAGCCCTTCAGAAAACTGCTGAAGCATGTATATTAAATGAAACATTTATGTTAAAACTGAAGCATTTATGTTAAAAGTGACTCTGTTCTTGAGATGCAGGAGTCAAGTGTGAAGAATATGCGAGTCTGAAAATATGCCAGAAAAATATGGCCAAAATCCTTTGTTCATGCTAAGCATTAACATGTGGTTATCATTAAAGTCCACATTCTGTTAAATATAAATCATTTTCATAATTTTTTCACTTCTTTCTTCAACATCAAGTCCCAATCAAACATTTTCCACACAATCACCTTAAAAGTTCGATTCAGTAAGTAGTTTCATGTTAAGTGGCCTTTCTCAGGGAACAGTTTTCTCTAGATAATCTGGACTCTTTCCTGTAGCTAATTTTATCAACTAAGTTTAAGATCATAGGCAAAACCAAACAGGTAGACATTTGGCCAAATAAAACTCCAACCTCCGGAGGGCAAGCTTCTGTGTAGAAATAGTGGAGTTTCATTCAAGCCTGGGAACAGAGAACCAGCTGACTGTTTGGGGCCAAAAACATAACCAGTGAAATCCATCTTTCTTCCCAGAGAACTATTTCCAAGAAGAACCGAACATTGCAAAAGCACTGTAAAAACATTTCAGTCCTTGTTAGAAAGGCTTAAATATTGTATTTGATTGGACTGTTGATGTGTTAATCCACAGAATTCCTCTAGAGCTTAAGCTTACTGGTTTTAGAGGCTACTGTGTACCAGGAATAAGAGGCCTTTTAAAGAGAACATCCAAGGGTAAACAGAGAGGGAACCTCACCGCTGCCAAAATGGACAGCAAAGCTGCTTTCCGAAGCCGGACTGGAGAAATGGGTTGAGAAGTGCAGGTGCCGCCTGTCTGGACTGGGGGAGGTCTCTCCTCAGTGGCACCACCGTGGCCGTTCAGCAGGGAAACGCTTCCAAGATGGAAATGCAAACAAGCGCGGGCCGGAGTGCTGGACTCTGTGGCCCTTGCTTCGCTGGGTCCCTGGGACGACCCCTGCCCTGGAGCAGCGCCCCCCTCAGGAAGGCGGCCAGGCTGTCAGCTAGTCTGGAATCACTGACTTCCTTCCCACCCGCGACGAGCGGTTTGACACAGAGCCTGCCACGGGACTGCCCTACTTGTGAGCGGAGCAGTGGAAACCGAGCACCAAGGCCCAGAACTGCTGACTCAAGGCTCTGGGATGGAAGAGAAATCCAGAACGGCTGGGCCAGAACTAGCAGCCGTGAGCATCTTCCGAGAGATAATTAGCATAGCATCTGAGAGCGGAGGGGGTGAATGAGTGTGAGTGTGTGTGCGTGCAGGCATGTGTGTGTCCACCCATGTGCTACCAAACCCTAAAAATGCATCCTTCTTTTCATAACCACCCTCACAGGCCCTGTCTGTGTAATTCCCAAGGCACTTGCCTATCCGTCACTAGATGTAATTAGCTTTTAACCGTGCCTGAGGAAAAGGGATTATTTTTACCGGATTATTTTTCCCCAATACTCAGATTTTTAAGAATCGATCTCTCCACGGGAAGACAGTCTTTCCATGACAACAGACTGACCCAATTCTGCCTCATCTCGTTGACCTTAAGAAAATGTGTAAGAGACATTTCTAGGTCTCCTGACAGCTTTCAGAGGCTGATGACTTATAAAAAGCTCAGTGCAGAGTTAAGTGCATGGTATATTCACATTATTATTATTATTTTTTGCATCTCTTTAAGCCATTAATCCAGAAAGATGAAGGGGTCCTACTTTATGTGAACATTTCCATGGGGCAGTGACTGTCCAGCCTGGGAACATGCCTCTGGTCCCCTAGCATCAGGGGTACCAAAGGTTCCTGGTTTCTGGAAGGTCAGCTTCGCTCTCCAGAGGGGCCTGCTCTGACCCTTACAAACTAGGGTGGCCGCTGTCCCCAGGCCCCTCAGCACCCAGCTTCTCCTTACAAAGCAGAGGTCTGGGTCAGGTCCACTCACAGAGGGCTGAGGCCATACCCCACACGTGCCCCACGGAATGCCCACTGCCGGCACTTGGAGACCTTCAACAGCTGTGGATGGACAGATGGGTGGACAGATCTGTACTTAAGAGACACAGAGGAGAGAGGCAGAAACCAGAGTCCTTTCCCAGTGAGGCCAGAGCTAAAGGAGGATCGGCGGAGTGATCCCAAGGAGACGTCTTCTCGCTGGTATCCCATGCAAGTGCCAGCCCCACCACCAACCTCATCACCCTCCTCGATGGCAAGACCTGATTTCTGTGTGTGTGATACTGGGAGAGACGGCCAGGCTGGGTGCCCAGGAACGAGGTCTGACTTAAACTCTCTTCCCCAGACACCTAAATCAAAAAGTTGAGTGGGGAATGTTTTCACTCATCTGAATCCTTAAACTGACCCAAAGAAGTTACTTAACCCTCCTGTTCCTGTTTTCTCATCTGTGCAATGGAAATGATAATAATTGTACCTTCCCACCAACATGGACAGTGTAAGATTTAAATGAGATGATATATGAAAAGTTCTTAGTACAGTTGTGCCAGGTTTATAGCAAGTGCTCATCCAGATTACCTGCTGCTGCAGCTGTTTTGTGAAAAAGCAAGTCACTTTGTCCAGTGGAGGACTCCATGTCCCTGCTTCACTGACTCTTAACAGCATCTCTGGGACACCAAGCCCAGTGCGCCTCATTCAGGCATCAGAAGCTGGCAGGCATCCTGCAGGAGTCCTGGAAATGACCCAACCCAAATGCCTCCCACCTCAGTTTTGGTCTAGGAGCTTGTGACCTTAGGCAAGGCCCTGACCTCACTGAGCCTCAGCTTTCCCATCTATACAATGGGGACAATAAAAATGGGGAGCCGTGTTACAGAAACCTGAGAAAGGCCTCAGACTCTGTGGTTTCGTGAAGCTACCAGGTGATGATAGTGCTCAGTGAGATGGTTTTTAGACAGAGTTGGAGTCAGGGCTGCTGAGGTGGGTCACAAGGTGGGCGAGTCATCCCCAAGGAGCCAGAAGGAAACACTAGGGGCTCTGTCCTAGGTGGAACCACGTGGGCCCTGCACCCCATCCACCCTGAGCCCAGCCTGGGTAGGATGGGAGGAAATGTTGGGAGAGGACCTCGGAGACTGGGAGACTCGTCCAGGAGCTCCTGCCCAGAATCCCAGTCCAGCTGGGAATGGCCATTCCTGTGGGGTCCCCTTCAGAAGAATGTGCCTGTGTCTTTGGGGGCACCACTATATCCCCAGCCCCCAGCTTCAAGCCAGCCCACAGCAGAATGAATGAACGCAAGCCCGAAAGACCAGCTCCTATCCTCCCCAATCCCATGGCCACTGCCCTAGTTTAGGCCACCATCGCCTCCCTTTGGACCATGGTAATAACTCCAGTGGTCCAGAGACTTCCAGCCTCTCCTCGCCATCCACCCTCCCCTTGGCCTCCAGAGACAGTTCCCCAGACTAAATCCAGTCGTGACTGTCCCCTGCTTAAAAAGAGGAGACAATCCTTTCACTTATGGAACTTCCCAGCCTGGCTGCAGATCTGAAAATCACTGCCACATCCTCCTCCTGGTCCCTCTAGGCTTCTCCCGACCTGCTGCTGGAAACTGCTGAGCCTCCCACCAGGCCTTGCATGTGTGGTTCCCCCTCCCTGAGGTGCCTTCCAGCTTGGCTCTGCCGGGTCCTCTGTTCTCAACTCTGCTGGAGAGCCTGCATGCTGATCACACTCTGTCTACAGAACAGCCTTCTCTGTCTGCTCCCGTTCTCCCAGCATCTCTGGGCATCAGGGGAGTTGATGCTGATGAAATGATAGCTCAGTTGGTAAAGAATCCACCTGCAATGCAGGAGACCCCGGTTCATTCCTGGGTTGGGAAGATCCCCTGGAGAAGGGATAGGCTACCCACTCCAGTATTATTGGGCTTCCCTTGTGGCCACGACTGAGCAACTTTCACTTTTCACCTGTGGAGCACCAGGCGACATTTTTCACTGACCTCATTTACTCCTCACAGTTACCTCCAAGAGGTGGGTACTACCTAGACTATTTCACAGACAGGTCAACAAAGGCTCAGAGTGGTTGGGTAACTTGTCCAAGGTCACACAGCTCACAGATGGGCCAGGAGCCCATCTCTCCGACTTTATGCACCTTCCCCTGTGCTGTGCCATACACGGGATACAGCATAGAATCCACCCAGGATGTGTGGGCTGTGTGGGTGGATGGACACAAATGAGTGGAGGACTGGATAGGGGGATGTCCAGATGGACAGATGGACAGAAACAAAGCAGAAGACGCATTACAGGACCACTGAGACTCAGCGCACTCAGCACATCCTGTCGCTGAGAGCATCGCGCCTGTGACTTCATCCCCAGAGTCAAAGTGTAACAGAAACAGACTCACCAACAAAGACCCAGCAACTGGAGATGGGGGCCCTGAGCTGAGCATGTCCTGACAAGGAGCCCTTCTCCCACCCTGCCTCCCTGGGTCCTGTCTCCTTCCCGGCTCCTCCTTCAATTCAGGGGTCTACTTCTCCACCTGCTCCTGGCAACCCCCCTTATGCCTCCTGCTGGGTCTGAGGGTTCAAAGGCATATCCTTGGTTTGGAAGAAAAGCAACCCCTTGAAATGCAAAATCTACAATTATAAAGTGGCAGCCAACCTAACATAGGATCCGGGGCACTACTGGGAATGGGGAGTGAGCTTGCAGGCTTCTTGCTGCCCTGATACCTCCCACCAAACTGGAGCTGGGCCAGGCAGGCCCTCACTGGTTCTGCAAACTTCCAAGGCCACCCCCTGCTCCTCACTGAGCCCCAAATCAGGTTGGACTCCCTTCCAGGCTTTGGAGAAGGTCCTGGGACTTCAGAGCAGGGATGTCCCAGCTGTGCCCCAATAAGCAGGGTCAGGGGAGCACTGCTTGGTGGCCCACTCTCTGTCACCCCTTAGAAATGGGAAGAAGAATTTGAGGGCTGGAGCATGGGGCGACCCACTCCATGCAGGCTCTGCCCAGAATGGGGAGTCCACCTTCTGCTGCACTGCATTTGGAGAGAGGGTACCAGCTTCCCTCCCTCCCTGGGCTCCCGGGGCTGAAGTCAGTCAGGTGTAGCTCCCGGACACGCCTGCCACAAACAATGGGAAGCTGAGCAGCTCACAAACACTGGGGCCTGTTCTTGAGAATGACTGAAAGCCAGGGAGGCCCAGGTCAGACGGCCTCTGCTGGTCCCGCCAGGATGGGGATGCTTGGCAACATAGCCACGCCCAGGCTGCCCTGCAAGAAGCGGGTCTGATAGGCAGGAGAGTGGCTGAAATGGACCATGAGGCTGGATCAGACCCCAGTCTGCTTGGTGCAGCGGCTCGTCATCAGCAAACCCAAGAATGGTCCTGATCAGCTTCCCTGATGGCCCTGCGGTAAAGAATCCACCTGCAAATGCAGGAGACAGGGATTCGATCTCTGGGTCGGGAAGATCCCCTGGAAGAGGACATGGCAACCCACTCCAGTACTCTTGGCTGGGAAACCCCATGGACAGAGGAGCCTGGTGGGCTACAATCCGTGGAATCACAAGAGTTGCACATGACTTAGCAACTAAACCACCACCTATAAAATGAACCACTGAGCTGTGAGTGGACAAATGAACTGGCTCTGTGTGCAAGGATGTGCAGTATTTCTCAAGGGGCCCACTCCCCAGACCTGGCAGGAGGAGTGGACCACCCTAGGTGGGGCCAGGGAGCAGAGCTTTCTGCTCCCTCTCCTTCTGGGCAAAGCTCTCAAATCCTGGAGAAGGATTGACAGAGCCAAGAGCTCTTGGGGGCTGCCAATGGCAAGCAGGGGCTGGGGACATCTCACCAGACACCCTGGTGAGCCCAGACCGCCTGCCTCTCCCCAAACCCCCGACTGCGTTCAGGGTGGTATTTTTTAGGGATGTTGTTCCCTGGCCTTCCTGCATCAACATGGAATGAGCTTCTTCCTTGCAAGAAGCTCAGTTGCCCGCCCCCGGCCCCCGTCTCATTCCTTCTGGGCCATGCAGGCAGCCGTTGGCCAGGTTTCCAAGTTACCGTTTCCTTAAGGACAACCGTCCCCGGCAGGCAGAGTGGGAGGTCAGCTCTGATGTGTACTCAGGCTCACGTCTGCCTGGCCCACACGCCAACTCAGCAGGCTCTTTGCCACAAGCCCCCCGAGGTCCCAAGACCAGCGGTGGCTGCCTTGGTAAGAGTGAGGGCTTTGGACCTGCATTCCTAGAAATGCGTTATCTTCAGACGCTGTGCCTGGCTTCAGCCTCTCAAAGCTCAATTAATTGCTGCATAACGCCTTCCAAACAGCTTTAGTAGGTCAGACTGTCTGCTGAGCACAAAGGCCACAGACAGGTCGTGCTGCAGGAGCAAGGAGGGCCTATCAGAGCGCTGCCACCTTGGTGGACAGTGTCCCTCCCAGGATGAGCTCTTTGCTTCGGGCAGGGTTGGGAAGCAGAGAAACTGAAGCTCTCTTTCCTCCTCCCCTCCCTTGGACTCTGTCAAAGTCACATCTGTTCTCCCCGAGGCTTGCAGCCTAATGATTAGCAATGGGCACGGGGGAGGGGTGGGGTGGGAAAACCCCAGAGAAAAGCCATTTGCACTGGAAATGTGGGTTGATGTCATCATTTCCACAGCAGCCATCAGAAGCCGGAGGAGGCTGCAGGAAGTCACCCGGCGTGCTTGCAAGAACAGAACATCTGTCGATTCTGTAATGAGACGTGCCTTGGGCTTTCTTTGTTAAGATGCCGGGTCTCGATGCCCTCCTGGTCCCCTCCAAGCCCAAAAAGGGGAAGACAAAGCCACCGCAGTCGCCTGAGCATGGAGAAAACACAAAAACACAGAGAGCGTGTGCCAGCTCCAGCGAAGAGAGGCCTGGCTGGAAACGGGCACTGGGGGTGGTTTAGTTGCTCAGTTGTGTCCAACTCTCTGTGACTCCATGGGCTGTAGCCCACCAGGATCCTCTGTCCATGGAATTTTCCAGGCAAGAATACTGGAGTAGGTTGCCATTTCCTCCTCCAGGGGATCTTCCTGACCCAGGAATCAAACCCAGATGTTCTGCATGGAAGGCAGATTTTCTACCTACTGAGCCACCAGGTAAACCTGGAAATCATACTGATGAAGGATATGTCTCTGAATCGTGAGACTAGTGGGGACGTCGGACTCTAGCCTAGACCTGAATAACAACCTCCATCTCAGTGAAATGAAATTTTCATCTGTGCATTTTTGAAACTTGCTTTGAAAACTTTCAAGGACCCGGCAAAGGCAAAAAGACAGGATTTATGTGGATCCCTGGATCCAGGCCACAGCCCCGTTGTAAAAAGCAGCCATGGAAAGGGTGGAGGGTGGAGCTGGCAACCCTGAAGGCACAGCTGAGATGTACTTAGGGTGATGGGACCGCAGCTGCCCCGGTCCCATCCAATCCACTGGGCCAGGACACAGAGCCCTAAACCCTGGGGGCCCTGATCCACCCTGAAACCACTCCTGCCCTGCCAAGCAGCTGGAGAGATCCTTCAAAAATGCAAATCTGCTCAAATCTCTGCCTGCCTTGGGGCTTCTGGACCTTCTTAAAATAAAGCCCTAAGTGCCAACGGTTCAGTGGTCAAAGTTGGAATAACAATCTGAGTAACCAAATAAAGTAGTATTGTACTGTATAACTCATAAAATAGATACCCTTGAGTCCAGAGTGATATAGATAAATGACTAAACACATTAATAAATGAGGGAGAAGAGACAAATCTCCCATATACATTTCCAAAAATCTGTGGATAGATAATCCCCATAAAAGAAGGGGTACAACGCTCCAGTCTTGAGGTATGCCCACAGTGACTTCCTTCCAAAGAGGGCAATGTGGAAAAGGGGAAAAAAGAGAAGCTTGACAGTGGAGAAATCTGGCAAACACAACCCCATCCGAGCAATCAAGGTCAACACGAACAGAAATAAACCACGCTGAGAGTAATCACCCTTGACATGATGTGATGAAAACGGCATTTAACCTCTGTGATCTTCCTCCCCACACCCCGTAAGTCTCATCAGAAGAAAAATGCCAGACAAATTTCAACTATGGGACATCCTACAAAACACCTGACCCGTCCTCCTCAAAACAAACATGGTCAAGGTCACTACGAACATGAATGTCTGAGAAACTGTCACAGCCAAGAGGAACCTAAGGAGATGTGAAGACTAAATGCCATGTCATGTCTTGGATGAGGTCCTGAGACAGAAAAAGGATATTAGGAGAAAAAAATATGGAAATCGGAATAAACTATGGGCTTGAGTTAATAATCATGTGTCAGTATTGGTTCACGAATTGTATCAAATGTACCACGATATTGTTAAGGTGTTAGTATCAGGGGAAACGGTGAGTGAGTGAGCGATAGTTATGCGTGTATAAATGGGAACTCTCTACACTATCGTCTCAGTTTTCTGGTAAATCTAAAACTATTCTTAAAGAAATCTATTAGGCCTTCCCTGGTGCCCCAGTGGTTAAGGATCCGCCCGCCGATGCAGGGGACACGGGTTCAATCCGCCTGTGGTCCAGGAAGACCCACGTGCCATGGGGCAGCTAAGCCCGTGCGCCACAACTAGAGAGAAGCCCCCATTCCCTGCAACTGGAGAAAACCCACACACAGCAAAAAAGATCCAGCACACTCAAAAATAAAGAAATATTAACTAAATAAAAATTTTTTTAAAGAAATACATTAAAAAAAATTCCACCAAGAAAAATGATAAAGCCCCCCAATCCTTCCCATGAGCCACGGTGTGCCAACCACCTGCCCCGGTGCCCTGGGCCACCCCCAGCCCCGCCTCCTCCACAAGACGCTTCAGCTTTGCTCCCGTCTCTACCTCTGAGGTTTCTGCAGACGCTGCGCCTTGCCCTGCCCATACATAGTTAAGTCCGTTCAGCCTTCAGCTCTCAGCTTGGAAGACACCTCCTCCGGGGAAAACTTCCCCAGTCACCCAGATGGAAAGAGGTTCCTCTACCGCCCGGCACTGCACCCTTCTTCTGACCCATTCAACACTGCTTGCTCAGCTGTCTTCCCCAGCAAGCTGTAAGAGCCACAGGGGCAGTGCCTGTCTATAGCCCAGAAAACCTCAAGTTCATACTACTGAACCCTCATATGCATGAATGAATGAGATTCAGAAGCAACCCAAGAAGACTGGCTCCAAGGAATAAACCCCAGGGGTGAGGTGAACCAGACACACCTTGTGTGCGAGGTTTAAAATGTGGAACCCAGGTGACCTCAGGGAGGGGACCCTGAGCAGATGGGCTATGGTACCAGACTGTATGTACGTACGGTGCAGCCTGGATGACTGTACTTCCGGTACAGTCTAGATGACATAGTTGTTTTGGGTGCAGTTTTTGTGTGTGATTTCATCAAAAACTTACTCCAGCCTTTGGATAAGCTTCGTTCTTTTTCCTTATTTTATGTTTCAAATTTTACTTTTTTAAAAGATGTAAACTAAAGGTAGAGGCTACCCTAAGTGGCAGTTATGGGCTATCATAACTTTTTTTTTTAATTGAGACATAACTTATTGACAGTGAAATTCATCCTTTTCAGATGTAGAGTTCCAAGAACTTTGACATGTAACCTCCACATCCATCAAGACATGGAACATTTCTATCGCCCGCTAAAGATCTCCCAAGGCCTTCTGTAGTCAATTCCCAGCCCTGGCAACCACCGACATGGCGTCCATTCCTTACAGCCTTGCCTCTTCCAGAATATCAAATAAATGGACTCACACAACATGTAGTCTTCTGAGCCTGACCTTTCCCACTTAGCATAATATACTTAAGATTCATCTATTTTGTTGCATGAATCAGTGGTTTGTTTCTTTTCATGTCGCACAGTAGTCTATAGGATAAATAGACCAGAATTTGTTTATTCATTTACCAGCTGGTAGACATTTGGGTTGTTTCAGTTTGGGGGTGATTATGAATAAAGCTGCTATAAACATACAAGTATTTAGGTAGATACATATTTTCATTTTTCATGGATAAATATCTGAAAATGGCTTTCCTGTAAAGTGTCTGTCTACAATGTGGGAGACCCGGGTTCGATCCCTGGGTCAGGAAGATCCACTGGAGAAGGAAATGGCAATCCACTCTAGTACTATTGCCTGGAAAATCCCATGGACAGAGGAGCCTAGTAGGCTACAGTCCATGGGGTCGCAAAGAGTTGGACATGACTGAGCGACTTCACTTATGGTAGATGCATGCTTACTTTTTAAGAAACTAAAGGACAGACTATTTAAGAACCCTACTTCTTTCTTAAACACATTTTTATCAAGCACCTACTATGTCCTAAGGCAAACCAAGAGGGGCTCCCCAAACACCCATAAATAAAGGCTCATGCAATCTCACCACCAGAAGCCAGGCTTCCCAGACCTTTCTCACTCAGCCTGAGGCCAGCAGCAGTAGATAAAGCAGTGTCCTGGAACCAGGAGGGGTAGGATGAGGTTCCTGCTCTGCCACCAAGGAGTTGAGGGGTTGCAGATAAATTATCCCATCCATCCTTCTGCGTCTCCAGACCAGCAGAGCAGCAGGTCGATCTCAGGAGATGATGGGAGGGAAAGAGCTTCTACTCCAAGATGCACCATCCAGATAAGAGGGACTCAGACTAGCTCCATCCCTACCTACTGCCTCCCCAGTAGTAGACTTTCTGAGGTCACAGGCTGCCCATTCACAACACATCAAGGTGTGTTTAGCTCTACACAAGAAAAGGCTGTCCAAGAACATTCTTCAGAGGACTTAGTAGCTAAGCAGAAAAGTCTCTAATCAGCATCAATTGTTTTGCATGAAACAGGATTTCTGACTACTTGCTGTGAGGGTTAATTTTAAGCGTTGACTTGGCCATCGTACTCATTTAGTCAAACACCACTGTAGATGTCACTGTGAAGATATTTTTTTAGATGAGTCGTTATTGTTCAGTCACCCAGTCCTGTTCGACTCTGTGTGACCCCATGGACTGCAGCACACCAGGCCGCCCTGTCCCTCACCATCTCCCGAAGTTTGCCTAAGTTCACGTCCATTGCATCAGTGATGCCATCCAGCCATCTCATCCTCTAACACCCTCTTCTTCTTCTGCCCTCAGTCTTTCCGAGCATTAGGGACTTTTCCAATGAAAGTAGCATTTAACCCAGTAGACTTTGAATAAGAAGATTACCCTTTATAATGTGGGTGGACCTCACCCAATCAGTTGAAGGCTTTAAGACAGAAAGAATAAGATCCACCAAAGAAGAGGGAGGTCTGCCAGGACGTTTAACTTTAAACTCCAGTTACAAGATCAGTTCTTCCCCAGGTCTCCAGCCTGCTGGTCTGCCTTGCAAATTTTGGATTTGCCAGTCTCCACATTTGTATGAACCAATTCCTTAAGATAAATTTCTCTCTAAAGAGGTAGTAGTGCTAAGCCGCTCAGTCGTGTCTGACTTTTTGTGACCCCATGGACTGTAGCCTGCCAGGCTCCTCCATCCATGGGGGTCTCCAGGCAAGAATACTGGAGTGGGTTGCCATTTCCTTCTCCAGGCTAAAGAGGTAGACCTCAGAGGTATTACAGGTTTGGTTTCAGACCACCATAATAAAGAAAGTATCACAATAAAGTGAGTGACAAGAATTTTTTGGTTTCCCAATGCAAAAAAAAATTTTTTATACTATACTGTAGACCAGTAAGTGGGCTGTACTATGTGTAAAAAAAACAATGTGCATACCTTCATTAAAAAAATACTGTTAAAACATGCTAATCAGTGAAAAATGCTAATTACTGAGCCTTCAATGAGTGAAAATCTTTTTGCAAAAGTAACATCAAAACTCACTGATCACAGGAACTTCACTGGTGCTCCACTGGCTAAGGGCCTGGGTTCCATTCCTGGTCGGGGAACTAGACCCCACACACTGCACTAAAAGTCTGCATACCGCAACTAAAGATCCCGCGTGCTACAACTCAGAGCCAGTGCAGGCAAATAAATAAATAAAATCGGTAGATATGCAAAAGGTCACTAGTCACAGATGATCGTAACATATATAGTAGTGAGAAAGTTTGATGTGGCACGGAAACATGAAGTGAAAAAAAACGCTGTTGGAAAAATGTCACCAACAGACTTCCCAACTCAGGGTTGCCACAAGCCTTCACTCCATACAAAACTCAGTATCTGCAAAGCACAATAAAATAAGTTATGCCTGTATATGTGAATACATATCCTATTGGTACTGCTTCTCTGGAATACGCCGACTAATACTAATACATGAACGCTCACACAGGGTGTCCCCACTGTTACATGGAGAGCTTGCTTGCAAGGGTAAACTTCAGATCAACCACAGGCCAAACGATCATACTTGGCATCACAGGTCCAAACTCTCAATGCCTTCTTGGCACCCTCCTAAATGCAGCTCCCTCAGGGTTTATGGGGCAGAGACGGCGAGGCCCCTCCTCTCTGGGGGCAGCAGCTAGGAAGGAGGGTTCTGTACAATACCTGCTTAAGTCCTTGGCCAGACGTTGGCAGGAGGGAACGGAAGCTTCGACTCCATCACCAGCTGGGGCGGAAGGCAAAGATGCGTATTCTGAGGCTGGGGCAGTGAGATCCACACGGGCAGCAGCTGGGATGGTGCTGGGGACACAAAGGGAGAATTATTCCCAGTGGAACTCGGCTCATTAACGGCACATTCATCAGCCCCCTCTCATCCCTCCCAACCCACCCACACACATGGCGTGGGGTATTTAAAGACCCAGCACACTGCTGGCCAGGGCACCCCACAGAGTTCCCCAGGCCTCTGCGTAGGCACAGTGGAGGGGGGTTCATCCTCCCGTGCGGCAGCCCCCAGGCCAGGCCGTGAATCCCCCTCCACACGGAGGCTGCAGCAGAACCTTGGGTTTCTTTGACGGAGTAGCTGGGGTGTCAGAACAGTCTGAGCTGAGTTGTCTGGAGTTTTGTGTTTGTTTCATATGGTCCTTTCTAATCGCTTTTTAATAGGCAGTGAATCTCTGCGAGTTGAAAATTAAAATACAATTTTGCAAACTCCCCAGGATTTGCCCCCACCAAATCTGAGGCTGAGAAAAATCAAGGTGGAGCGGCTGATGGGTAAATCAAGGAAACTGCACCAGGGACCTTTCGGGATGCCTTTTCCCTGGTTGAAGGTGTTTCAGAGCAGAGCCTTGTCCCTGGTTCAATGGGTGAGTGCCCCCTGCTGGACACACAGGGAAACGCTGGGAGTGCAGGGTGGTCTCCAGCAGGTGGGAAGGCAGGAAGGACGGCCACCTGCAAACACGCCCTTGGAGCCAACAGGCACCAGGCGTGGAGCTCAAAAGAGGTTTTCATTTTCCCCTCTGGCAAAAGCAAGACGAGCAATGCCGCCCACAGACTTCCAGGGAAGGCCAGCCCTCCCAGCCTCTCCGGCTATCCAAACGGCTGTCTGGGGTGGGGCTGGAATTAGAAGGGACTCAGCACAGAGCCTGAAGCCCAGTCAGAGGTCGAAGCTGGGGTTACAAGTTTCACAGCCTCGTGGCGGGGACTCATTTCTTCCCTGTGGGCGTGAGTTCCTGCAGGAAGCTCCCCCACGGCAGGAAGGCAGGAGGCTTGGCCTTCCGTGTCAAGGTTCTGCTAATCTCCACCTCCTCCAAGTCCACCTACGAGGTGGCTTCCTGGCCTGAAGGACGGGTGTGCAGCCCCGTCCCCTGCCCAGGCAAGCAATTCTGAGTCCTGGCATGGTCTTCACTCATCAACAGCTATAAAAACAGCAGCAGCTCAACCTGGCTGAGGCCCGCTCCTACATGCCTGACCCTGGGTGCCCAGGCATGAGTGGCTCTGTTCTAGGTGCCTGACCCTGTGTACCTGGTCCTGTGTTAGGAGCTTCACGTATGTAACCTCAGGAACCCCTGCAACAACCTCTGAGTTATATGCCATCATCCTCGCTCGACAGAGATCAAAACTAAGCCCAGTACTTGCTTTGGCAGCACGTACACTAAAATTGGAACGATACAGAGGATCAGCATGGCCCCTGTGCAAGGATGACACGCAAACTTGTGAAGCGTTTGATATTTCTGAATGACGAGACTAGCCTGGAAGCATATACAAATACACAGTCAGTGGGAATTTGCTGTATGACTCAGGGAACTCAAAGGCTTCCCAGGTGACGCTAGTGGTAAAGAACCCGCCTGCCAAAGCAGGAGACATAAGAGACGTGGGTTCAATCCCTGAGTTGGGAAGATCTCCTGGAGGACAGCGTGGCAACCCACTCCAGTATTCTTGCCTGGAGAATCCCCATGGACAGAGCAGCCTGGGGGGCTAACAGGGCACAGGGTCGCACAGAGTCAGACACCACTGAAGCAACTGAGCACGCACACACATACGCAGGGAGCCCAAACCAGGGCTCTGTGACCACTTAGAGGGGTGGGATGGAGTGGGAGGTAGGACAGGGAGGTTCAAGAGGGAGGGGACATATGTATACCCATGGCTGATTCATGCTGATCTATGGCAGAAACCAACACAACATTGTAAAGCAATTACCCTTCGATTAAAAATAAATAAGTTAAAAAAAAAAAACAAAACTAAGGCTCAGAGAGGTGAGGTCACTTGCCCCAGGTCACAGAGTGGGAAGTGGAGCCAGGATGTGAACCCAGACTCTGAATCCTTAGCCTCTTCCCCGTCCACTTTTAATGGACTCCCCAGCACACACCCGGAAGCCCCTAACTCCTCCTCAGTGACACGCACCACCAGGGACTTGAAGACCACTAGGAGACTGAATACCTTGAGGACAGGGGCTGCACCTGTCAAGAGTCATCCCAGCAGCCCATCGTCTAGCCGGGCCACCCCCAGTACTCACTCAGACGGGCAGAGGAAGAGCGGGGAAGGGCTCCCAAAGGGCTATGACCACACAAGGTTTGGGGAGCAGGAGCAGAGCAGGAACCCCCAAGACCTTCGCCCCTGGGCCTCATGGAAACAAGGGGCAAAGCAGACCTGAGAGTAAAGACCTTGGATAAGCCCAGAGCAAGGCAATCCACACGTGAACAAAAATTACAATGAGTTCGTGGACAGGACCAGCAAACGTTCAGAGCGGGGTTGCAGACGGCACGATGCCTCCGCCGTTCACACTGCTGTTTGTAACAACGTGGGCAGTGGCTGGAATGTTTTGTAAATGTTCATGCTCAGTCACGTCCGACACTTTGTGACGCCATGGCCTGTGGCCCAGCAGGCTCCTCTGTCCATGGGATTTCCCAGGAGAGATCACTGGAGTGGGGTGCCATTTCCTTTTTCAGGGGATCTTTTCAACCCAGGGATCAAACCTGTGTCTCCCGAGTTTCCTGCACTGGCAGACATACTCTTTACCACTAGGGCCACCTGGGAAGGTATTTCATAAAGGAATGACTCAAATGAATAATGCAAATTACTGGGGGCTGTTAAACTCCTTAAGAAAGCCATTTTACCATCTGGAAACTGACATTTATTCTTATTCATGAGCAGTGAACAGGCTACTCACAAACCCAAACTCCTAGTCTAAAATTTATTTTTCTAAAGAAATTACACTGGCCGGGCCCCTTTCTCTGCACACCCTCTGAAGATCTTATTTTGCTGTTGTTCAGTTGCTTAAGTCGTGTCCGACTCTTTGTGACCGCATGGACTGCAACACACCAGGCTTCCCTGTCCTTCACCATCTCCTGAGAATTTGCTCAGATTCATGTCCCTTGAGTTGGTGATGCTATCCAACTATCTCATCCTTTGCCACCCCCTTCTCCTTTTGCCTTCAATCTTTGCCAGCATCAGGGTCTTTTCCAATGAGTTGGCTCTTCGTATCAGGTGGCCAAAGTACTGGAGATTCAGCTTCAGCAACAGTCCTTCCAATGAATATTCAGGGTTGATTTCCTTTAGAATTGACTGTTTTGATCTCCTTGCAGTCCAGGGGTCTGCAGTCTTCTCTAGCACTACAATTCAAAAGCATCAGCTTTCCAGCACTCAAGTCTTCTTTACGGTCTGACTCTCACATCCATACATGACTACTGGAAAAACCAGAGCTTTGACTAGACGGACCTCTGTCAGCAAAGTGATGTCTCTGCTTTTTAATATGCTGTCTAGGTTGGTCATAGCTTTCCTTCCAAGGAGCAAGCGTCTTTTAATTTCATGGCTGCAATCATTGTCCACAGTGATTTTGGAGACCAACAATATAAAGCCTGTCACTGCTTCCACTTACTCTCCTTCTATTTGCCATGAAGTGTCTTGTTTAATGCAAACCGAGGACAGGTGACGCGGTTTGTGGTTCTGCACTTTACGACTCCCAATAAAGAGCAAGGAAAGGTCTCCGTCTTTGAAAACGCTGGCAGAGGGCAGGCTCTGCGGGCTCAGAAGAAGGCCAGGCCCGCAGAGGAGGCACAAAGGCAATTTCATTGTGATGAGGATGCCCCAAGGCTGACTGTCCCCACCCGAGAACGCCCTGGGGTCCCCTCAGTTCTCTGGCCAGGAGACCAGGGTGCCTGCCCCCTCCACCCTTCACTCCATTGGCACCTGATCACCATGGCCACACCCGTCCTGCATTCGCCTGTTCCCATCAGCTAAAGGCACCAAACAAATGACTCAACAGCTCTCTTAAGAATGACGGCACCCCTCCTTCCTGGTCTGCAGCCTGCCCTTGGCCCAACCCCAGAGGCGGGGAGGTCAGGTCCCAACAGGGAAGGACTCAGTGACTCACGACTGATGTTCTGGCACGTGGGCACCAACTGATGCCTCCCAACCCCACAGAACTCCTCCTCTTCCCTCCTCACCCTCCTCCCCTCCCCAATTTCTCCCCAGCTTGGCAAGTGGCCCCATCAGCCATGCAGGCCCTGGACCAGAAGTTGAAACTGTCCTGGACTCTCCCCCCATGATCACCCTTTGTGCTGAGTCACCTCCTTTTTCCTTCCAGAATCTGCCCTCTTTGTCCCACTGGTCCAAGCTGGCAGCCTCTCTGAGCGGGGCTCTGGCACGTCCTATTTTTGTCCCCTGCATCCATCTCCCCCAGACACCAGAATGCCCCACCCTGAATCCTGATGAGGTCCTTTCCTTGCCAGAAGCCCTCGCCCACTTTCCACATTTTACATCTAACAGAATGCAGGTGAAACTCCTGGGCTTCAAAAGCTGGGGCTCCATCAGCCTGCCTCTGTTCCCTCGCAGGTTTACCTTGTCGCTGTCCTGACCCCACCAAGCCATTCTGGGGGCTCCTGGTAGCTTCTTGCCTCTGTGTCTTTGCCCTGAATCCCCACCTACCTCTCTCAGATCCCCTCCTGTGCTAAGTGGATTTAGTCCTGTCTGGCTCTTTGCGACCCTATGGACTAGAGTCTGCCAGGCTCCTCAGTCCATAGGATTTTCCAGACAAGAATACTGGAGTGAGTTGCCATGCCCTTCTCCAGGGGAGCTCCCCAACCCAGGGATCGAACTCGAATCTCCTGTGTCTCCTCTATTGGCAGGCAGGTTCTTTGCCACTCGCGCCACCTGGGAAGCCCTCCTAGCACCCCTCCTAGCTGACCCCATAAGCAAGGAAGTGCCCCCCACCCCCGGCAGGGGTAATGATGCCCGCCTTGGATTGCTGGGCTGGGCTGGGCTGAGCCTGGCTTCTGTGTCTCCCGCTGTTTTCTACTAACTCATCCTGTTCTCTGACTAGAGTCTCGGCCTCCGTGGTCTCTCCAGCCCCCAGCACAGAGCCAGGTCGGGAGCAAGGATGAAACACCGAGCAGCTCTTTCCCTCCTGCCCCTGGCCTCCCAGACATGCGGGCCACCGACAGCGGGACAACGATCTTCTCTTCTTGGAATCCCAGAGTGCAACCAGCTTGAGGTGGGACCAGCAACATAAGCCGCAGCAATGCAAATGAAAGCGAAGTGAAAACGCAGGGCCCCGCATTCCAAAAGGGTAAGACTTTCAGGAAGGTGATGGCAGAGTGTTGAACCAAGCACGGGGCCCCGGGCAACTGCCCAAGTCATATGCCCTTGAAGCTAGCCCTGGTTCTGGCCTCCGAGGGAAAGCTTCCATAGGGCCCCCCGCCCCGAAAAGCCTCTTGAGCTGCCAAGGGCCGGGATGCTGGAGCAGATGAGAGGCAGTTAACCAGGTTGGCATTCCCTTGCCAGCTCCTGTCCACTCAAGCCTCCCTTGAGCAGCAATGACTCGTCTTAGGGACCTCATCCCCAGTGAGTCAGGTCCTTTCGGATGTCCAGTACCACTCCCAGCCTCACTGGGAACTCCAGCACAGCTGCCAAGCCCAGCACTGAGGTGGGCAGCACCCTGAGACAGGGTCCACAGCGCATTCTCAGGTGGCTTCTGCAAGACGCTTACATTCACTTGCCCTTGACCTCTGTCCTTATAAAACAGGCCAGGAATAGGACTGTGAAGGCCCTTCTGGTTGTGAAAGTCCACTAATCCCTTTTCCCATTTACGGAGTTAATCAATATTTCCTATGGAATAACAAAGAAACTGAATTCAAATTCTTGTTAAGTTTTTGTATTTTGGGAAGATGCAGGAAATGCTGATTTAATTTAAGCCCCCGCCTCTTTTTTTTTTTTTAAGAGAAGAGTTGACCCCAAAAAAGGCAAATAAACTCACCATACTGTTAGCAGATGGAAATGGCCTATTGATCAAGGCATCTTTCCTGAGAGGCCCAGCTGGACGAGACTTCTGAATCCTTCTCAACACAGATCCCTAGGGAACCACTACTAACGGGTCAGAGCTGGCCTCCCCTGATGCAGGACCTCACCAAGGTCACCACTACCAACAGCTGGTCCTGTTAACCATGAAGGACGCAGTCTCTGCCCGCAGAGAACCAGAGAACACAGAGGATGTTGCTTCGGGGCTTGCACTCAGCCCGACCGTCCTCCAGGCCCAGCTGCAGTGATTTGCTGTCACTAACTGTGGTCTTTTGAGTCCCTGTTCAGGGCTTTTGAGTCCTTCTTGGCAGACCCCCACTGACCTGACAGCAGATTTCATTTCGGAGAGTGGCTCGAGTTGCCAAGTTAAGCCCCTGTCCAAGGACAAACACCAGACTGACCCTGGCTGTCACGGGAGGGTGATAACAGCCCCAAAGATACGAGCGGAGCGTATCACGTCCTGTCGGGCCAGATGGGCGGCAGCATCTTATCTCCCATTTCACATCGCCATCTGGAAGGTATTAGCCCAAGAGCCCCTTCCTCACAGGCCCCTTGATTTTATTCTTCTTGAATCCCCAAGTGCACACGATCACGTAATAGGACAAGAGCTAAGGCCAAGACTCGGCTCAGACTGAAAGTGCAATGCAAGCCAAAGGAAAAAAAAAAAAGCAATTAGAAATTGCTGGCTTAGAGAGCTACTCTCAGTCCATAGGAGCACCAGACAATCAGTCCAGCAGAGGCCTGGGGTTTGATACAAGGAGTCATCGAGATGGGAGATCCAGGATTGTCCTCTTTCGAGACACAGCCACCGAGAAGCAGCTGAGCCAAAATCAGAAGGTGCCCAGAGAGGCTTGCAAATTGGCTGGAAACTCCAAAGCAGGCACATTAAGAGATCTCCAGTTGCCAGCAGCAGCCCACGTGAGCATGTACACAGCCCCTAAACACCACTGACCTTTAGATGTCCAGCCAGCTGTAGGCTGGCTTCACACGTTAACCCTGAGCTGGCTTGTCAATTCCGACCCAGCACATTCATACCCTTTTCAAAGAGCGAGTCTGTGCTCAGAGGGGAGAAATTACTATTAAACTTGGCTGAAGCAAATCTTAATCAGGAAGGAAAATATTAACTAAAGGAAAAGTCGTAAATACCATCCCAAGACCACAAGAGGCTTTGATCTGGGTTGGACCATCCAGCCCATTAATTCCCACCATTGTCTTTCCCAGTCCTTTGCATCCTCTCTCCAGGTACAAGACTCCTTGCGTGGTTACAGAGAATGCAGAGATGTGGATTCAGAGGACCAACCGGAAGCTGACATCAGATATCCAAGATTTAACTTCTTATTCAGAAAGTCTAAACCTATCTACTACATAAAGCAGCTTCAGAACCATGAAAAAGCAGACCAAGAACAAGATCCTGTGCTACTTTGAACCATATGAAATTGCCAATATTTTGACAGTTGCCAGTGTGGCAATTCATGTGCTTCAACCTAACAGCACCCAGCTCAACACTGGAAACTCAAAGGTTCTGAACAAATATAGGTGCAACCAAGTGACTCAGCCTGCTGGGTACTGGTTATGTAAATTTGTCTCAAGAGCATGTAAATAGCTTCAACATGTACTTCTGAAATGGTGTAAAGGAATCCCGTTATTCAGAAGAGACTTGAAAGTGAAAGTGAAGTCGCTCAGTTGCGTCCGACTCTTTTCGACCCAACCCGTGGACTGTAGCCCACCAGGCTCCTCCCTCCATAGGATTCTCCAGGCAAGAATACTGGAGTGGGTTGCCATTTCCTTCTCCAAGAATACTGGAGTGGGTTGCCAGGATCTTCCCCACCCAGGGATCAAACCCAGGTCTCCCACATTGCAGGCAGACTCTTTAACCTCTGAGCCACCAGGGAAGCTTAGGTGATTCCTTTTCTAAATTAAAAAAAAAAAACAACAGTCCCACTTTATCATTCAGTTTTAACAAGGTACTTGCCTAAATAAAGGTTCAGCTAACCTTTCTGAAGTAGTTAAACCCACTGAGGCACATCCATAGCAGAAAGACAAAAAAAAAAAAAAAAAACTCACAGTACAAACAGAGGAAACCAAAAGAAACCACGCTATTTGGAGCAAGAGGAAGAACAGAAGCTGCAAGTCACTATGAATTCCTTGTGCTTTCAACTTTGGAAAATCCTGAAGCTCCGTTTCGGAATCGGGAAACTCTAGAGAGGCTGTCACACAGAGCAGGGGCTCTCCCCCGGCCCTGGCTCTCCTGTCTGAAGTTGGAGATTAATCAGAAACTTCAGACACCAGCTGCTGGGTCAGGACTTCCCTACCCTGAGGAGCTGTGAACAGCCTGACAGGTGAGGAGAAAGCATCTGGACACAACTGCCTTACCCAGCGGTTCTCCAAGTGCGGACCCCAGACCAGCAGAAGCAGTAGCACCTGGGAACTTGTAAAAAACGCAAAGTTTGCGGAGGCGGGGGGGCCCCTCTGCAGACCTCCTGAATCAGACACTCAAGGAATGGAGCAGAAATCTGGGCTGGAACCGGGTTCCTTTGAGGCATGCTAACCTTTGGACCCCGCGGACATGACTCAAGTGAATAGTTTCCCAGCTGTATCCAGGGAGTCCTCAAGATCTAAAAAGACCCCTCTGCTTGGAGTCCTGACTATGGGAAAAACACCAGAGTTCCCAGATGTAACCAGGGTGCCTTATATTACTCTGTTTAACAAATGGTAGTACAGCTGCATGGTTTCAATTGAAAAGCAATTCTGCTGCTTATTTTTAAAATAATAGAAAATATTGAACAGATGGGAGTACAAGTGGCCACAGGCAATCTGGTCATTTGTAGAATGCTCTAGAGGGTCTGGGTTGGACTTTCTGTGCCATCCCCGGATGCCGAAAGTCAAAGGGAAGCCCAACCACCATAGCGGGTTCAGAGGCTCTTCCCCGAGGAGGGGGCAGGTGTGCTGTTCTCCAGCGGCTTTAATTGGGCGGGGCAGGGGGGAGGGTGCATTGAAATCCGGTCCACTGTATTTGAGAACTGCTGCAAGGACCAGGGTGTCCTGGCGGTTCTTATTCAGAAAGAAGAGTTCTTAAAAGGGAAAGATCGAGGGCCAAAGAAATAGTAGCGGCAGAAAGGAGGGAGAAAGCTCTGCTTTCTCTCCAGGGGCTTAAAGAAAATGCTCCAGCCCCACTTTCCTTATTTTAGTGAATTTTTTAAACATGTTTTTATTTAAATTTAATTTTTTTAACTTAAGGTCCCAACCCTGCTCAGGCGGGGTGGAAAAACTCCAGGGAGGATGTTCCAGACTGCCCTCTGCTTTCTTCCCTCCTTGCCTCTGCTCACTCTCCTGCCTCTCCTGTCCCTGCTCTGAACAGGAACTTGGGTGATGCTATGGCCTGAATGTCTGTATCCTGGCATTCATACATGGACATCCCAATGCCCAAGGTGATGGCATTAGGAGGTGGGGCCTTCGGTAGGTGATAGGTCATAAGGGTGGTGTCCTCATGAAAGGGATTAGTGACAATATAAAAGAGACCCTGCAGAGTTCCCCAGGGACCCCCACCCTGTAAGGGCATGGTGAGACATCTGCAACCAGGAAGAGGGCCCTCACTCGAATCATGCTGGCACCCTGACTGTGGCCTTCCAGCCTCCAGAACTGTGAGCAATACTTTTTGCTGTTTTGTTTGTTTGGCTGCATCTCGTGGCATCAGGATCTGCCCCAGTGAGAGACTGAACCCATGCCCCCTGCACTAAAAACTCAGTCTTAATCACTGGACCACCAGGGAAGTCCAATAATTTCTGCTGCTTATAAGTCACCCAGTCTGTGATATTTTGTTATGGCAGCAGGAAGAGACGAAAACAGATGGGGTGAGTAGGCAGGGCCATTTCTGAGGTTTAAAAAGCCACCACCACACACCCAGAATGGCCTTCTTAATTACTCCCACAGAGCAGCAAAGTGAAGTACAGTTGATTCTCTTTATTTGCAGTAATTACATTCTATAAAGTCATGTAGACACTGAATTAGCAAACACTGAACCACTGTTCCTAGGGGAATATAGGGGTAGGTTCCTGTGAGCCAATGGCCATAGCGTTTTTGTCAACCAATCAAAATATAACCTTGTTTTATGTGACTTTCTGTTTAAAAATATTTTATCTAATATGTAGCTAATATATATTCCTTAATATAAATTTATATATATTCCTTGGGTTTTCCCCGGTGCCTCAGTGGTAAACAATTTGCCTGCAATGCTGGAGATGCAGGTTTGATCTCTGGGTGAGGAAGCTCCCCTGGAGGAGGGCATGGCAACCCACTCAACTATTCTTGCCTGGAGAGTCCCATGGACAGAGGGGCCTGGCAGGCTATAGTCCATAGAGTCACAAAGAGATGGACGTGACTGAAGCAACTTAGCAGGCATGCACACAATATATATTCCTTAATGTTGAATTCATAGAAAACAGCACACCCAAATGAAGCTTATCTAACACAAGCATTTTCTACATCAGGCTCATCATAGCCTTCCTGTGCTTTGAAACAGCAACATCACCAACAAAATGCACAAAATCAGGAAAAGCATGGCAGTAAATATGCACTACCCCTTCCCCACCAATTTCCAGTAAGAATAGGGCAATACGACTCTGGACAGAAGTCCAATCACGCTGGCAAGGCACCAAAATCGCTCGTCGGCACAGAGATCTACCGAATCCCTCCACTGGAAAATAAAGCCAGAGGGCTGGCCAGGCTCTCAGCATGGATGGAATCAGCCCTTGGAACTTAGTCATCGGTTCCTTCCTGCATCCTGTGTTCACGCTTGGTCCTGGTCACAGGTGACACGGAGTCTTTACTCATGTCTTCCTCGGACTTGGGAGAGGCCAGTGTGTGGGCAGGACCCCACGGCCTGGGGGAAGGAAGGAACCCAGTTCGCTGCAGCCAGGGGAGAAGTTCAGAACCAGGCTTGGTAGCCAAGCTGGACCTGCTTCAAAGCCCAGCTCTGCCACTCAATAGCTACATGTCCTTGAACACATTGGTATCGCTGAGCCTCGGTCTGCTCATCTGTAACAGAGCAGTCATAACAGAACCCCCTCTCTACTGGGGGAGTTGTGAGCATTTACAGTGAGCAGTCTGCATGGCCCCTAGACCACAGAAAGTGCCCTCAGCGGGAGCTCAAAGAGCAGACATCACTGGACTATAGTGGGGCCTGGACAAGCCGTTTAAAATACACAGTCTTGGGGTGGGGAGAGGACTTTAGGGGCACCAGTAACACCCCCAGTGGACTTTAGTTCTCCTGAGAGCCGCCCAGCCAAGTCCTCCTGTAGCCTTTGCTCCTACGGCCCCTGGGTCTCCCTGGAGCTCTGAATAAGGATGATCTCAGCCCCTCTCCAGGCCCCACTAAGGGTGAGCCCCTCCCACTGCAGCTGGAGGCCCCTTGGCCTTGCTAAAATGGTGGGGGAGGACTTCCCCGGTCTTTACTCCACTCCACTGGTCCAGTGGTTAAGAGAGCGCCTGCCAAAGCAGGAGACGCGGGTTTGATCCCTGGTTGGAGAAGACAACGAAGCCCGTGCACCACAACTTCCGAGCCTGTGCTCTAGAGTCCAAGAGCCACAGCTCCTGAAGCCCGGGCACCCTACAGCCTGTCCCCTAAAACAAGAGAGGCCACTGCAACGAGAAGCCCGTTCCCCACAACTAGAGAGTGGCCCTCACTTACCAAAAGCAGAGAAAGCCCATACGCAGCAAAGAAGACCCAGTGCAGCCAAAAATAAATAAACATAAAGAAATTTTAAAAAATAAAAACGGTGTGGGTCAGGGAGAGCCATGGGGGAGGGGAGGAAGCCAAGCAGGAGGACGGTAAGGCATGCCTGACTTCACCCTAGAAGCTTCTGCATACTCCTTGGGTGCTGACGGTCTTATTCCCCAGCTAGATTTCTCTTTAAGAAGTTAAATTCACACATAAGAACTATGGTTGGCTCCCACCAGTAACAAACATTCAGAATCCGATGTCAACATGTAGCCTCCTTAGAGCATCTGTTTCTGGCCTAAAGCTTCCTACCGTGTCAACCTACCCTGACATTTCTCCTCCACCAGGCAAACCTCCTCCCAGTTTATGAAGAGGTCGCTCGACACTGTCCCAGCGGGACAGCAGGAATGGACGGCCTGCCCCCTGAGACAGCCAGCTGTGAGGTGGTCAGCACACCCTGACCCCCAAGCAGACAGAGAAGGAAGCCCTCCCCATCACTCCCCTCTAACCCGTTTCAAGTTCAGCAACATTTCCCAAGGGCCAGCCGGACTCAGGCTGGGTGCTGTGGTTCCAGAGGTCACAACTGATCCAGTTCCTCCATTCACAGAGAGGGCCTCTGAGACAGATAATCCATAGGTATCTGAGAAGGGCAGTGACACCTAGGGCAAGGGTGGCTGAAAGAGTTCAGAGGGAGGCTCGGGTCTCAGCCTGCGGAGAAGGGACTCCTAGCCTGTTCCATTCACTATAGCTCCCCAGTGCCACGCACTAGGCAGCCAAAAGCAGCAGTTTTACTGATAAGATATAATTAAAATGTGTGCAGGGGGAATTTTCTGGCAGTCCAGTTGTTGGGGGGTGTGAGGGAGGGCTTCCCAGGTGGTGCTAGTGGTAAAGAAACTGCCTGAAAACCCAGGAAAATTAACAGAGGTGGTGGGTTCAGTCCCTGGGTCAGGAAGATCCCTGCAGGAGGGCATGGGAACCCACTCCAGTATTTTTGCCTGGAAAAACCTATTGATAGAGAAACCTGGTGGGCTATGGTCCACAGGGTTGCAAACAGTCCGAGAGGACTGAAGCAACGTTACACGCACACCAGTTGTTAGGAGTCCGTGCTTGCACTGCTCAGGGCTCAGGTTTGATCCCTGGTCAGGAAACTAAGATCCCACAATCGCACACCGAGGTCAAAAAAAAAAAAAAAAAATACAGTCAAGGCTCTTTTAAAAAGCAGAGACATTACTGTGCCAATACAGGTCCATATAGTGGAAGCTATGGTATTACCAGTAATCATGTATGAATGAGAAAGGCGGACAGTATAAAAGGCTGAGCCCCGAAGAGTGGATACCTTTGAACTGGGGTGCTGGAGAAGAATCTTGAGAATCCCTTGGACTGCAAGGAGATCAAGCCAGTCAATCCTGAAGGAAATCAACCCTGAATATTCATTGGAAGGACTGATGCTGAAGCTGAAACTCCAATACTTTGGCCACCTGATGTGAGGAACTAACTCATTTGAAAAGACCCTGATGCTGGGAAAGACTGAAGGCAGGAGAAGGGGACGACAGAGGATGAGATGGTTGGATGGCATCACCTACTCAATGGACAAGAGTTTGAGCAAGCTCCGGGAGTTGGTGATGGACAGGGAGGCGTGGCGTGCTGCAGTCCAAGGGGTCGCAAAGAGTCGGGCACGACTAAGGGACTGAAAAACAATGAACAACAACAACATGTATATATACATTCAGGTTCAGCTTCCGGGACACCTCTGGGACGGCAGTGGCTCCGCCCCTCTTCCGGGGTAATTTGCATACGTTCGTTGATTCCCAACAGCGATCTGCATTATAATTGGTGAAGCAACAAACGCTTTCTCAGTTTCAGTGAATAACTCCCTTAGATTCAGCTATTATTGCACTAATACAGTTTAAAAAAAGGGGGGTGGGGAAAGAATGGCTGAATTGGTTTTAATGGAATTCACCCTCAGCGAAAAGTTTTTAATTCTGTCCACTATAAATAGTTCTGGAGTCAACACACAGTTTGTGCTTGCTTCGGCAGCGCACATACTAAAATTGTGAACGATACAGAGAAGATTAGCATGGCCCCTGCGCAAGGATGACACGCAAATTCGTGAAGCGTTCCATATTTTGCCATTTTCCCCCATATCCATATCTATATGGATAATCTATTATCCATGTGATAATCTAGTCACATCAGTTTATTAGCTGTAACTCGCTCATAAGCAAGGTAACTTAACCCATCGAGGGCCCCTGGATTCAGTCTGCAATTCCTCCTCCAAAAGCTGTCGAACTCTCCCCAGTTTGGAAGCTTTTTTCCAGAAAGACCTGGGGTTGATTGTAGGGAAGGGTACACCAGGAAGCAGGCACTACCTAGGCAAAGGTCTAGGGGCTAGGCTGTCTAGGGTCGCGGGGTGGGGAGAACCCACACAGCCAACCAGGACCCTGGACAGGGTGGGGTCCACCAGGGTTTGGAGGCAGCCTATGGGCTTGCCCTGATCCCCTAGTGGGTCCTTTCAGTTCAGTCGCTCAGTCCTGTCGGAGACTCTTTGTGACCCCATGGACTGCTGCACGCCAGACTTCCCTGTCCATCACCAATTCCTGGAGCTTGATCAAAGTCATGTCCATCCAGTCGGTGATGCCATCCAACCATTCATCCTCTGCCGTCCCCTTCTCCTACTGCCTTTAATCTTTCCCAGCATCAGGGTCTTTTCAAATGAGTCAGTTCCTCACATCAGGTGGCCAAAGGATTGGAGTTTCAGCTTCAGCATCAGTCCTTCCAATGAATATTCAGGACTGATTTTCTTCAGGATGGACGGGTTGGATCTCCTTGCAGTCCAAAGGACTCTCAAGAGTCTTCTCCAACACCACACTTCAAAAGCATCAATTCTTCTGTGCTCAGCTTTCTTTATAGTCCAACTCTCACATCCATACATGACTACTGGAAAAATCATAGCTTTGACTAGAACGACCTTTGTGGGCAAAATAATGTCTCTGCTTTTTAACAATCTGTCTAAATGGGTCATAGCTTTTCTTTCAAGGAGCAAGAGTCTTTTAATTTCATGGCTGCAGTCACCATCTGCAGTGATTTTAGAGCCCCCCCAAATTAACTCTGTCACTTTTTCCACTGTTTCCCCATCTATTTCCCATTAAGTGATGGGACCAGATGCCATAATCTTAGTTTTCTGAATGTTTAATTTTAAGCCAACTTTTTCACTCTCCTCTTTCACTTTCATCAAGAGGCTCTTTAGTTCCTCTTCACTTTCTGCCATAAGGGTGGTGTCATCTGCGTATCTGAGGTTATTGATATTTCTCCCGGCAATCTTGATTCCAGCTTGCCCTTCATCTAGACCTGAGTTTCACATGATGTACTCTGCATGTAAGTTAAATAAGAAGGATGACAATACACAGCCTTGATGTACTCCTTTCCCAATTTAGAACCTGTCCGTTATTCCATGTCCAGTTCTAACTGTTGCTTCTTGACCTACATACAGATTTCTCAGGAGGCAGGTAAGGTGGTCTGATATTCCCATCTCTTTAAGAATTTTCCACAGTTTGCTGTGATCCATACAGTTAAAGGCTTTAGCATAGTCAATAAAGCAGAAGTAGTATATACATACATATATATAAATACATATAAATACACACATATTTATATATTATATAATTATACATTATATAATAAATATACTATACATATATATCAATATAAACCAGAAGTGTGTGTATATTTATATATATATACATACATGTGCATCATAGAGACACACATATATATACACCTGTGTGTAGAGAGAGAGAGAGATTACATGTGTGTGTATGCGTGTGTGTGTAAAGGCATCTGAGCCAAGTCCCAAGGCTGGCTATGAGCAAGCCTGGTTTCAATAAACTAAGTGTGAAGTCCGCAGGCAGACGCACAATGAACACACTGCACACGGGTGAGGGGTGGGGTGCAGGGTACACAGGGCAGGGCAGGCAGGCGGGCAGGCGGGCAGCTCGAAGGTGAGGAAGAGTCCCCAGCCAGGCCCATTTGCTGAGCGAAGGCACAGGATCTGGTCCCTTTCCTGTGGGCTGCTGGCTCCTATAGTCTCTGACCACCTCCCAAAGATAAAGAACTCAAGCATCTACCCCAGCTTGTGTCCTGGGAGGCCAGAGGCAGCTAAGTCATTCCTGGGAAAGTATAAATAGCACCATGTCACTCCTGGAGGACTTCTATTTAAATAAGAACACAAGAGGACAAATCTCTAAAATGGCCTTTGTGTGTGGTGGGGGGGCGGGTAGGGGAAAGCTCCTTCCTGGGGTCCCCTCAGGTCATCCCTAAGGCCCCAGGAGAGCTTCCCTAGTGGCTCAGATGATAAAGCCTCCACCTGCAAGGCAGGAGGCCTGGGTTCAATTCCTGCACTGGGAAAATCCCTGAAGAACAGAATGGCTACCCGCTCCAGTATTCTTGCCTAGAGAATTCCATGGACAGAGGAGCCTGGCGGGCTACAGTCCAGGGGGTTGCAAAGAGTCGGATACCACTGAGCGACTTAGCCCAGCCCCATGCAAGGGAGTGTGCACCCCGGGGCTGGGGGTATAGGGGTGGGGGGCTGGAACTGTGGGCATTAGAGGGGAGGGGAGGATGGGAGGCAGCCTCAGAGACTGGGCCCCAGGGTCCCACCATCAGCCACCGGCCCACCCCCACCCTACCTCTGGGCTGTCAGATCCGTGGAGACCTGGCCGCTGACATCACTGTGCGAGGTCGAGGCAGCTAAGAGTGAATTTTCCAGGTCTTCAAGGGCAGCCGGCTGGATGACATCATCTGGTACAAGTGAACTAGGAGAGGAAAAAACCAAGGCTCAGAAATGTTCCTGAACGTCTTCAATGTGTTTCAACTGCACATTTTCTCTGGGTCCCACGTAGGGCCTCAGTTTCCCTTCCTGTAGAGGAAGGAGCTGGGCTGCTCCAAGCATGGCCCACAGTGGTGCTGATCCAGGAGGGGTTGGTTACTGCTCCACAAAGACACACACCCGGGGTAAGGGCCTAGAGGCCTTCAGAGGAACACGGTATTCATTCTGTCTGTTGACTCCAGTAATGAAAGTTGGGGCTTGTCTTCTGTAGGTCTTGATGGGCGGTTCTCAACAAGGGGTGATTTCTGCCAACCAGAGGACATTTGGCAATATCCGAAGACAATTCTGGTCATCACAACCAGAGGGCCAGGTGCAGCTGGCATCCAGGGATACTGCTAAATATCCTACAATACACAGGGCATACCCACAACAAAGAATTATCTGGCCCCAGAGGTCAGTATGCCCGGGTTGAGAAACCCTGGCCTTGAGCTTTGTTTTGCTTTCTAGTAATTCTCTTAAATATGTTTTCAGAAGTTTAGACCTTAAAGTGAGCTAGAAATTAAAAACTACACTGGCCCTTTGTCCACTGAGAAGGTTGGCATTAGACAACCTCAAAGAGCAGGCTTCTTTGAAAGTTCAGAGGGATGCCGGACACTGTCGCTGGTCCCACATATCCTTTCACTCTTCTGGGAATACCCTTCCATGACCAGTTATGTCTTAGCTTATCAGGGAGGGTCATTACTTCTTGCTGATGAACTTGGCTCTGTGGCAGTCAGTAACGAGACCATTAACTTCAGTCCTTGAGCAGACACTGACTGAATAACAACTATGTTATTATTACAACAACCCTGTACGGTGGTCCCTGCCCTCATGGAGCTTACAGTCTCAGGCAACAGCCAAAGGTAAAAAAAAAAAATTTTTTTTTCTTAATGCTTATTCACTGTTTACAATAGCCAAGACACAGAAGCAACCTAAATGTCCATCACCAGAGGAATGGATAAAGATGTGATACATATATATAAGGAATATCACTCAGCCATTAAAAAGAATGAAATAATGCCATTTGCAGCAACATGGATAGACCTAGAGAGTTATGAAGTAAGTCAGACAGACAAGGAGAAATATCATATGACATTCCTTATATGTGGAATCTAAAAAGAAACTATACAAACGGGCTTACTTATAAAACAGAAAACAGACTTAGAAAAGAAATTTATGGTAAACAGGGGGAAGAGATGGTTAGGGACTGTGGGAGGTCACACACACAATGCTATATTTAAAATGGATAACCAACAATGACCTATTGTATAGCATATGGAACTCTGTTCAATGTTATGTGCCGGCCCGGATGGGAGAGGGGTTTGGGGGAGAATGGATAAATGTGTATGTATAGCTAAGTCCCTCTGCTGTTCACCTGAAACTACCACAACATTTTAATCAACTCTACCCCGATACAAAATGTTTTTGGTGTTAAAAAATAAAATAAAAATACTTATTTATCCAGTAAAAACTGTTGTAACTGCTAAGATGGAAAGATACAAATGGCTAAGAAAACATAAACTAGGAGGTCCCAGCCTGGAGTGCGGATCAGGGAAAATGTCTTTGTAACGTTATAAGCTGAAGCCAGCGATCAGCTCAGTGACAGCTAATGTTTACTCACACGTGCTTTGTGACAGGAACTAAGATCTAAGTGTTCACAGCCATCCCCATATTCAATGCTCACAACCATCCTATGAGATGGGTATTATCATTAGTCCCATTTTACAGATGAGGAAACCAATGCACAGAGAAGTTGAATAATTTGTCCAAGGTTGCACAGCTGGTAAAAGGCAGAACCAGGATACAAACCCAAGCCAGACACCAGGAGCCATGCCCTTAATCGCTCCACTGGGTTTTGTCCCAAGGGCGGAAGAGCAAGGGAAGGAGCGCCCGCAGCAGAGGCAGCCGCAGATCTGAAAGCCCAGTCCAGGAAGGAGTGTGCTGGTCTGGAGGAATGCGGAAAGGCCACTGCAGCTGCAGCACAGATGGAAACGACCAGGAAGGAGACAGGAGGGCCGGAGCCAGATCACAAGGCCCGGGCGAGGGACTGGGGCTCGATCTTAAGCTGGAGAACCAGCCCAAAGCCTCACATGCCCCAAAGTGCTTCCCTTGGCACTGAGACGAAAGAGAGGCGCGGAGGCTCAGGGTGAGCGTTCCGAAACTATGTTCTAAATAGGACTGGACTGGCACACACTTGTGCCCACGCCTTTCTATTTATTCCCATGGATCTTGTGACGCTTCCTCCTTCCTTCACAGTTCCACCCACCATCCCAAGCCCTCCGACCCTAGAGCACTGTGATGACCACACCCGAGGAGTCAGAGGGAGATGGGCAGAGAGGGAAGGGCAGGAAGGGGCAGGCCTGGAGGAGGAGGCCCGCAGGGACTCAGGATGTCTCTGCTGGACCACAGTTCGGAGAATCCTTAACCACAGGCAAAATCGGCCTTCCAAAGTCATAAAACCTGAGCGGAAAAACACGGCCCAGGAGTTCTGGCAACACACACCAAAAGTCATAAAAGACTCTGTTTCTTTTGACACAACCATTCTACTTCCAAGAATTTATTCTAAGGAGATGATTAAGGGTGTGAGCAAAGATGCCAATCACAGCTGTGACCACAATAGGAAAAAAAAAAAAAAGGAAACAACCAGAATGTCCACACTAGGGGACAGTTAATCAAGTTAGAGCAGTCACAGAATGGACTCACTTGCAGCCATGTGAAAAAAAGGTTAGAAAATTAACTTTAAAAATTTCAAAAAGAAGGTAGATCTCCATGTATTCAAAAATAAAGACATCCATTATTAACTAAAAATAGGTTAAAAAAAACTACTGGCAGCATGATCAAGACTTTATGTGCATGTGCGTATGAATATATATGTATCTGTTTGTATGTGTGTATACACGCATGTATGTACAAACACCAACACAGGAAGCAACTGACAGTGAACAAACCAAGCAATGTGGAAAGATATATACATCAAGGGGTTAACTGCAACTCTCTTTCAGTAGTCAAGTTAGCAGTGTTTCTTTTCTTTTTCGTTGAGTCTAACTCTATTTTCTAGTTCTATTCTGAACATATGCGGCTTTTATAAGCAAAAGAAAAAGCATCTTTGAGGAAAATTTCGATGGCAGGGAGCAACTTCAATTCATAATTCAGTGAAAATTTTAAGAGAGGGGACAAGCAGAGCAACGCTTCTAAACTCACCCCTATAGTGACTTCTCTACTCACACCTTCCCTCCTGGGAGGACCCAGGCTTGCCAGCCTCATCCTGGGGACAGCAACCCAGCCGTGCCTCTCTCAACAGGCACCACTGGGGAAAATTAAGGTCCCGGTGGAGAATCTGTCAGATAACAGTATCTCCCCGCACAGTCTATGAGATGGCATTTTAACTCATTGCGGACGGAATTAATTTTCAAAGCGTGTTGGACAATTGCTTGACGGCTGGGGTTTTTTTGGAACAGAGAATCCTGAATATAATTAAACACTTTGTCAATGACACATGATCAGCGTCTTGAGCGACTATGATGTAAGTGAGGAGGTATGCCATGGCCCTAAAACACAATTGTATATGGAGTCATGAGGGCTGGATTCTAGACCAAGCCCCACCTTGGGATCTCAGCCAGGTGACTGCTCTGAGCTTAACTTTTCCATCTCTAAAAGGGAAGGCCCTGGACAGCACCATGGCTGAGGACTCTGCAAACTCAGTCTGGCCTCTCCCTCACAGGCTGTGAGCCAGCACGTCTGCCTCCACCACCTCACCTGACTATCTTTTTACTTTGTGCTTTCCAATTCTCTGCTCCTAACGTACTGCAGATTAAAGGGCATTCGAATAGTGTTCAGAGTTAATAGGCTCAGATAAAGGTTTATAAGCCTCCCACGCTGCTGTTTAGTCACTCAGTTGAGTCCGACTCTCTGAGACCCCCTGGGTTGCAGCACACCAGGCTCCCCTGTCCTTCAGTGTCTCCCAGAGTTTGCTCAAACTCTTGTCCATTGAGTCGGTGATGCCATCCAACCATCATCCTCTGTCGCCCGCTTCTCCCCCTCAATCTTTCCGAGCATCAGGGTCTTTTCCAATGAGGTCGGCTCTTCGCATCAGATGGCCAAAGGATTGGAGTTTCAGCTTCAGCATCAGTCCTTCCAATGAATATTCAGGGGTGATTAAAATATACATATATGTGTGTGTGTATACCTATATATTAAACTGAACCAAGTGAGATTACTAAAAGAAAAAAACCATCAAATTCACACTGCACCATCAGCCCCAGGATCTTCCTGTCTTACTTTGCAGGGATGGGTCATGCTCCAGATGGCTTAGGGGAGAGCTGACTTATGAGGACCGAGAGGAATTCTTCTCAGACCAACTGTAAGCAGCTATAAATGGCTTCCAAATTCTACAAGTGGTGGAGCTGGGACCAGAGTGTCTGAAATATTTTTCAGAGGAGAAAAAAAAAATCTGTCAGAGATTTTAACTACCAGCTGCTGCCACCAGCTGTTGGGGCCAACCCTGTATAAATTTAGTCAGGCCAGCAAAGGGTTGATTTTCCAGTGGAATGTCAGGGAGGGAGGCTTGCATCAACAAGTGCTTCTCCAAAGGGCCATGAGTCACCTTCCTTCAGAGGCTGAGGCAGAGGGGACTCTGCTTCAAAGAGGCAGGCATTCAGATTTTGGTCTAAAAAGCCAACAGCTTCAGCTTTTGCATACACATGAGATCTATGCAAAAGGAACAGCTCTGGTGCCAGCACCAAGAGAAGCTAAATGGGGATCAGATTAATAATCCTCATATGTTCCTCGTAGATCAGATGATAAAGAATCCATCTGCAATGCAAGAGACCCGGGTTTGGTCCCTGAATCGGGAAGATCCCCTGGAGAAGGGAATGGCAACCCACTCCAGTATCCTTGCCTGGAGAATCCCATGGACAGAGGAGCCTGGAGGGCTACAGTCCATGAGGTCGCAAACAGCTGGACACGACTGAGTAACTAAGCACGCATATTAATAACAGTAACAGCAATGGGGATGGGAGGACACTTTGGGAGGTGATAGATACGTTTATTGCCTTGATGGCAGTGATGGTCTCACAGGCATATACTTATCCCTCAACCCGTTGAATTGTATAAATTAAATATGCATAGCACAGCTTTTATATGTCATGGAATTCTCCAGGCAAGAATACTGAAGTGGTTGCCATTCCCTTCTCCAGGGCATCTTCCTGGTCCAGGGATTTGAACCTGGGTCTCCCACATTGCAGGCAGATTCTTTATCGTCTGAGGCACCAGGAAAGTCCCTCGTTTATGTTGATCACATCTCAATCAAGTAGTTTTTAAGACGAGGAGGACTGCACACTGCAGGGTTGATCGGCTAAGTGAGAGCAAGGCAAGCTGAAAACCTAACACACAAAAAAAACTAAGAAGGCTGGTAATAGAAAAACAAGCTGCAGCAGAAAAAAAAATGGGCTCCTTTCAGGCCAGGGCTATCTGGGAAGAGCCTATGAGGGGACAGGAGTAAGCCAAGTGTTTCAGCAGACATACGTGTGCAGAGGGCTTTCCAGATTAAAAATGCTTCTCCCTCCCTCTCTCCCTGATGGTTTGGGCAGGAAAAGAAAGAAGTACAGGAGAAAGGATGGGGCCACAGTGGCAGGGAGGATGAGACTGGTGTCTTAAGGAAATTGTTACCCACATGGAGATTAGCAGAAAAATAACCGTATCGAGAATAAAGGGAGCAGGTTCTCACAGTCAGGGGAAGACTTGCCTATACAAAGGCAATTTAGGCTTGAAAGAACTCTCAGGGCTGGGCGCTAATCAGAGGCACCAGATAAACACTAGCTATAGATAAAACACTTGCTCCTTGGAAGAAAAGTTATGACCAACCTAGACAGCATGTTAAAAAGCAGAGACATTACTTTGCCAACAAAGGTCCATCTAGTCAACGTTATGGTTTTTCCAGTGGTCATGTATGGATGTGAGAGTTGGACTATAAAGAAAGCTGAGCACCGAAGAATTGATGCTTTTGAACTGTGGTATTGGAGAGTCCCTTGGACAGCAATGAGATCACACTAGCCCATCCTGAAGGAAATCAGTCCTGAATATTCATTGGAAGGACTGATGCTGAAGCTGAAACTCCAATACTTTGGCCACCTGATGCGAAGAGCTGACTCATTTGAATAGACCCTGATGCTGGAAAAGATTGAAGGCAGGAACAGAAGGGGACGACAGAGGATGAGATGGCTGGATGGCATCACCGACTCAATGGACATGAGTTTGAGTAAGCTCCAGGAGTTGGTGATGGACAGGGAGGCGTGGCGTGCTGCAGTCCATGGGGTTGCAAAGAGTCAGGCACGACTGAGTGACTGAATTGAACTGAACTCATAGATAAAAGGGATGTGTGTGTGTGTGTGTGTGCATGTGTGTATATACACATCTATCTCCCAGCTTTGTCTGCTGAAAGAGGTCATGTCAAAAGGACATCAGAATCACCTCAAAGAGGCCACCACCAGCCAGATAAGGACTATTTGGGCATTAAAAAGAAATACAGATAGTAATAAAACCCACTGAGTAAAGTAATAATCTATGAGTCCATACAAAGACATGAACACATACATAAAAGGGGAGGGGTGAAAGTTCCTTTTTACTGTACAGTGTCAACTGGTAAACGTAAAAGAAGTGATGAAAACTGAAAATGCCCCGTGTAAGAACCATCAGAGTGGTGGTGAAGTCAGTCAGGAGCTATCAAAGGGCTCTAAGGTGGGTGGAGAGAGGTTTAAAGAAGTGAAGGGCAAGCGCGTGGGCTTGGAGGACTCTCCCACCTGACCAGCAGGTGGGACTCAAAGTTAGAGAAACAGTGTGGGCACTGACTCGGCCAGGTGTTGACCAGGATCACGTCCTCAGCAGTGGGTGGTCCACACCCTGCGTCACTTCTGTGGGACCCCTGCCCCAAGTGACAGCCAGAGTCTGGTTACGGGGAAGCTCTGGAGGATGCTGGTTGAGGGATCTTCCCAGAATGAAGGAGCTGTACTCCAGAAGGTCATGAAAGACAGCAAGAGACAGAGGAGTCCTTCCAGACTAAAGGAGAGTCTGCGGGCATTCTTAGAGCGCAACACATGCCTCTGGGCTGGACCCCAGATCGGACGGAAAAGAGACCGTGTGGATGAATCCGAATGACTTCTGATGACTAAGTGATGGCCGGACGTATCATAGTGATTTCCAGCTGGATGGCTGGCTCAGTGTTGTGCTGGAGAGGGGCCTTGTTTGGGGAAACTGGTCACTGGACTGTTCAGTTTCGTATGGATGGGGACACCTTTGAGTCGCAAAAAGTGTTAGTCACCCAGTCGTGTCCGACTCTGCAACCGCATGGACCGTAGCCCGCCAGGCTCCTCTGTCCATGGAATTCTCCAGGCAAGAACACTGGAGTGGGTAGCCATTCCCTTCTCCAGTCTGCAACTGGCTCTCAAATGATTCAGAAAAACAGTGATGATGATGGATAAATAAATGTATCTCCATCCACACCTACACATATAAAGTGGGGGTACGAGAGCACAGGAGGTAAAATGGCAACAATTCAGGAATTTGGGCAAAGGGAGTAGGGAGGTCTTTGGGCTACTTGTGCAACTTTTCTAAGTAGGAAATTATTTCAGAAAGAAGCAAACAAAAATGTTCTGGAGTAAAGGCATGCAGACACCAGCCTCTCCCAGCACCCGCAGAGCTCATCTGGGCTCGGGAGGGCACAGCATGGTCACAAGGGGAGCAGCACGGAATGGGGATCCATGGGGTGTTCATTCACCTAGACAGCCGGGCCCAGGCCAGCCTGCAGAGAAGGCTTCAAACATTAGGCTGAGGACAGGCTGTCCTGCAAGGGGTGGGAAGAGACTAGCTGGAGTGGGCAGGAGATGCAGGAACCGTGGAGCAGGGCCAGGGAATTCGGGGCGGAATCCCGGCAGGTGCAGAGGAGACGGGGTCAGTCCTGCGTCGAACTTCACAACATCCACCCAACACCAGGTGTGAGGGAAGGGCCCTGGGGAGCGATCCAGGCCAAGTAGGGGACTTCCTGGGTGGTCCAGTGGTTCAGACTCCACACTCCCAATGCAGGGGGTTCGGGTTCAATCCCTGGCCAGGGAACTAGGTCCTACATGCTGCAACTAAGAGCCTCTACAGCCAAACAAATAAACAGATGATTTTAAAAAAAGACCACGTGGGTTTTGAGCATCTGATTGGTTGGAAGGTCACCTTATTAACCACATGCTTCACGGATAATACCTCAGACTCCAGCCCCCACTCCGTATGATTATTTATTTCAACTTACAGTGAAATCAGCTGCTCAAATTAAATAAAGGTACATCATTCTGAGGAACAGAAAACTATGAGTCGGTGGTTTTGCTGTGCTTTTACTTTTTTCTAACACAGAGTGAGGAACAGATAACTCAGCAGGATCAGGCAGCCCCCAACTAAGTTCAGGTCAGCCCCCACCCCTGGGAGCTGGGGCAGCCCTCACCAACACAGCTGTGCGAGCCTGCGAGAAGTTTCCTCCGAGGTCAGCCTCCCCACCTGTCAGCAAGGGCAAGGGCCGTCCTGCCTGGAAAGGGCGTGAGGAGAGTCCACTGAGAGCAGTCAGGTCAAGGTTTCTCTAGCTAAGGGCCCGGCAGGTGGGAATCGCTCTACAAACAATGGTGTCAGCAATGCAAACAACAGGACATGCTGAATATGCTTTTCCAGGGTACCCGGGCCCCTGCACCGGCTACCCCTGGCCAGGTGAGTGCCTTCAGGTGTGCACTGCCCCTTCAGCCATCCCAGGCCCCGTGTGCACGTCGGCTGGGGCCATGGAACGGGCGTGGCAACAAGCAAAGGGAACCAGGACTTATAAGCACCTACTGTGGGCTGCTGGGCACTGTGCAGGCCCTCTGCCACTGTGAGCCACGGGACAGCCCATTTCAGGAGGAGCAAATGGAGTCCCCCGGGTGGGAAAAGTCCCTCCACGCGTGGCCTCGCTGAGCTGAGCTCCATCCAGCTGTTCCACAGACCTCAGGCCCACAGGACCCCGGGCCTCAAGCACCTCTCAAGGATACAGAGAGAAGACAGCGGGTGCAAAGGCACCCAGTGGGGTCGGCCTCCCCACGGAAAGCCTGTCAGCTGCCAGCAGGGGCGCGGGCATGGCTCTGATCCAAGGGATGTGGGCAAGACCCTTCCTTGATCCAGGGGAGGTGGGCAAGACCTCTCCCCACCTGGCCTGCAAGTGCCTCCTCCATAAAGTGAGGGCTTGGACTGTTGGGTCTCCAGGGTCCCTTCCAGGCCTCTGATTTTCTGATCTGAAAAACCCAAGGCTCCAGAGGCGCAGCCCTCTGGGCTGGCTGAGAAGGGACAGCTTGGAGGAGGCGCTGGGCAGTGCCCACAGTGGCTCAGCCCCAGCTGGCCTGGCGCTTTGGCCAGAGGCCAGGATCCTGGTCAGGATGTACGGGTGGGAGGTGGAGGGGACCAGCTCCCCGGGGAAACCTGATGGTGGGGAGGGGGTGCAGAGGGCAAGCCTTCCTCTTGTATACAACTTCAGCACTCCTTAAAATTGGACTATCATTCCCACACCTCTCAGGGTTAATGAGCTGGAGGACTGGGGTTTATGCAAAGCTCAAAGGGGAGGAAGTTATTCTAGGACAAGGCAAGGAGAGAGCAGTCACTGTTCTTTTTAAAAGACAAATAAACCCATCCAAGCCCTGGGAGAGGCTGCATGCTCAGGCTAAGTGATGACATCACTATCCTTCTGATCAGAGTGCACAAAGTGAAGGGGGTATGCCTGCTGAACAGGCCATAGGGGCAAGACCTCAGCCAAGGCTGCCAACCTCTCCCAAGAGCCAGGGTGTGAAACGCAACAGGTGCCCCGACTTCACCAGAACACTAGGCACAGAAATCAAAGAAATCAACCTGAGGCATCCACTGCGTGCGCGAGCAGGGCAGCCAGTGCAGACAGACAGCACAGCTCAGGCAGACGCGAGCCTGAACGCAGCTCTGCCATTGACCAGGCTGCTGCAGTCCTCTTTGAGCCTCAGTTTCTGAATCTGTAAAATGGGGACATTTTGAATCACTGGGAAAGATTATTAAAAGAAATAAGAGGGCTTCCCTGGTGGACTCAGTGGTAAAGAATCCTCACACCAATGCAGGAGACACAGGTTCAATCCCTGGTCCAGGAAGATCCCACATGCCTTGGAGCCCCTGCACCACAAACATTGAACCTGTGCTCGAGAGACTGGGAGCCGCAACTACTGAGGCCCATGTACCCTAAAGCCCATGCTCCTCAACGAGAGAAGCCACGGCAATGAGAAACCTGTGTATCACTACTAGAGAGTAGCTCCCACTTGCTGAAACTCGAGAAGAGCCCACATGGCAACGAAGATCCAGCAAAGTCAAAAACAAATGATCATAATTTTTTTTAAGAAAAGAGCAAAATGTGTATGTAAAGCATAATGTGAATCTCAAAACAGGTCCTCAACAAGCAGCAAGTGTCTGATAAATATAAGCTGGATATATGGATATGCGGCAAGTAACAAGGACAGAAAGACGTTGCCACCAGAGCTGTCTAGCTGCCACTTAACTCAGGCCAGAACCAGCTTCTTCTCTAACTTTTCTGCACCGAGAGCAGGCAACTCAGCTCAATTAAGCTGTGTGTTAGTCGCTTAGTTGTGTCCAACTCTTTGCACCCCCACAAACTGTAGCCTCCAGGCTTCACTGTCCATGGAATTCTCCAAGCAAGAGTAATGGAGTGGATTGCCATTCCCTTCTCCAGAGGATATTCCCCAGCCAGGGATCAAACCCTGGTCTCCTGCATCGCAGGCAGATTCTTTACAGTTTGAGCTACAGGGACGTCTACAATTAAGCTGCTGCTACTCCTAAGTCACTCCAGTTGTGTCCGACTCTGTGCGACCCCAGAGACGGCAGCCTACCAGGCTCCCCTGTCCCTGGGATTCTCCAGGCAAGAACACTGGAGTGGGTTGCCATTTCCTTCTCCAATGCATGAAAGTGAAAAGTGAAAGAGAAGTCGCTCAGTTGTGTCCGACTCCCAGAGACCCCATAGACTGCAGCCCACCAGGCTCCTCCGTCCATGGGATTTGCCAGACAAGAGCACTGGAGTGGGGTGCCACAATTAAGCTGAGGACTGCACAAATGCCTTGATTATTGACAAGGCAAAATGTAGTGTTTCTTTTTTCAAAAAACTTGTGGGACTTCCCTGGCGGTACAGTGGATAAGAATCCACCTCCCAATGCAGTGGACGTGGGTTTGAGCCTTGGTCCCGGAAGATTCCACATGCCATAGAGCAACAAACCCACAGCTATTGAGCTGACCCCCTAGAGCCAATGCTCTGCGATAAGAGAAACCACCGCAATGAGAAGCCTGCACACTTCTGACGAAGAGCAGTCCCCCACAACTAGAGAAAGCCTGAGTGCAGCAGTGAAGACCCAGCTCAACCAAAAAAGTGAAGTAAATAAATAATTTTTTTTTAAGCCTCTTGGAGTCCTCAGTACCTTATAACAATGACAGACTTTCCCTGATTCCAAAACCACACAAGTAGCAACATTGACTCCAAAAGCTCTCCCTACCCACGAATGCAAGGAGAGGTCTAGAACTCAGGCAAGGAATAAAGGCTTGTACCCGCCCTTCCAGAGAGAAGTCAAGGCAGAGAGTCACCAACCCAAGAAGGAACTGCTGGAAATGCATCCTGCCTGGCACAGCACTGGGTACAAGGAAGCTGGGAGAAGTGAGTCAGGGTCTTGTCAGCCCTGAAGGAGAGGGACCCTAGCACACACAGCTGGACACGAGACAACCTGTGAGCTGGAAGCAGGAAGCAGCGGAATGCAGGCGAGCACGCCTCCGTCAAGGTTTGAAGGAAACACTGGACCTTTCCTTGTTTGCTGTGAAGCACACAGCTGCAGAGCAGGCAGCCAGGGGAAGCCCGCGGGTTGGAGGGAGAGACGTCCTGACAAGAAGGAAGAAGAAGATGCTCCGGACATTGACATGACCCAGCCGCCTCTTCTCAGTTTGGAATAGGCCCCCATCAGGGAAATGGAACCAACTTGTGCCCTCAGGAGCTTAAACATGAGGATGCCAGCCAGGAGCTGTATGCTCTCGATGACCCCAGAGGGAGAGCTCTGGACCTCAGAGGACCACTGAGACATAGTCAGTCAGTAACAGGAGTTAGAAGGACTGTAAATAGCCAATCCTGCATGAGCCAGTAAAGCAACTGCCTTCTCTTTCCTTTTTTCCCCCCAGACTTGTTCTCTGTAAGCAGAACCAAGATGCATTTCCTATTCTTTTATTTTTACTTGCTTTGTGGGGGAACGTATAAACAAGCAATTAAAATGGAGGGTGACAAAACCCGGGAGGATGGAAAGAAAGAAAACCTACATAAGCAGCTTCCAAATAAAAGAGATCTGCATGGAAGAGCACCCTTCCTCATTCCCAGTTAAAAATAACGTGTGCTCAGTTGTGTCCGACTCTTTGCAACCCCACGGACTGTAGCCCACCGGGTTCCTCCTTCCATGGAATTTTTCAGGGAAGAATACTGGAGCGGGTTGCCATTTCCTCCTCCAAGGGATCTTCCCAACCCAGGGATCAAACCCATGTCTCTTGCATCTGCCGCATTGGCAGGAGAATTCTTTACCACTAGTGCCACATGGGAAGCACCTCCTTTCCAGTTAAAAACAATAAGCAACAAAAATAAGCCTCAGAAGGGCTTAGGAAAACAAGCTCTTCTAATTAAATCCCTTTCAATCTAACAAGGTGAAAAATCCTTGCATGACTTTCCATTTGCACAGCACTTCACAGTGTGCCAAGTATTTTCATGCACAGGACTTTTCTTGCCCCCACAGATCTGTGAGCCAGGCGGGCAGGGTAAGTATCCCCAGCCTTTAAAAGTGGAAATCATGATTCAGAGAGACTCTTCATGACTTGTTCAAGGTCACACAGCTGGTGAGAGTGGGGCAGGAATTCTCATGGAGAATCTCTGCCTAAATTTGGAGCTAGCTCTGTCCTGCCTTTCTCCAACCCAGGGAAAAAAAAGTCTTGGGAACTTTGCTTTCTTTTAACTGGCAGCACTGGCTACATTTGCTAAATGACAGATTGAAACTACACACCAGAGAGGATCAGATAAGAAGGGAAGGGGGGTGCCGCTGATACCCAACAGATCTGAAACGAAACCCCCATCACAGATCATTGCTCTGTAGTCCCTGGAGAATTTCGCCTGCCCTCTACTCTATTTTTAGAGGCACTTCCCCACAAACTTGTTTCTCCAGCTCTTCTTTTTCATGCCTTCTTTCCTCTCGAATGATTTCATAATTCATGGGCTGTTTTGTCATCAGGATGAGTTGCTGTAGAAATGATTATTGAGGCTATAAACAAAGGACTGTAACCTCAGTGGGGGCAGGGAGGACAAAACCCAGCCACCAGGATGGACTTCACGCACCTTGGCCACAGGTCACAGCAAGAGAGACCAAGGCACCCAGCCCTTCTCCCTAAATTTTCTCCTCCACCGGAACTAGTCAGCGATACCACCACCAGCTTCCTAAACCTACTCCTCAATGTGCAAAAGGTGCCAGGGCCTGCTAGACTCAAACCACAGTTAATTCAAGAACCATCTGCTTTTGGTTGTGGAACTGAGCCCCACACACACACAGGAAACACACACACACGTGCTTTTGACTCCACCCTCAGTCTCTCCCAGCCTCACCCAATCCTGAAGCCTGGGCTCCAGCAAACTCACAGGTCGGCATCTCTCATCTTCCCAATTAGAACTGGTCTCTCCCTACTCCTCAAGCCCTTGAGGTGTCCTTTACAGGGGGTGCTATCGGCATTTGGAGTGAGGCGGTTCTCAGTTGGACAGGACTGTCCCCGTACACAGCATTGCTGGCTCTTACCAAACAGGGCCCGCTCTAGTCACTGAAGCGGCCAAAACATCCTTATGCGTATCCAGACATCCCTTCCTGGGACACTATCCCCACCATGAAGTTTGGCCAATGTGTGTATGTCAGGTATATCTCTCTCACACACACACACACACACACACACCCCTTTGGTCAATGTGTATATGCTCAGGTATATCACACACACACACACACACACACACACACACACACACACACCCACACACACACCTACCTCCCAGCAAGTAGGGACAGGCTTACTACTTACTTCAATCACCATTTACCCCCAGGCCCCTCCTCACTCATGGAGTGGTACCACAAACTAGACAAGTATCTGGCAAGCAGTGTCTGTTTCCCTGGCAATGATAAATGTAAATATCCATGGTACAAAGTGGGATGGAACCAAAGACGCTGCAGGATTTGGCCACCAGGCCAGCATTCTGTGGTCTAGAGTTTGAGTCCCACCTTCACGTGTGACCATGGCCAAGACCTGAGACTTATCTGAGTCTCCCTTTTCACATCTATAAGATAAAACCTTGACCTTCAAGTTTCCTCTCAGCTAAAATATTCTAAGTGGCCAAGCTTAGAGAGACAAAAGGGATGGAGAACAAAAGGAATGGATGGAGGAAACAGAGGCCAGTTCTAACCCTCCCAGGGCAGCCAGGAGAGGCACCCTGGCTCCATGGGGTTCCATAAGCAGTAATGCCTCTGTATGTCACACTCCATGTTGCCCGGCCTGAGACTCAGGAAGTTAACTTCTGATGAGAAACCAGTAACAACACAAGGGCCAAAGGGGAGGCTCTGGGTAGCTGAGAGCTGGCTGTGGTGTCTGCAAAAGGAGGCGGGTCCCTGACCTATTTACTGCTCCGACTCTCCTCGGAGGAGAATGCCCAGCCCCAGACACTGCCTGTGAGAAGCCCCATGGGAATTCAGTCCCTTCTCACCTGCCCAGCTCAACTGGCCCCATTCTCTGCAGGAGCTCCCAGCTCCACCTGAGAACAGGGAAACCAAACAGTCTAAGAGGTCACTCACTCCACAGTTCCCAACTAAATCCTTCCTCTGCTTCTCATAAATTGTCCAAACGGGCCCCATAAAAACACTAGTGAAGACTAGCTCTGAAATACACAAGTGAATCTGAATGGATGGAACCCCCAGATGACAACCAGCCTTGGGACAAGACCCCTGACAAAGTCATTTCCAAATACAGTGAAAACAGCTTCTGAGATGTGGCCTCCATAGGGAATCCTAGAAAAATAAAAAGTTCTCCACCAATTAACAGAGTTGCACCTTCCTCTAGCATAAAACAGAAAGGAAATTCACTAGGACCCTTGCTTTTCCATGTACTGTGATAAAAATTACTTGGGATAGTCATGTGTACACATGCACATATGAAGACGTGCACGCGCGCGCGCGCACACACACACACACACACACACACACACTCAGGCACCAACCAAGACCCCTGGCTACCCTTCCCAGACTTGGCTTCTATTTCCATTCCCCCAGGCCACCTTGGAGACATTTGTCTCACAGTGTCTATTTCATTGCAGCTCAACCCACTCTCACTTTTTCCTGTCCGTGCACTTGACGGAGGCAAAAGATAACAAAATATCACGGTGATGATGCCGTTTTTTTCAGAAAAGACAGGCACCGCGGGAGCACCATGCATCAACAGCTTGCTGCAGAACCCCGCTGTGAATCACTACTTTTGAAGTCGCCTTTCCAGGACGCCCCGAAGGGCAGGGAAGACCCGGCCGCCGAGGCCGCGGGAGCCAAGGACGCCGAAGGAGGGCGGGGGTGGGGGGGTGAAAGCGGGGGCGGGTCACGTGGTGCTCGGGAGCCCCGAAGTGCGCTCGCCCGGCTGACGTAACTGTTAGAGAATTTAAAAGTCCCAAACTCGGAGACAATCCAGTGCAGAGTTTTATGGCTCATCCACGCGCCGCGGTGGCCCGCCAGGGGAGCCCCCCGCGCTACCGGGTGGGACCACACCAGCTCGCCAGGAACCCGGCGGGGATGGCGCGGAGCCGGGGACGGGCGGGAACCCCGACCACGGATGGGGCCCCGGGCCGCGGGCAGATTCCCTCCACCGTGGGCGGGATCGCAGCCGCCGGCTCGCACCCCGACCTCGGGCGCCGAGTCCGACCGCCCCACCGGACGGCACGAGCTTCCTGGGCCGACGCCGAGGGCGTCTGCCCGGCAGACACACACACACTCCGCCGGCAAGGGGACATATGTGTGTCCAGTCCCTTTCCTCCCCTTAACCAGTTCCCGGTGGGGAGAGATGACATGAGCTTTGGTTACTTCTAGCACGCCTTTGTGTGGCGGCCAAGGTCCGGGGACGCGGGTCTCCTCCCCGACCCCGGGCGCTCGCCCTCCCGCCCGCCCTTGGCCGCGGCGCACTTACCAGTTGGGGGCGATTGCAGATGGCCCGCCAGGGAGCCGCCTTCCTTCGCGGGGACGCAAGTGCCCGAGAACCACCCCCCCGCCCCCGGAGAGGCTGAGGTTTCCGAGGCCGGCGGCGGCGCTGCGCGCGGAGTCTCCACAGCCCGGCTCGGCCCGGGGACGCAAACTTTCCCGGGGCAACGACGCGGGGAGGCGCGGCTCCCTGAAGGGCTCGGGCAAAGTGGCGGCACAAAAGGCCAAGGAGTGGGGAGAGCGGCGGCGGCCGGGCCAGGCTCCTCCCCCAGCTCTCGGCGCTCCGGGCCGGCCAGCGCGCAGCCAGCTGCTCGCGCAGGGCGCCCGCCGCGTTCTCCTCCCGGGCCAGGAATGCGCGGGGCCGGCCGCGGCGCGCCCAGGCCACCGAGGGGCCCACGTGGCGGCGCGCCCACTCGCCCCGCGGCCGCACAGCGCGCAGGGGACAGAAGGCTAGTGGGACGGACGCACGGACGCGCGGCCCGGCCGTGGGTCCTGAAAAGCACTGCCAACTTCCTCCAGAAGAAGTCTGAGTCATGACAACTTGTCACAGTTCTTAAGTTTTTCCACGGCGCTTTCCACTACGCAGGGCACCTCGGGGAAGGCACCGGCGTGTGAACGCACTGAGAAGGCCAAGTACAGGCCGGTGCCCCAACTCGAAGTTCCAGGCGCGCTCGTGGGGGCGGACGTGAGGAGGGGAGATGCCAGCCCGCTGCCCTCTGGGGAGTCAGAAAGAAGCTGGGGGTGTTATGGGGCCTCACTTGTTCCTGGAGCCAAATTCTGGCCCTTTATTTCTTTATCTGCGGAGTCCTAACGCTGCTTAACCACGGATCCGTAGAGCACACGGCGCTCTACAGTTTGCAAAATCTATTAACATGCCTTCTCCTGGGCTGAGGTACCCTCTAAAATGGTTTAGTTGCTCAGTCGTGTCTGGCTCTTTGCGACCCCATGGACAGTAGCCGGCCAGGCTCCTCTGTCTATGGGATTCTCCAGGCAAGAACACTGGAGTGGGTTACCATTTCCTTCTCCAGGGGATCTTCCCCATTCAGGGATGGAACCTGAGTCTCCTGCATTGCAGGCAAATTCTTTACCAACTGAATTGGTCAGAAGCTAAATCCAACCACCCGTTCCTGGGCCGTACTGTCAGGGAAGGAGTTGCCATTTGTGAGCTGTGGATTTTGCTTTGTTTCCTCAGAAGGCCCCAGATCAGCTCCTTGGCTGACATAGACCTCTCACCCAGAGTGGCGCTTACCTGCCCATGCCACTAAAAGGAAGCACATTTTCTCTGGAAATTTCTGCATCTAGGCCCCCATGGGGAAGAGCCTGTGGCTATAGGTGGATGCCAAGCTTTCTATCTTTAGAGTCAAGAAAGCATTGCTATGTTTTATATCCTCTGGGACCAAAGGGCAAGAGACTCACAGACTCCAGGCTTCATTTCTTCCTCTTAAAGAAACAGATGCCCCAAGGCTTGATGGCCCTAAACAAGAATTCTCTGCAGCATAAATAAATATACTTTTGGGACTTCCCTGGTGGTCCAGTGGTTAAGACTCTGCCTTCCAATGCAGGGGGGGTTCAGGTTCAGGCCCTGGTTGGGGAACTAAGATCCCAGATGCCAAAAAGGTTTAAAAAAAAAAAAGAAAAAGAAAAAGAAATACACCTTTATTGCAAAACACCAGGGGCTTCCCTGGTAGCTTAGATGGTAAAGAATCCACCTTCAATGCAGGAGACCTGGGTTCAATCCCTGGGTAGGGAATATCTCCTGGAGAAGGAAATGGCAACCCACTCCAGTATTCTTGCCTGGAGAATCCCATGGACGGAGGAGTCTGGCAGGCTACAGTCCATGGGATCAAAAAGAGTCGAATACGACTGAATGACTAACACACACATACTTCTAAGAGTCACATTTAAATTTAAATAGATGGAAATTTAAATAGATTCCTTCTCCATATGCTTATCATGGACTCCATGGTTTACTTTTAAAGTGCCTATTTCACTGTAATAACTGACACTCAAATAGGCTAATTTGTTAGAATATATACCATCAGCTATTGGTAACACAAGAATTGGAACGCCCAGTCTTCTGTGTCCTGTACCCTGATCCCAGGTCATACCCACTTACGTAAAAAAGGTGCTCCACTCACCACCTCCTAAGCTTGAGCATTCCGATTAAATATAGAGCTTCCTTCCCTGGTGGCGTAGTGGTAAAGAATATGCCTACCAATGAGAATACAAAAGAGACCTGGGTTCGATCCCTGAGTCAGGAAGACGCCCTGGAAAAGGAAATGGCAACCCACTCCAGTATTCTTGCCTGGAGAATCCCCATGGACAGGGGAGCCTGGTGAGCCACACTCCATGGGGTCACAAAGAGGTGGACACGACTGAGCACATTGGGTGGTGGGGGTCAGGTGAATTTGGGATATAGCTGGCTGTGCCAGGTCTTTGTTGCAGCACTGGGGGTTCCTCTAGTTGCGCTCAGCAGGGACTCCTCTCCTGTTGTGGGGCACAGGCTCTAGAGCATGGGCTCAGTAGTCGTGGCACATGGGCTCAGGTGCCCCGAGGCATGTGGCATTTTCCCAGAGCAGGGATCAAACCGGTGTTCCCTGCATTGGCAGGCAGATTCTTAACCACTGGACCACCAGGGACGTCTACGAGATTTTTTTTTTTTTTAACTTAAGTAAACTGAACAATATAATGAACTCTATTATATCAAACAGTTTCAATATTATCAGATCAGGACCAACTCTGTTGTATTCACATACTCTCTTCTCCCCTGCTATTCAGATTATTTTAAAGCAAATCCTAGATATCATCATTGTATCAGTTAATATTTCTGTTTGAATCTCCAAAGGGCTAGGGCTGGGAAGGGAATTTTTGAAGGCTGAATCTGTCTTCTCCTCCTCCTGTCAAGAGGATCAATACTGCTGAAGGATCGTCTGCACCTTGTAAATATTGATAAGTGACAACCCAAACACCAGACTATGGATCTGAAGCCTTCTGCATCTAAGACCCCGAGGATTATTGTTAAAATATTCCCAGAGCTTCTGACTAAAATGGTCACGAAGAGCTCAGGAATGTGCATTTTAGCAAGCATATTCTAGATGATTCTGGGGGTGATGCTTTCCAAATCACAGTAGGAGAAACTCTGAATCTGAACTTTTGTGGCAGAAGTCATTTTTTGCCTCCAAAACCTATGTTCCCTCTCCTGTTTACATACTTACTAATGTTCAAATAATTAGCTTAGATATGGTCATGTGACATACACTTGGGCCAATGAAACAGAAAAGACAGCCAGCTGTGCTTCTGGGGTCATTTTCCTCACTCTTTAGGGGAGATACAAGACTATAAATTTTATGTTCTTCAGATATGTTCCTGCCACTCAACACTGTCATATGGGACCTGATAGTTAGAGCTGCTGCAGCCAGCCAGAAACAGTGAAAGGACACTAACCAACACACTGAATTCAGGCAGAGGCAGGTAAAAAGAGCTACTCTTGAGAGTCCCTTGGACTGCAAGGAGATGAAACCAGTCAATCCTAAAGGAAATCAACCCTGAATATTCATTGGAAGGACTGATGATGCAGCTGAAGCTCCAGTACTTTGGCCATCTGATGTGAAGAGCCAACTCACTGGTAAAGACCTTGATGCTGGCAAAGACTGAAGGCAGGAGGAGAAGGGGATGACAGAGGATGAGATGGCTGGATAGCATCATCGACTCAATGGATACGAGTTTGAGCAAGCTCCGGGAGATAGTGAAGGACAGGGAAGCCTGCCGTGCTGCAGGCAGTCCATGGGGTCACAAAGAGTCACGCATGACTTGGCAACTGAATGACAACAGCGAACACTGTTTTCTTGTATTGGGTTATCTGTTACTTGAAGCCAAAAGCATCCTGAAAAGGCTGTCAACTGTGACACTGCGAAGCACTCAGTTACAGAAAAGAACGTAAAACCACAACGCAAATCAAAGATTCTTTGCCAACAGAGTTCTCTAACAAAAGGAGAATCAGTGTCTAGGAAATATCCCCAGCCCTGTCCACCAAGCAGTGCCCTGTTCTGGGTTTGCAGCTTCCTTTACACTCTGTTGGGACAACAATATTTTGTTTTAGCTAAGAAGTGACAAGCCAAGTGAAAACTGGAAAGCCAAGCTAGAAAACTATGCCCAAATTGGCCTGATACGTACATTATATCATGACCTAATCAAATATTCACTGAGCACTGTCGCAAGTGCAGAAGGGGGTAGTAAAACTTTATAAGACAGGACCCTGCCTGTACAGACAGACTCATGTTGGAGGGGCAAGAAGCAAGAGTATGGGATCAAGAACACTGGCAGACACCAGATGCAGTCAGTGTTCAGATTAAGAAGAACGGAGAGTACAGTGTGTATATAAGAAGTTATTCAGGAGACTGAAAGGAACCTTCAGCCCCTCCAATTCTATTCATTCTGTTTTACTTGTGTCTGCCCCACTGGGCCAACGGCACCTCCCTAGTCTGCCAATGGCACGAATTCATACATGAAGCAACCTGGGAAGCAAAGCCAGAGACTGGAAACATGCAAGGCTGGCTGGTTAACTGATGGGGAATGTGTGATGCTGAAGGGCAGAGGCCAAACTCTCCCTCTGCAAAGAACACACTAGCTCCCTGCTGGGGGTGTGAGTCGAAATGGAAGTTCATATATCTGACTTGTGGATGGCACCCACATGGAAGGCTGACTACAGCCAACTGTCTTCAGAGAATCCTAGGGCATCCACTCAGGGCACCCACACGTGGCCCGACAGCACAAACTGCTAGACTCGAGGGGTTTCCTTCAGTCTTTGAAAATCAGGTACTAAGGACCGACTGCATTCCTGGCCCTGTACCAAGTCAGAAGCCTCATAGTCCCCTGCCCACTTCTGTAGATGGCTGATGGAAAGGTTGCCACGTGACAGAAACATAAAAGCAATGTTTAAATCCGCCTTGGAAGAGGTCTGGGAAGGTTTACCAGAAGAGGGAATATTTGAGTTTTATAGGATAAGGAGGTGTTAACCATAGTCAAGTTTCTTATATGAGGATATTTTTAATAGTTATACATTTAAAGCATATTAGGGAAAAGTTATTAGTGCACCAAACCTGTAACTTCACCGACATCACCTAAAACAAAACTAATGCAATATGTTGAAATAAAAAAGTGAATCAATGTAAAGAAAAATAGTAAGTAGATAATAATACAAGTGGTATACAGACATGGTAAAAAGTCTTGAAAGTGGTAGAGGGGAGACACACACTGATGAAACTCTGAGCCAAAAAGAGGTAAATGGACTTGGAGAAGAGAAGTAGAATGTGCTGGGCAGTGGGAATGAAATCTCCTCTTGAGTATAACCAGGAACTGGCTGTGATAAGGAGGCATGGGATTAAGTCATTTAACAAGTATTTCTCGGCGGGCACTTTCTAGGAGCAGGGAGATAGGAGTGAACAGAAGAGACAACATATCTGCTCTTGTGGAGAATACCTTCTCAGCTCATTCAGTCTCAGTCGTGTCCCACTCTGTGCGACCCCATGGACTGCAGCACGCCAGGCCTCCCTGTCCATCACCAACTCCCGGAGCTCACTCAAACTCCTGTCCATTGTGTTGATGATGCCATCCAACTATCTCATCCTCTGTCGTCCCCTTCTCCTCCGGCCTTTAATCTTTCCCAGCATCAGAGTCTTTTCAAATGAGTCAGCTCTTCGCATCAGGTGACCAAAGTATTGGAGTTTCAGCTTCAACATCAATCCTTCCAATGAACAGCCAGGACTGATCTCCTTTAGGATGGACTGGTTGGATCTCCTTGCAGTCCAAGGGACTCTCGAGAGTCTTCTCTAACACCACACTTCAAAAGCATCAATTCTTCTGCACTCAGCTTTCTTTATAGTCCAACTCTCACATCCATACATGACCACCGGAAAAACCATAGCCTTGACTAGATGGACCTTTGTTGGCAAAGTAATGTCTCTGCTTTTTAATACTTTCTAGATAAATACTAATGGCCACCTACATTAATTACCAAATGAGAGGCAAAGACAATTAGGGCCGTGTGCGTTGTAATCCTTTAATGCTGTCTCTTGGACCAGACTGTCAGCTCAAGGGCAGAAAAACGAGACTTCCTATGCCCACTGGCAGCGGTGCTGACACGCAGCCAAGTGCTTGTCGCCCACCGTCCTTCTGCGCGGCTGGCAGACTCTCCCGCTGCAGGGCCAGACTCCCCCAGCCCTCCCTACTGCCTGAACTTCCCTGTTCCCTGAGGCCCTTCTCCAGCATGGCAACATCTCAGTTCAGTTCAGTTCAGTTCAGTCGCTCAGTCGTGTCCGACTCTTTGTGACCCCATGGACTGCAACACACCAGGCCTCCCTGTCCATCACCAACTCCTGGAGTTTACTCAAACTCACGTTCATTGAGTCAGTGACGTCATTCAACCATCTCATCCTCTGTCATCCCCTTCTCCTCCTGCCCTCAATCTTTCCCAGCATCATGGTCTTTCCAAATGACTCAGCTTTTTGCATCAGGTGGCCAAAGTATTGGAGTTTCAGCTTCAACATCAGTCCTTCCAATGAACGGCCAGGACTGATCTCCTTTAGGATGGACTGGTTGGATCTCAAGAGTCTTCTCCAACACCACACTTCAAAAGTATCAATTCTTCGGCACTCAGCTTTCTTTATTGTCCAACTCTCTCATCTATACATGACCACTCGAAAAACCATAGCCTTGACTAGATGGACCTTTGTTGGCAAAGTAATGTCTCTGCTTTTTAAATGTCTCAGGGCTTCATCCAACTACCAGAAACCCAAACTGGAAGGGCATTTTCACCTAGAAGATTATCCTGTCATCTGCCAGCTTTGAAGGGTGACACAATGCCACCCAAAAGACAGTGTGCACTCTACTGTCCTCATTCCATTATCAGATCATGAAAACCAAAAAGGCAGCAACTGAAAAAAACTGTTTGAAATGACCACTCTAATATTAGCTGACATTTCTGAGCACTTGCTACCCAGCCAGCACTCTGCTAAGGGGCTTCCATCTCTCCTCCGACTTCATTCTTACATGACCCTGTGTGGTGGGCACTGCTATTATCCTTTGCAAAGGAAGAAACAGACTTGGAGTGGTGATGTCTCTTACCCAAGGTCACCCCAAGCAAAGCCAGGTTCACGCAGAGGCTGTGTGTCAACAAACCCAAACTCCTAACCCATCCACAGTGACAAACAGCTAGCTTCAGGTTATTTTTATATACTCTGAACACATCAGCAAAGGAATATGCCATGAGGAACACAGGACCAGTGCCTGGCTCAAGCATGAGAGTTCAGCTCTCACACTAATAACATAAGATCCACTTCTGGGAAAAAAAAAATTTTTTTTTAGAAGGAATCCCTGCTTTGGGCTTCTGAGCTACATCCTCGCATTCTATGAATGGCTGTCCAGGCAGGGAGTTATGTTTCTGAACTGCAGCCCAGCAAAATGTAGTTGTAAGCACAAAGTGAAACACTGGATTCAGGCCTTCAAAAATTCAGCCATAGCCTCCAGCCATGCTAAGATAAAATGTCAGCCTGCACCCAAAATCTACGCAGAAAAAGGGTGGGGGCCGTTCCATGTGACTTCTGAGCCTCATCCAGGATTTCTAGACGTGGCTTTGGAATTTTCCTTGAGTGCACACGAAGCCACCCTTTTCAAGGATCTGCATCTCTTGAACATGTACTCAGCTGTACCTGTATTTGAATTTGACCTAATCCTAATTTTAAGTAAGTCTGACTAAATATAAAGCAAGCCCTGACTGCTATACCACCTTGCTGGGCAAAAAAGCAATCATCCCTGGAAGTCAGAGTTGGATGTCTTTGTCACATCAAGGCAATGGTAGAAAACAGAGTATTTGATGAAAAAAGCACAGCTGAACAGGCTCCAAGGTGATGCCAAAGCTGTTGGTCTAAGGAACCACACCTTGGGTAGCACAGCCCCAGAGCAGTGGTTCTCCAAGGGCAGTTTTGCCCACTGGGGACATTTGGAGCAGGAGTACCTGGGGGCATTTTTGACTGTCATGACTTGGGGGATACGACTGGCATCCAGGGCTGCCAGTCAGCCTACTATGTGCAAGACGACCCTCTCCATCAGTTACCCAGCTAAGTGCTGGGTAATAGTGCTGAAGATCAGAAACTCTGCCTAGAGCACCTAGCCTTGACCTTCATGGAAGAGGCCCTCAGTCTGAGTGGATGAAAAAATGAATGAATGTATGATTTATAAGTACAATCATTTTGTTATTGTGTTACTGAACTAACCTGGCCAGTAGACCTGGATTTCTCTTCTGAGGGAGGCATCAAAGAGACACACCTTCTATCTGCTGGACAATACACAACCAACCTACAAACATCTGTTGAAGACCTACTATGTGCAGTCCATTGCACTAAAAACTCGGACCCTGTCCTCAAAGACCTCATCCTCAAACGGGGACAGACCTGCTTTGGGCGCTTGCCTGTGCCAGCCCCTAGCTAGCACTTCCCATACACCATCACACGATCCTCTGGAGGGTGGTACTGACTTTATACCAATCGTACAGATGAGGAAACTGAGGCCTCAAGAGAGCAAGTAACCTGATTGAAGTCCTAGAGTGAATAAGTGACCAATTTGAACCTGTATCTGCCCAGTTCACAACATCTAATCTCTTCTGCAAAAGATGAAATCCTATACAAATTATAACACATTTGCTTTGTCTTAAAACTGTGGTCAGGCTACAGAAAGAACTCTTGATGCTTGGGCAGGGCAGGAGTAGGGGTTCTCCTGGGGTGCTGGAGAATGGGAAGGTTCCATAGGCACTACATTTGCCTGATCGTCTATGGTTTCAGGAGAAAGAGGTTCCCCAGGGGGTGGAGATGGAGAGGGAGGGGCAAAGCAGGCAGAGGGCTCACCCAGGGATGAGTCTGGCCAGCATCTCTCAGCCACACTGGAGTTCCTGCCTCTAATGCTTTTTAATGTCTGCCTTCCCCTGGTGGCTAAGACTCTGCCATGCAATGCAGGAGATGTGGGTTTGACCTCTGGTCAGGGAACTAAGATCCCACATGCCATGAGCAACTAAACCCATGCACCACAACTAGAATCTGTGTACCCCAATGAAAGATCCCACGTACTATACTAAGATCCAGAGCAGCCAAATAAATCATTTTTTTTTAAGTCTGGACTTGGCTCTGCATTTACACATTCCTCCAATTCTTATACCAAAAGAAAAGAGATTTAGAAGAGAAAATATAAAATGCCCTTCGTGAACCTTGTAGAGCCAGTGGCTTTTCAGGACTGCCGGGAAAAAGTAGGAAGGGGTAACACTTTCCCATTTGGGGCAGTTATAGTTCCCGAACACAAAACGCAAAACCAGTTTCTGAAAAGCAAAACTGTCCTCCCCCACATCGCCCCCATGCAGGACTACTTCTGCAGAATAGTTTCTCTCCACCGAAGATCAAAGATGAACCAAAGAAGAGGTATAAACAGCAAGTCAACAGGGAGTCTGGTGGCTTCTAATATAAACTTCCCATCTTCATGCAAAAACAAAACTAGACCCTGCAGTGATCATTAAGAGCGTTTTATCTTCCAAGGATTCATGGCTCAACTGTTTGGGAAGAAACCTGACACAGACTGCAGTATCCTCTGAGAGTTTCCTCAGTAAACTGCTCACACAGACACACTGGGACAGAAGGCGAGATCTCAAGTTTCAGCACAACTCTCTCCTGAGTTAACTCTAATCAGACTCTAATCTAACTTCCCTCCCCACCAGTATCTGCACACTCCCCAAATCATAGCAAATTAGAGAATCTGTGAGCCCCTGTCCAATCAGCTTCTCACAGTGGTTTTCCTGCAATCCTACAGCAAATGCTACTGGCCACAAGCAAAGGAAAGCCAGGGTCACCAGAGCACAGAGGCTGCAGTTTAACTCATTTTGCAAAACAGCTGGAGCAAGCCTGCATAGGCAGGGGCTTCCCTGGTGGCTCAGTAGTAAAACATTCCCCTGCCAATGCAGGGGACACAGGTTCGATCCCTGGTCCGGGAAGATCCCACGTGCCGCGGAGAAACTGAGTCCATGTGTCACAGCTACAGAAGCCCAGGCACCTAGAGCCCATTCTCTGCAAAAGAGAAGCCCCACAGTGAGAAACCCAAGCATCACAACAGAGGCCCCGCTTGCCACAACTGAAGACAGCCCGCACAGCCCACAAAGACCCAGAACAGCCAAAAATAAATAAATACATAAAATTATTTTTAAAGGACTGCATATGTAGCTTTCTCAGATACAACTAGAGGACAAGATAACTTTAGAACGCTGCCACCACCTCCAGAAAACCTTCTATAATGCCAGTTCATACCAGGCCCACCTGGGGTGCTTGTTGTGTAGAGGAAAGGGGGTGCCTGCTCACTAGAGCGCCAGTGGGTTTGTTGGAAAGAGCGCTGGTCTCGAGGCTGAAAGAACTGCGTCCAGTATGGGTCAGTGGTCCCCCGACAAGCTGTGTGGGCCGTAAGGAAGTCACACATCCTCTCAAGGTCTCAAGTTTCTCATCTGTAGAATGAGGAGCCCGAAGATCCTTCTGGTCCAGATGTTTCATGACTATGAACACCTGAGATGGGTGGGTGGCACTCGTCTCCAAGGGTGAGCATCCTGCTAAGGGCCTAAGGGACTGTCTGCCCCAGACACTCTTCATAGGTGGCCCCCCCTGAAAGGCAGTCTGGCCTAAACTGAGACTTCAAGCCCAAGGTTGGCACTCTCCCTGCATTCAAAATTCTCACTTTCTGACAACTCTGGCTGTGCCCATTTAAATACCAGCTGTTTGGTCATCTGCCAGGAAGGGGTCTCCTTCACCAGCTACTGCGCTACAGCATCTGGCAGGCAGGCAGGGCCAGACAACTCTCATCCCTGCCCCTTCCTCTAGGAGGTTTTGGATGGGCCAGCTGCTCCAAACGTCGTGCCAGACAGCTGGGCAATTTGCCCCATAAGATGTACTCCAAGCCTGCGTTCCTCCGGTGCAGGCCCAGCCGGGCTCCCACACACAGGCACTCCTCCCTGCCACAAATGTTAGGTTTCAGCCTCTTTGCAGCCACTCTTGGCAAGAGGTTAACCCCAAAGCCCTAGTGTTGTCAAGGCAGAGAACCTTTCCCCATATGTGCCTGAAGGCTTGCACTGCATCAAATACAACATTGCAACACTGAGGCCACCCCAGTGGGGAGGCTACAGGCCGCAGGATGGGAGATAGTTTTAGAAGGTAATGACACTTTCTGAAGAATCCAGTTATTAGTTGCTCAGTTGTGTCTGACTCTTTGTGACCCCATGGACTGTAGCTCGCCAGGCTCCTCTGTCCATGGGATTCTCCAGGCAAGAGTATTGGAGTGGGTTGCCATGCCCTCCTCCAGGGGATCTTCCCGACCCAGGGATTGAACCTGGGTCTCCGGCATTGCCGGCAGATTCTTTACCATCTGAGCCACCAAGGAAGCCCCATTATCATAGTAATAATGAGAGTAATAAAAATTACCCCTTATATGTAAGTGCTTACTGCATGCCAGGCAAGAACTCTACTAAGCTTTTAACACACATGTAATCTCCCTAATATCTCTCTGTGGTGGCAGCTAGTATTATATACATTTTACAGATGAGGAAACTGAGGCGTAGCATAGCTAAGGAATTTAAGAGGAACTGAAGAGTCTAATGGCAGTGCCAGAAGTTAGACCCAGCCATCTGCCTCCAGAGTCTCATTTGACCTGGTTTTCCAGGACAGAAAGCCTCCAACTGATAGCGAGCTGGGATGAATTATTCAGCAAGGGCTTACGGAGTGCCCACTGTGCGCCAGGCAGAGTATCAGGTGCTGGGTAACCAAGAGCTACATCTGCAAGTCTAACCGTCCCAAAGAAACAAGATCGTGACTTCTTCTCCTAGCCAGAGGCTGAGATCCACTCTTTACAGAGATGACCGCTGCCGTGTGTTTGAGCAAACATTTCTAGGTGGAGAACTCAGGCTTATGACACCCACCTCCTGACCTCTGTCAGAGGACACTGAGGCCCAGGGAGGGGAAGGAAGGGCTGTCTGTTGGTGAAGGCACGACGGCACACGTAAGCAGACAGGAGCTGGTGAGCCACCCGACCCCTTGGGACGAAGGCTGCTGAGCACTGGGCTGGGACTCAACAGACCATGCACATCACTCCCTGGCAGTGTGTCTGCCCACCAGCTGCCCACCTACCGAGCCACCCCAGCCCTCTTTCCAAGGGAGGACTGCCCAGTGTCCCGGCTCCTCCCTATCACGGGACGCTCTGGCTTCCCTCCTAAGCCACCGGCCTGGTGCACGCTTGCTGGAGGACAGGGCCGGCTGTGGGGGTGGACCTGCCTGCTGAGGCCCCCGCGGCCCAGGGACCTTGTCTCTGGCTCTGCGGTCACAGCTCCTAGCTATGGAGGGCTGGCTTGTGCAGGCTGCTCTGCGTCTTGCCTCCTCTAAACCCGTTTAAACTTCCTTTAAGCCCCGGGAGACGTCAGTGGCCCACTGACCCAAGAAGCAGCTGAGACTGGTGCAGTGACCTAATCGCCCAACACGGTCCAAGATGGGGGAGGGATTTCAACTCCAGGACCTAAGGCTTCCCTCTCTCGGCCTCTGGTCCCTCTTCCTTCGCCCTCCACACTCACCTCTCGGGGGCCCAGCTTCCCTCCACTTACAGGTGCTCCGGGCCTGAGGACTCAGTGCTGATTGCGTCCCCTGCACACTGCGGTCCTCTCTCACCCAGCCCGCCCACTCCAGGACACAGCTGTCCCCCCTCCCCTGAGGATTTGCTTCCCAAACACCCTCTGACCGCCTTACAAAAGGAAAAGGCATTACAAGTCTCAGTAATCAGACCTGTTCCAGCACCTTCCCTGGAAACAGAGAAACACTTGCGCACCTCGGAGTCAGCAGGCTGCTAAAATATTTAATGCTGGATGACTTAACAGGCCTGAGAAGAAAGGGAGGCTGAAATGCAGTTAGCTGGGGTCACCAGCCCTGCACACCCCATAGGAAGCCTCTTTTCCACGCTGGCAGTTTCTAGGGACAGATGGCAACTGGCAATCCATTCTCTGCTATGGACCCATGTCAGCTCCCTACGATCCTGGAGGGGCACCCCTGTAGGTGCAGCCAGTGGGGATGGGTGAGCACAGAGGGTTCTAGATTAAGTGTTTGAAACCAGCTGATTGGATTCCCTGAGCCCCCTTACCAGGCCTGGGTGTGAGGTTGCACTGGCTAAGCCCAAGGCCTCTGGTCAGCCCAGTGGTGAACCTCCTTGGTTCAGGAGCCAGGGAGACGCCTCCTGCTGATCCATGTTGTCAGGCACATGTCCCATGAACGCACCCCAGTCTCCACTCTGGAGACACAGTGGCCTGGCTTTCCCACTAGCAGAGCTGGGGGGAGGCAGTGAGGAGGAACCCAGCACTCACTGGACACCACCAGGGATCTAAGCCTTGTGAGAGCTTCACCCAGAAACTCTCAAAATCCACACTGCTGGCAGGGATGACTCATCTCTTATGTATACGAGATGAAACTATATCTTCAGGTTGGGCTGTGCCATGCAGAGTCCCACATGGCTATTTAAATTTCAGTTTTAATTAATGAAAGTTGGGACTTCCCTGGCAGTCCAGTGGCTAAGACTTCACCTTCCAATGTGGGGGTGAAAATCAAAACAGAAGAAATAGTGTAATGAAGTCAATAAAGATTTTAAAAATAGTCCACATAAAAAAAATCAATAAAAAATTAGTCACAGTTAGTTAAAATCCACAGTTTCAGTTCCTCCGTGACCCTGAAGCCACGTCACCCTGAAATGGACCCCAGGTTTTCAAGTGGCCTCATTTTAGACGTGTAATATCCACATGTGACTAGTGGCTGCCTTACTGGATACTGGAGACACAGAATACTTCCATCATCATCGAAAGTCCCAGTGGATAGCATGTTTCAGAGTAACATCGCCAAGATTCCTTCTGGCTAATATTACTGATCAGAGATCCAAAAATGGATTTGATGTCTGAAGACCTCTCCAGAAGAGAGATTCCAGTCCCGACTCTAACTCTCATTAGCCCACTGACCTTGGGCAAGCCATGTCACCTGTCCCAGCATCCACTTCCTCCTCTACAGAAGAAGGGCACAAATGGTACCTAAGAAGGCTCAAGGTGAGGATGAAATAAGATGCTGGATGTAGAAGTACCTTGGCTCAGAGGGAGGAATAAGTAAAAAGGAACTTACACTGAGCAGTAATTAGTGTTGGGCACTCTAAATAAAGTGGCTCACTGAATCCTAGGTTCTATATGCCCCCACTTTACAAGTAAGTAAACAGGTTCATCAAAGGTGATGCCCCCAAAGTCAGAGAACTAGAACTTGAGCAGTAACTTATTTGTAAACCTCAAGGCAGAAGCTGGTCTCACACCATAGAACTCAATTCTACATCTTCTCACTAAAGCCTAGAAGCAGGTTCGGGGTGGAGTTGCTGAGAACAGCCCCCTCCCCCAGGGCAGGTCACTGGGTCAGCTCAGCTCTCCAGGGGGGAGGCCTGGCATCGGAGGTCAGATTCTGTTAGGTGCTCCCTTCCCTATTCCCAGTCTCAACAAGAATGCACCCAAATTTCCTTCCAGATAGCCAGCTAGAGTCTAAAATATCCATTTCTCAAATACGGCTGCTGAAACAAACCTGAATCCCCGTCTAACAGAGTGGAGGTAATGAGAGGTTCCAGGAAGAAAAGAGGGTCGGTCTGGGCACATTCATTTGGAAAATCACCACCTTGCCCTGAAATTGGCCCGGAATCTCAAGTGGCTCTTCCCCCACTCAGATCCACATAACACAGGCCTCAGAGCAGAGAGGCCCAGAAACCCAGAAGGGCGGGAAGCCAAGGTGTTGGGTCCCATCAGAGGCTCCTGGAGGCACAGTCAGCCCCTGGCCTCTGAAGAGGCTGCTGCCTTCAGTGCAGGTGTCTCCTAACCCAGCTCTCCACGGCGACTTGGCGTTTTTCCAAAGGATGGGTTCACCTCTTTAAAAAATCGCTTTAATTATGGAACACAAAACCTTCAGAACATAAAGGCGGATTTTAAAAGGTCCTTTGACTTTTATAATACGATGGTTCACAATGATTGAAGCTGTTGATCGTAATCCGCATCCTTCGTAGAGTCGTTAGTTCTGCGGTTGCTTTGAACCATTAACAAGCCCCCGTGAGCCGGCAGCATTAGTGGGGCTCCCATATGACAGAGACACACAGAAGCAGAGGCACGCACAGTCTCACCCAGTCTCACAGCCCCCCCTCCCTGCAGGGTCTGTTCCCATTTCATTTGGAGACCTCGGGCATGTTCTTTGTTTGCTTGATTTTCGAGATGTATGTTTTAATAAATACATTGAAAATGAGAATAATGGTTACCATTTGTATTTTACACTTACCATATAGCAGGCATTATACTAGATCGCTTTGGAAACATTCCATTTTAATCTTAATTCCAACCCTAATGGGGAAGGGTGGAATGTTCCCATTTTATAGATTTGGAAACTGAGGACTGAAAAGTCAAGAAGCTTCTCCAGGCATCACACAGATAGGAAGAGGTTGCTGGGATGTGAACCCTCTGTCTTACTCTATCATCTCCTATTTGGGAAGAAAACTGCTCCAAGGGAATGAAGTGTCAGTGTAGCTCTGTAATAGCCCTGTAATAGCCCAGAACTTCTCAAAAGAAAGTTTAAAATAGTCCAAGCAACATAATATACAATCAAACCCAGAAGGATGGGGTTGGGGACAGGATGGGTCTGTTGTCCTGGCTTTATCTGCTAGGCTTGCTAGCTTCTTTTCTTTTCCTTAATTTATATGACTATAGCCCTCTTGAAAACCTTATTCTTAAACTTGAAAACCTGGTGTCACAGCTGCTAATTTTAGAAAGAAGAGGCGAGAGAAGGAAGAAGCAGACAGAGTAGGAGGAAGGGTGGCAACCCACTCCAGCCCCACCTTCAGGTCCAGCCTGGGCCTCCTGGGCAAGAGGCCGGCTGGACCTTGCTGGTCCCTCCCTCTGCTCCTCAACCAACTGCCCCTTGTGGTTGGGCCTAGGTGTACTCAAAGACCTGAAGCATCTGAGGATCATTTAATTATCTCAAAAGCACTAGTAATTGAAAGTGATACCTCTCCAGCCATTTCCTCAAATGGAAGAAAAGAGAGACCCCTTGAAATAAATATTCAGCAAAAGCAAGCTGGTGATGTCCACAATGGATTCAGAACTACACATCTGATCATCAGTGGCGTGAAAGCAAAATGGCAAATTCTAATAATAGACTTTTCATCCCCTGAAGACAGTTGGATGGATACAAAGTCAAAATCATTCAAGCCTCTTCTGTAGAACATTCTAAAAATAAAATCTATGGGTTCCAGAATCTTCCACAGGGAGGGACCACACGATGTATACAGAAATCCAGAGCCAAGCTATCTGTCATCGCCTATTTCTCAGAGATGGGTGTACACATACCCCTTAGGTGGAGGTGAGCAAAGCCACAGGATACCCACAGCACATGCACCAGCAGGCCCAATCTGACTTCAAAAGATGGGAAATAAAGCAGCAAAATATCTGCTCCCTGCATCTACATGGAAATGAGATTGAGTTTTCAAATGATCCTGTCACCAAGATGGAAAAGAGACCCTTTTTAGGTACTGAGTCTGATCTGTGGGATCAGCTCTAACCAAGTCAAAAGAATCTCCAAATTTCAGTAGATTCAACAGAACTGTGTCACCCGATAACCAAGAGAGTAGACAATTTGGTTTTGACTTGCTTCTTCTCATGGCAAATCAAAGTATTATTTTTATGTTGAAATACAATACAATACACAATAAAGAACACACAAAGGTTTACAATAAAACACAATCTCAAAATGTTTAAACTTGAAGCAGATTGTTGTGGGCAGTAAATTCCCTCTCCTCTGCCAAGAAGACATTTTAACAAAGAAGTTAGTTCTGGAAAAGAAAGACGGCCAGGCTGGAACCTCAACCCCAGGAAGACGAACACTGGCCACGCAGTGCACTGCAGGAGAAAAGCCTGTCCCACAGAATTGCAAAGAGAAAACCTAAGCTCTGTCTGGGCCGGAACGCACCTCGATTGCATCTGATCACTTATCCTGGCCCTCACTGCAACTCAGGGAGGCAATTACAGCTGTGACCTCCCCATTCTACAGATGGACAAACTGAGATTAGACATGAAACCAGTAAGGGACACAGCTGGGTGTGAACCCAAACTCCACCACCACCCAGCTCCTGGTAGCATCTGCCATAGTGTGACCACACAACCTCCCCCAGACTGCTGCTGAATTTACCTTCACGTGCAGCACCTGCCATTCCCAGGGCACACACGCCCGACTTTGGCCGGACTTTCTCTGAGGCCCGCTCAGATCCACAGCACAGCTCCCTCAGGGTGAAAGGTGCACTGGAGCTACTGAGCTTCCCCTCAAGGCAAAGAAGCATTCCCAGCACTGGTGTTAAAGTAGGAATGAAGTTGCTGGGCTGAGAGAGGAGGGCCTTTGGGGGCCCCGTGGGAAGGCTTGGCCTTATGGATCATTCGATGACTCTGAGAGCTCTGGGAGGAGCTGGGGTGTCCCTGGCAGCAGCCACTCACCATATGGAACCGTTGAGGGCTTGATGTGTGACCAGTCCAAACGGAGATGTGCTGTGGATATGAAATACACCCCAGCATGCAGAGACTTCATATGCAAATAAGAATGCAGAATATCAAGTTAATAATTTATATATTGATTGCATGTTGAAGTGATAATATCTGTCATATATTGGGTTTTGTTGCTGTTGTTTAGTTGGTAAGACATGCCTGACTCTTTTGCAACCCCATGGACAGTAGCCTGCCAGGCTCCTCTGTCCATGGGATTTCCTGGGCAATAATATGGAGTGGGTTGTCATTTCCTTCTCCAGGGGACCTTCCCAACCCAGGGATCAAACCTCAGTCTCCTGAATTGGCAGGCAAGTTAATTAATTAATTTTAATATTTCAATTTTAATTTATTTAATTTTAATTAAAATTTTAATAATTTCTATTTGTTTTGAATGTGGCTACTATAAAATTTAAGATTATGTTTGCAGCTTATGTCCTATTTCAATTGGACAGAGCTGGTCTGTACCTTCAGGAGACCTTCGATTGTCTATTGAGTATAAAGTAGACTCTGTTGTGGTCCATTTGCTCAGATGTGGCTGTCCCTGTAATTGCCCTCAAGGGAGGGGAGCCAGAGGTCACCCCACCTGCAATTCTTTCTGGAAATCCTCAGCCAGTGGGAGAGTAGCAAGCCTTTTTCCTAAGAACCCAAAGCACAGGAAAGGTGAGCCCTCTTCCATCCTCATTTCCTTCAAGGACCAGAGCAAAGCAAATGATCTAAATAGAAGTAGACCATGGGTTGGAAAGATACCCCTGAGGAGGAAATGACAACCCTCTCCAGTATTCTTGACTGGAAAATCCCATGGACAAAGGAGCCTGACGGACTACAGTCCATGGGATCTCAAAGAATCAGACACAACTGAGCAAGCAAGGCCACACGGGTCACAAATGCAAGTCATGAATGCAAAAGCCACTTAGGTAATTTTTAAATGTTGGTAGCCAAGTAAAAACAAGAAAAAAATATGAAAATAATTTCAGTAACATATTCTAACCTAGTACATCCAAAATATTACCATTTTAACATACAATATAAAAATTATTAATGATGTTTCTTGTATTTTTTTTTGGTCACATTATGTAGCTTGTGGGATTCTAGTTCAAAGTGCAGAGTCCTAACCACTGGACAACCAGGGAATTCCATGTATTCTTTGCTTCACATTGAGAGAGCCAGTCCTTAGGTAGGTTGATAAGGAGTCCGGGGCCCTCAAGGAGGAAGGGGTCCAGAAGGAGAAAAGGACAAACTTTTTCCCCTACATTCCTTAGTCTTAGTCACATAAGATGTTATTTTCTTTAAGCCCAGAGCTAATGATTAAACAATAAAACAAAAGATGTAGGTTGTGGGACCTTTCTATTGTTAGTTCTAATCTTTCTCATTTAAAATGTATGTTGAGGGAGTGGGTCTGGTAAAAGCATTTAAGGCCTTGGTAAGACTAGTGAGTGGAGCACTCTTCGTTCCCCTCGTGATGTCTATGTCAGAAACTTTCTCTGTCTCTTTTTATACTTTAATAAAACTCTCCTACACAAAAGCTCTTGAGTGATCAAGTCTGGTCCCTGCTCCTGGAGCTAAATCTTCTTCGGAGATCACGAATCCGACATCGTTCACCATAAGCTTTCAACACTAAATCTTCAACATCTGAGATGCGTTTTACCCTCACAGCACATCTCCGAACACATGTGACCAGGGCTGCCAAAATGAACAACACAACTCGAGAATCTGAAAGTCTATCACCCAACAAATCCTCAACGAGGGCAAAGTGCACAGAACACCCATTATATTGAGGTCAATAGCTACTGCTCTGTAAATTATAAGTCATACACTTTGAGCCACTAAGATTTATGTCTGCAAAGAGTTCTGATGGCAGCAGGAAAAAAAGGACTCTGAGAATTTAAACAGAAAAAAAAAAAAAAAAACAGTGGATGAAACTACCCTAACATAATGTGTGTTTGTGCACACACTAACATCATAAATACCAGCAATCATTAGGTGGTGGGGCTGTGGATTTTTCTCTTTTTCCTTATACTTTTCTACACCTAACACATATCTAGTGTTAATTTAGAAATTATAATTTTAAAATCAAAAATGATTAGAACATCGAGTCATGATCTATTTATTAGATTACTATATGCCTTGTCCTAAGACCTTCTTGTTCTCCAGGAAGGATGATAAAACATCTGGGGACTGAGAAAGAGCTAATATAACATTTGTGGGGAGAGGAAGGGGAGGATTTTTCAAGTTAGACATCTTTTCCTATACTTTTACTGGGAATGTCAAAAATACATATAAGCAAGAGCCGTGGGGAATTTTGTGCTAAGTCAGCAGCAGAGACAAGTGTCCAGTGCAGATTAAACTTGCATCTGTCTTGGCAACAGGGCTTGCAACTCTGTTGGCCCAGAGTTATGAGAGTTGCCCTCATTTGGAAGGCAAGGCAGTTGGGTGGAAGTGCTCAGACTTGAAAAACAGGTGATCATGCATTCTTTTGGCGAGTGCAAAACATGCATCAAATCATTTACAAAATGCCTGCAGCTGTTTGGTAGGATACTCTGGGCTAGCCACAGGTACTAATTTAAAATCCAACCCCGCCTCACTCACATGAGTATGTGCCTGTGTGTGTGTGCACACACATGTACACACACACACACACAGAGCTCTGGAGGAGCCAAAGAGCTAAGGATGCCGCAAAGCTTGTTCAGAATGTGTTTATGCCCAAAGCACCTCCCTCTCCCCTGAAGGATGTCATTTCCCAGCAGCAGCTGGTGCCCAGCCACGGGTGACATTTCACTTAAGAAAGAACAGGCAGGTACCCTGCAAAGTGTGAAGGTCTGGGATTCCTTCTTGCATCTGTCATTTGTCCTCCTTCCTAGGGGGCATGACTGCTGTTGGTGATTAGACATTCCTGCTCAAGATTAAATCAGACGTGAACCCGTTTACCTCAAAAGGTAATGAACTAGATTAGGAGGTGTCAGGCTTGGAGAGCTGGGAGATATGGGGCGTGTTGTCCAAGGGGTGCAGGGTTTCTTGGAGGGGATGACAATGTTCTAAAATTGACTACAGAGTTGAGAACTGCACAACTCTGTGAATATATTAAAAGCCACTGACTTGTATACCTTAAATGAACAAATGAAATGGTATGTGAATTACGTCTCAATAAAGATGTTAAGAAAAACAAAGATAAGCTCAGATGTGAAAACAATTCCTTTATACAAGCAATGGAGATCATAGTTATCTCAAGCACTGTGTAAAGAATCAGAATGGCAAGGTGCATCTTTCTTAGATTAAGACGCATACGTTAGCAGTACTATCCTTTGCAAAACATCTAGCATGTCTCTGCCAAAGGCAGGCAGGGTTCTCCAAAAGCTGATGCCTTTTCACTGACCTTTCTGCTCCTCCTGCACTGCTGGCATCATCTGAAATAACCTCGTCCGTGATGTCTGGAGCATCCTTCTCAGGAACCAAAGGTAACGTGGATGGGCCAGCCTTGGGGATCTTTCTGGGATAATGTAAAGAAAGCAATACATCTTAGAAAGGGCATTTCTCTCCATGTCCTATTGAAAAGCCCTTTTCCCAGTTTAAGCTTTAAGTGGCTACTTCAGGAAAATCTCTAGAAAAAAAAAAAAATTAGCTTCAGGCAGTGAAAGGCTTTGAGATGCTTTGGGATCGTTTAGGCCTCTCTGCATAAATAAATCCAGATTCAAAAGCAAATGTATCTGGACACCAGAAAAATAGTCTGACTGACTGACCATAACCTATGACCCCATAGTCCACTGCTGGCCTGTAAATATTTCATGCTTTACAGTTTCAGTTAGAAGAATTAAAGAACACAAGGAAAGGAAAAAAGATGTGTTAAACAGACAGCTCCTCCAAACCAAACAGACGCCTCCAAACCATTTCTCATGTTTTCAGACTCTCAGCACATCCAGAGATTGTAAGTAGGGAAGTTTAAACAATTAGATACGGAAAAATGAAGCTTCTTTAAAGCCACTCATCACTTTGACTTTTAAAAATGAGAATCACTTTTACGGCTGACCCCGCATTAGCGTGTGAATTTATCTAAGTACCTCTCAGCGTCCAGTGTTTCTGGATCCAGGTTTTGCAGCTTCAGGTTCCGAGTTTCGTCAGGTTCTGGGGGTGAGGAGACACCTATCTTCCCATCCTCCGCAAAAGCAGGGAACTCAGGCCTGGGTTGCTCCTCAGCCTGTGGGGGCCCGGCTGGGCGGCCCCCACCTAGGGCGACTTCAGCATCCATCCTCAGAGCCCCTTCTGAGCAGCCTGGGTCCCCAGGGCTTCCTGGCACAGCCGAGGCAGCAGCCGCACCAGAGAACATTCTCGTAGTACCTGTTTCAGGCAGGTCCTCAGACACACATGCCCGGGTCCCAGCTGTGTTCAAAGTGACGTCACCCTCTGCTTCCCCAGCAGCTCCAGCTTCCAAGCTGGGCTCCAGCGGATTATCTGCCACTTCCCCAGCTGGGGGCTCCAGGACGCCCTGGGTGCCCAGGGCATCTTGTGTTTCTGAGATGCCAGCTGCACCTGCACGCCTCCTCTCACCCCCAATTGGGTCTGGGGTGCAGGGCTCACCAACGGCCTTGGGCGGAGGTGGGATGTCCCCATGGGGAGATGCTCCCTGGGCAGAGGTGGATCCTGGCGTGTCACCCAGAGCCCGGGGGAGAGAAGAGCCCCGGGGGCCATCTTCTCTGGGTTGACTGTCCTGGCGGGCTGTTTCCTGGCTCTGTTTTCCAGAAGGAATAATGTCATCTGGACCAGAGTCCCCTGCTGCATGGCTCTGGGGAGCCACCTGCAAGTCAGCCCCGGAAGTCTCTGGAGAAGCCGCCTGTGAAGACAGATCTGAAGCTGCTTCCTGTGGGCCACCTGCCTGCTGTGAATGGGCTTGGCCTTCCCCAGGTCCCGGCCACCAGCCTTCCCCGGGCCCCTCCGGCTTCTTGCTGTCCGCCAGCATCTGCGGGGCTTCACTTACTTCCTTTCTCTCACTGGCACCCGGCAGGGTGTGCTCTGCAGCCAGCCAGGCCAGCCCAGGCAGCTTTCCTAGAGCTGGATCCTGGGGACCCAGACAAGAAATCTCAGCTTCTACAGCCAGCTCTTGCTTCCTCTCCTTTGAGTCCACCCAAAGACCAGTGGGAAGGGTGGGGAGAGGGGTGACGGCCACTCCTTGAGTCCCATCTGGAAGCTTCTCTGGGCTTGGCACCATGAGGCCCTTGCCCATCACCCTCTTCCTGGCTCCCGCATTTTCTCCCTGTGTGCTCTGCGGCCAATCGGTGGTCAGGGCTCCAAGCACAGACTTCTCGAAGATCTTGGTGATGTGCTCCCTGAAATCAGGCAACCCAGTGAGCATCCCAGTCTGCCTGCAGCTTGCATCTACATCAGCTGATGCTCCCCGCCTGGGGTCCTTGGAAGGCTCTAGCATCCTCTCCCCGCTGCCCTCGGTCTCTCTTGCTGCTTCCCCTGCCTTGCTCTCCTCACTGATGGGGCATGCTGGAATTTCGCCGGGCTCAGCACTTGCACCAGGATCTCCTGACCATTTCTCCTCCCCCGTGGTCTCCTTACTCTTGGCCAGAAACGGCATCCTGTCCAAGTAGGGCACAGAGTCCACAGGACCCTCAGAGGTCGCAGCTTTGGAGCTGCCAAGGCTGGCTGGCACTGCAGAGATTCCCTCACCTGCAGCTCCTGCTTGCAAGAAGGAGGACTCAGCAGAGCCCTCCCTGGAGGAGGCTATTTCCGAGGCAAGCAGGGGCTCCTGAGTGGAACAAGGGCTTTCCCCAGGGGCTCCAGGGCCTTGGGGTGAAACAGCTTTCACAACACTGTCTTCCAGCCCTTTCCTGGCAGCACCCTCGATGTGCAAGTAAGGAGTACCAGGGGCAGCCTCCTCCAGGGGTCCAGACGGCAGGAGCCTCTTTGGGTCGGGGACAACCTGTGCTGCAGAAAGATCCACCACGCTCCTGGGACTCTCAGCCAGCTCCCCGGCTAGTGGCCAGGCATCCTGGCAGCTGGCCAAGTGCTGCTCACCTAGAGCAGAGGTAGAGGCTTCCTCCCCAGGGGAAGAGTGCTGCTCTATTTGGAGGGAGCCTGGCTCCCCCGGAGCCTGCCACATCCCCAGGGCTCCTCCGTCCGCCTTCCCACAAGTCTCAGCACCATCCACACCTTGATCCTTGGCTGATGGGAAAATTCCAGAAAGCTCCGGGACCTCTGCATCTGAGGCAGTGAGGTGCTCCATTTCCTTCTGTGGGACCAACCCCGGTTGCTGCCCGCCCTCCTGGGTTTCTTCACCTGCCTCTCTCACTGGGGCATCCTGGGCGGGTGTGGCTCGGGGGCTGGCAGGTGCTGGAACCGGCTGGCTGTGAGCTGCCTCCGGGAGAGCTACTGGGTCAGGCCGACAAGGCAGAGCCCCCACGGTGTTTCCACTTGCCTTCTCTGTCTCGCCCAAGTCCTGGAGCTGGGGCCAAGCGTCAGCTGCTCCTGAAATGCCTGCGTCCTCAAGACATGCTTCTTCATGCTGGCTGCCGGCGTTCAGCCCGTCAACCAGCTCCTGTTGGGACTCGTTTGGCCCCTGCCCAGCACAGCTATATTCCTTTGTGCTCAAGCTACCTGCAAAAGAAGGGTCTTGGGAAGTGTCTGCTGCAGGAGATGAGCTCCTGGACGGCTGACTGCTGCTGCATTCTCCCTCTTGCCCCTTCTCCCTGCGTGCAGGCAACTCAGGCTTCATGTGTGCTGACAACTGTGACTTCTCGGTCGCAGGATTCTCCAGAACTGTGCCCCCAGGAGGTGAACTCGGAGCATCAGATAGACTGCCTTTGGGGAGCTCACTTTGAAGTTCTGTTTCAGAAGCCGATTGCTTGCCTCCATGAGTGGACAAGTTCACATCTTCCCGCGGTCCCACGGGTATATGGATTTGGGGAGAATCGGCACCCAGGTTCTTAAAATCCGTATCACCTGGATAAGTCTCTTCCTTGCTTCCGCACCCTTGGGATGTCTCCCTGAGCATATTGAAGACCGACGCTTCTGGGTATGTCTGGGATGTTTGGAGATGGTTCTCAGGACACAATAAGGGCCTCTCGGATGCAGTCACTTCTATACCGCTGTCCCCCGGGTGGGATAGGTTTCCCTGCCGACCTTGCTCCAGGCTGAGCGTCGTGAGCCTGCAGTCCACTGCCCAGTTCTCCTCCTCAGGAGGAGGGGGCCCATCAGCGTGGACTTCCTGTCCAGCTGTGTCACGCCCCGGCCCACGGGGGTGGGGGGATCTTAGCGAGCCCTCCCCCTCCCCATGGCCGGGCCTCTGTGCGGATGGGTGGCTCCCTGACTTTATTTCAGGCATGCTCTCCGCCTCCTGGGCTTTGGGGACAACCTCTGGAGCAGGAGCCGACAGGAAATCTGATTTCTCAGATTCTAAAGCAGGAAGAGAGTCCATTCTTCCCAGTCCCTCCACGTCCTGAAGGGTGTCGGGACATTTGGTCTGTGGTCCCGGCCCCGCCCAGACGGTTCCCCGGGAAAGAACACATTCACCAGCTCCTTCTGGCCCAGAGGGTGGGCTAGGATGCTGTTCAGGGAGCTGGTGCAGTGAGCCCGATGCATGGACCACTTGAGATTCTCCCATCATCCCACGGGCCACCACGTTCCAAGCTGCATCTTCTGAGGGAGAGTCAGACCTGTCCACGTGCCCGGGGATCTCCTCTCCAAGTGGCTGTGCTAGGACTGTGTTCAGAAGGCCTTTGCTCTCCTCATTGCCAGTCAGCTGTGAAACCTCGTCCTTGTCCACCTCTGAGTCAGGCTTGCAGTCCCAGGCCTCAGGTTGTTCTGCCTGTAGATTCCCAGGATCTGCACCATAAAGGGGCCCTGGGGCCGCTCCCTGTCCTCTAGGATCAGCCCCAGAGACTCTGCTTTCTTTGTTAGCCACAGCTGGGCCTTCGGGGGGCTCAGCTTCATCCTTTGGCCCTGGTGACCTGCTGGCACTCTCATCTGATGCACTGGGAGTGGGGAGAGCTGGAACCTTTGGTTGGACTTCATGGCTTAGCTCTCTATTCCCAAGCTCTGCCCTCTCCTTCAGTGGGGCAGGAGCAGGAATCTCTCTGGGGCCTTCTTCCAGACCCTCTCCTTCTCCTCTGAGGTCTGATGCTTGCTTCTCCAGTCCTGAAAACACTGCTTCTGCCCACTCTGTAGCCAGATCTGTGAGAACAGGCATCTCGGCCATGGAAACCATCTCCTTGGCTTGTTCTGCAGCCATGGAGGCCAGAGCAGCTGGCTGGGAGGGGAGGCTTGAAGCCGGACCCAAATCCTCAGTTGAGGCATGTGGGGCAGGCTCAGGGCTCATGAACAAAATTCCCTCGGGCTGGTCACCTGTTGCTGCCCAGGTGACTTGACTAGGCTCAGCATCTTGGCTCCCAGTCTGCGAGTGACCCTGAGCATCAAGGGCACCCAGAGTCTCCTCCCAAGAGCCCTTGTCCCCCGGCACCAGGGCAGGACCCAGTGAATCCCAGGGCAGCCCTGTGGGCGGGAGTGCTCCCATCGGCTGCTGGCAGCTTTCCTGGAAATCGGCCTTCGCTTTGGCTTCTTGGGCGGCCCCTGAACTGGTCCCAGTGGGAGGGCAGGCCCCGAGGAACCCTGCATCATCGGTGAAATCCTGAGGTGGCCCCTCCACTGGGCATTCAGGGGCTGGCTCTTGCGAGGTTGAGATCTCGGGTTTTAGGGGAGGCTCCTCCAGGCTGGCTGAGCTCTCCTGGCCTAGGTGGGCAGCAGGGGCCTTGGGGGTTCCCTGCCGGGACTCTGGCCGTGGTAAGCCAGCTGCAGCCTCTTGCCCTTGGGATTTGAAATCACCAGGCCGGGCATCCTCTCCACGCAGCTGCACCTTCATCGGCTCTGGAGGAGCAGTTGGTGGAATTCCTGCCAACTGGTCAGTGGAGCTGGAGGAAGACAGTCTCTGCCCTTCTTCCTTCGAGCTTGTCTCTCCTTCGGCACTGGGGATGACAGAAACCACCTTGCGCTGAGTCAAGTTGTCGTCCTGAGGGACAGAGGCTGCTGGGGCCTCTCCTGGGCCATTTGGAGGAAGTTCCCTCCAAGGCTGTTGAACCAGGGGCCAACCTTCAGGTTCCCCTTCTGGGCTTGCCAAGCAACCTTCCGGGGGGCCCTCGGCAAAGCGCATGGAGGACGAGGGACTCTCCCACTCCTGGGGCTCCGGTGCTCTGGGACGTGGAGAATCTTCTGGACCCCTGGCTGCCTGTGGGTGCTCTCTCGGCTCAGTCACCTCTGGGGACACGAGGCAGGGGTCTGGAGTGGCAGCAGCCTCAGAAGCAGAGCTGGAACCTCCATGCCAGACGCTGCCAACAATGAAAACATTTAATGTTTCATCAGTTCTCATGGATGGCAAGGAGAGAGTAAAGCACAGGCACAATCACTCCACCCCTCTCCCACTTAAGGACGTAACACACCATCCTCATGTGGCTCATTCTCCCCATGAAGAGAGCCCCCTCTGTGTCCCACCACACCCATAACCATGACTTTCTCCAAAAATCAATGCAGAGAATCTCAAACATTCAGTCTGAGGTTTTCCATGCTGGTCAGTAGTGAATAGGGAAATTAAATACCAAGGAGATCAAACCAATCAATCCTAAAGGAAATCAACTCTGAATATTCATTGGAAAGACTGATACTAAAGCTGAACCTCCAATACTTTGGCCACCTGATGCAAAGAGCCGATTCACTGGAAAAGACCCTGATGCTGGGAAAGATTGAAAGCAGGAGGAGAAGGGGATGACAGAGAATGAGATGGTTGGGTGGCATCATCAACACAATGGACAGGAGTTTGAGCAGTCTGGGAGATAGTGAAAGACAGGGAAGCCTGCCTGGCATGCTGTGAGGTCACAAACAGTTGGATGTGACTTAGTGACTGAACAAAAACAACAATTATGGACTGAACTGTGTCCCCCTGAAAATCCATATTGAAGTTTTAATCCATAATGTGACTGTATATGTGGACATAGGGCCTTTAAGAAGGTAATTAAATGTAAGTGAGGTCATAAGAGTGGGGCACTAATCTAGGAGAACTGAAGTCCCTGTAAGAAGAAGGGGGACACCAGGAGTTACTCATACCAAGAGGCCTTAGCAGACACAGCAGGAAGGTGCCATCTGCAAACCAGGAAGAAAGGTCTCACCAGAAGCCACCTTTGCCAGCACCCTAACCTTGGAATCCCAGCCTCTGGAACTGTGAAAAAACAAAATTCTGTTGTTGAAGCTACCCAGTCTGTGGGTTTCTCTATGGCACTGTGAACAAACTACTACAATGGGTATATTGGATAATATTCTACTATCCTTTCAACATTTTTAAGGTTTCAAATTTTCCAAAATGAAAAGTTGGGAAAATACTTGGAAAATGGATGAAATTTACTGAACATCAGTGCTTTACATGGATTATCTCATTTAACCCTACCAATAGCCTTGCAAGGTGAATATTACTACTGCCATTTTGCAGAGAAGAACCCTGAGAACAGAGGGGTTAAGCTTGAATCTGGCGGACCATGATCTTCTTATTCATTCTATGCCTCCAAAAGCAAAAACTTTTAAGGAGGGAGACACGAAAAAATTCATAGGTTGAAAACTAATCCCCAAGACGATGGTGAAAGGTTGAGGTTGCAAGCCATGTGCTACATGGGGATTCGTGGCCTCCGAAGGAGAATTCAGTCCGGTGCCAGAGACGAGGCTTGACTACAAGGAGCTTTTGTGTAGCAATGTTTTATTATTAAAGCATAATAGAGATAGGGAAACTTCTGACATAGACATCAGAAGGGGACAGAAAGAGTGCCTGCATGCTAGTTTTTAGCAAGATGTTTTATGTCTGTTAGCAAGCTGTTAATCAGACAAGAGAGACCCCCCCAAGGCCGAGGGAGTTATACCAGGCCCCTCTCCCACATTATACGTTTCTGAGATAGAACGGCACAAGGTGTGTCATCCCTGGCCATAAAACAACTGACATGAATGTTGGTTTGCTGAGCCATTATCAGCCCAAGGTCTGAGAAAAGAAAAAAAAAAAAAGGTTCCTCTTACACAAACTGGTTTGAAGAAAGACAAATTTTAAAGCAAATACATAGTTTCATTAACATAGCTCAAGAAAAACACTTCTATAAGAAAAACGCATTGGTTATCTCAAGGTTTGAAAAAAGTTAAGTTTAGGCAGAACCAAGTGTCCTCAACAGAGAAGGGGGGGAAGTGTCTTGCAGTTTATTTTCTCCCGCCACTTGGGGACCTCTGGCCTTCCTACCTATTAACCCTCTCAATGGTGTTAGGAAAGGAGGGTCTTTGGAAGGTGATTAAGTCATGAGGGTTACTGCCCTTATAAAAGAGATGCTGGGAAAGATTGAGGGCAGGAGGAGAAGGGGATGACAAAGGATGAGATGGTTGGATGACATCACCAACTCAATGGACATGGGTTTGGGTGGACTCCAGCAGTTGGTGATGGACAGGGAGGCCTGGCGTGCTGTGGTTCATGGGGTCGCAGAGTCAGACATGACTGAGGGACCAAACTGAACTGAAAAGAGATCCCCAGAGATTTCCCTTGACCCTTTTGCCATGTGAGGACTCCCAGAGAAGGCATCCACCCACCCATGAACTAGGAAATGGGTCCTCAGCAGATTTGAAATCTGCTGGCACCTTGATATTAGATTTCTAGCCTCCAGAGTCACAAGAAACACATGTCTGTTGGCTAAGCCATCCAGTCTATGTCATTTTTATAGCAGCCTGAATGAACTAGGACAGAAGGCAAGAGGCTCTGTACCTGACTCCATTCTAGCCTCTCACCAAGCCCCTCACCTATGAATTATATATACATGACATCACATGACAACCTCAAAGGAGATGTGTTCAGGTGTCACTACACCAGTCATCCCGATTTAATGCCTATCTCTGCACATCAGTTCAGTATCAGTTCAGTTGCTCAGCCGTGTCTGACTCTTTGAGACCCCATGGACTGCAGCACACCAGGCCTCCCTGTCCATCACCAACTCCCAGAGCTCACTCAAACTCATGGCCATTGTGTTGGTGGTGCCATCCAACCATCTCATCCTTTGTCATTCCCTTCTCCTCCTGCCTTCAATCTTGCCCAGCACCAGGGTGTTTTCCAATGAGTCAGTTCTTCACATCAGGTGACCAAAGTATTGGAGTTTCAGCTTCAAAATCAGTCCTTCCAATGAATATTCAGGACTGATTTCCTTTAGGAAGGACTGGTTGGACCTCCTTGCAGTCCAAGGGACTCTCGAGAGTCTTCTCCAACACCACAGTTCAAAAGCATCAATTCTTCAGTGCTCAGCTTTCTTGAGAGTCCAACTCTCACACCCATACACGACCACTGGAAAAAACATAGCCTTGACTAGACGGACCTTAATGGTAAAGAAATGCCTCTGCACATATGCCACTGAAAATATTTCAGATGGACCCGAGAGAGAGCTGGCTACTATCTCAACAAGATTAGCATTTTGAGACAAAAAGCAGGGCTCACAAGAGCAAAGAAGAGAAAACTAAAGAGGGTTGCTGCTGCTGCTGCTGCTAAGTTGCTTCAGTCGTGTCCGACTCTGTGCGACCCCAAAGACAGCAGCCCACCAGGCTCCCCAGTTGGGACCTAACAAACGCCATGATAGGCTTCAGGGACTAAGGTAGGACTCACGGGAAAAGCTGAGTCATCGCCCAGTGAGGTCATCCCCGCGGATGCCAGGACTTGTCTAATCAGCATACTCCCCATAATCTGGTTTGAGTTTATCAGGACATAAAAGACATCCCCCTGCAGCCAACAGCCAATTAGTAAATACCAGGAAACCCCTGCAGCCAATAAAGATTAGCCAATTAGTAAATACTAGGAAACTACTGCAGCCAATCAGCCCTTGCCAACGCTCTGTTCTAAAACCTATAAATACTGCTGTAAATCTGGGTTCGGGGCTCCTTGCTCCACTCCACTGCGTTGGATGTGGCGGGAGCCCTAGCTCGAGCTAGAAATAAAACCCCTTCATGCTTTTGCATTGCTGTGGACGTCTTATTCTCTCAGTTTTGGGGACTCGGACTCTGGGCATAACATCCCCTATCCCTGGGATTCTCCAGGCAAGAGCACTGGAGTGGGTTGCCATGTCATTCTCCAGTGCATGAAAGTGAAAAGTGAAAGTGAAGTCGCCCAGTTGTGTCCGACTCTTCGCGACCCCATGAACTGCAGCCTACCAGGCTCCTCCATCCATGGGATTTTCCAGGCAAGAGTACTGGAGTAGGGTGCCGTTGCCTCCTCCGAGGGTTAAGTTACATGAATCCCTCCAATCCCCAAGTGATCACTAGGACAGACGTGCCCATGGATAGTCCTGGCCTTGTGCTGATGGACAGGGGTGAAACCACTAAAATTGCAGGTAACATTCCTTGACATGACCTTTGCAGAGCAGGATTTCTCAAATTCAATGGATTGTTCCAGAACCAGCAACTCTGTACTTGTGAACCTATTTTCCTTTTAATAGGCACTTTATGCTTAATTGTGTTCCACTCATTAAGTAGGGGGTCAAATCATTTAGTAGCTAATGAGATTAACGGCATGTAATTCAGAAATGAAGCATTCCTACTGACGTCTGCTTGTAAGCAGAGAACACAGCTCCCTCTGCGCTGGCAACAAGAGAACAAAGCGGCTTTACTGATCTGCCTCTGAGAGCAGTGGCCAACTCAGGAGAGTGTGTGACTTCCCTTCAGGCTACTTGAAGTCATGACCGTCTGGGGACAGGATGATAAATTCACTCCACTGGGGCACCTTGAAGACCTGTGGGTCTTATAAGAGAACAACCAGGAATACATCCCCCAGAGTGTGAACTCGGACTCCCTTCTAAATAAAGACCCAGTCTTGGCTCTCTTTCACCTGAACTGAGCAGCTGTAATCTGCGTGATTGCCCATCAGAAGCCAATTTTTAAACCAGATTAAAGTCACTCACCAGGAGGAGCTTTGCCCCAGGGCAAGAAAAATTCTACAAAGTGATCTGTAAGGGCTCTGTATTAATTGGAGCTTGCACAATGTCCTTTTGTGCCTCAAGAAGGAATAAAAAATGTGTAGGATGGAGGTTCAGCTCAGAATCTAAAGGCGAGCTCTTGTGGGCTGGGCAGCATGTTCTAAATGCAAGGCTCTCAGCCCAAAGGAGGGGGGGGCACTGCCTTTGAGCTGAGGAGGGCAGAGCGTAGAGACCACAGCCTCCCCGGTGCAGCCCTGATGCCCCCCGCCAACAAAGGGAGAGGCAGGGAGTGCAGAGATCTGGGAGGAGAGCTGATTCGCTGCAGCGAAGGGCTGAGCAGATGATAAAGATGCAGAGAAGGCCCTCCCCACCACCCGGGCTGGAGACAATCACATCCAGATGGGCTCCTAAGGCGTAGTTCCGAAGACGCACACTCAAGCCAACTAGGAATGCTTGAGAAGAGGAAGGAGACTGGCTGGGGAAAGACAAGCACAGTCTCTGCACTGCCAGGCTTCAAGGGAACCAGCAAAACCATAAAGCAAAATCGCCAGGATGGACAGCTGCCACATCCGCACTTTTCAGTTCTGATGACATTTAATTCACACAGTAGCTAGGCAGAGTGGATGTCGCCCCGCCCCTCAATACACAAATGAAAAAATATCCACACAGAGCTTCCGGACCAGACCCGGGTCGCACGCAGAGCTCCTGGTACAAAGTGAGACCAAGCCCCGCTGGGCTCCAGGCTCCCGCCACCTCTGGCTGCCTCGTACTTGCTGGCCTCGCCTCTCCTGGACCAGGGCAGCAAACTCTTCTCCTACCCACTCCGGCCCCTGCACTCTGTTCTCCAGGCTGCAGCCAGAACTACGGCGTAGACATGAAAGCCTGATCCTGTCACCCTCGTGGGAAGACCCTCCGGTGATGACTTCAGTTTGCAGCCATCTGTGCCCCCAGCCTGCCCTTCCCGCAGCATCCCACACAGAGCTCCCCATCCCTGCATCTTCCTGGAGCTGGCGCGCTCCTGCTTCTCCCTGAGAATCTCAGACCCAATCTCCACTTCTCAACGCAGCCTCCATGGCCTGGCCTCTGGGATCAGATCTCCTTCGACAGCCCCGCAGAGTGACGGCACTAGTCATGGCTGCCATCAAGAAGGATGACCCTTTCTCCCTCTGAAGTATGACGGAGACTGGGTCTTGCCTTTTTTAAGTATGATGTCTCTGGTGCTTGGCATATAGCAAACGTTGAATATATGAATGTGGCAGTGGACGGATGGGTGTGTGCATGAATGGATGGATGGATGGATAGGTTGTTTTTCAGTCGCTCAGTCACGTCTAACTCTTTCCGACCCCATGGACTCAGCACTCCAGGCTTCCCTGTCCTTCACTATCTCCCTGAACTTGCTCAAACTCATGTCCATCGAGTTGGTGATGCCATCCAACCATCTCATCCTCTGTTGTCCCCTTCTCCTCCTGCCTTCAATCTTTCCCAGCATCAGGGTCTTTCCCAATGAGTCAGCTCTTCGCATCAGGTGGCCAAAGTATTGGAGTTTCAACTTCAGCATCAGTCCTTCCAATGAATATTCAGGACAGATTTCCTTTAGGATTGACTGGTTTGATCTCCTTGCAGTCCAAGGCACTCTCAAGAGTCTTGACTTCAATACCACAGTTCAAAAGCATCAATTCTTCAGCACTGAGCCTTTTTTATTGTCCAGCTCTCACATCCGTACATGACTACTGGAAAAACCATAGCTTTGACTATACAGGCCTTTGTCAGCAAAGTAATGTCTCTGCTTTTTAATATGTCATCTAGGTTTGTTGTAGCTTTCCTTCCAAGGAGCAAGTGCCTTTTAATTTTGTGGCTGCAGTCACTGTCTGCAGTGATTTTGGAGCCCAAGAAAATAAAATCTGCCACTGTTTCCACTTTCTTCCACATCAGTGAGACCGGATGCCATGATATTTGTTTTTTGAATGTTGAGCTTTAAACCAGTTTAGCTCACATATCTAGAAAAAGACTAAAATCATTAACAGAGACATCTTCTCATGACTAGCAGCAAGCTTCTACCAAGATGTGTGCTTGACTGCATGTACCCCCTTCACTGAAATCATATATAACACTGACTCTCCCCCCACCTCATTGGAGCAGTTCCTCAGAGTTCTCTGAACTGCTGTCTCCCAGCTATAGGCCCTCATTTGCCCCCAATAAAACTTAACTCACAACTCTCACATTGTGCCTTTTTTTTTTTCAGTTGACAATGGGATGAATAGATAAGTGAAAAAAAAAATTTTTTTTAACTGACACCATAACTGCTCACTTAGGTTGACTCCTGAACTGTGGGTATGGATCACCATCCCAGAGACTTCAGAGAAGAAATTTACCTTCTGAGTGATCTGTGCAAAGAACTCTCAAGTTAATAAGGCAATGACAGCCGCCATGCTTTAACAACCATAAATAACATAGTATTTCATAGAGAAAGGCACCTCTTCAGCAACTTCTTTGTGATCCTAGCAAATTAGGTCCGATCCACATTCACGGTCCTAACTTATCCAAACAACACTCCCTACATGGATGCCAGGGAGCCTGCTGACCTTGGCAGCCCGATCAGACTCAATTGTATATTTTAAATGCAGTTTTAACTCTTTTCTGTGCTCATTCTGTGTTAGAAAAAAGAGAGACCACAATGCTTGGGCAATTCAAGCAATAGATGAAAGGAAAATATTGGTAGGGTCTAAAACGTTATCGGGGAGAAACGGGTATGTGTGAGGGTGGATAAAATACCAAAGCATTCTTAATATTTACCCTACACTTTGCCACGTGAACTTTTATATGACTTTAAGGTCAACATGTTGGCACACTCATGAGACTCCATTATCCAATGTGAAGAACTGACTCATTTGAAAAGACCCTGATGCTGGGAAAGACTGAAGGCAAGAGGAGAAGGGGACGGCAGAGGATGAGATGGTTGGATGGCATCACCGACTCGATGAACACGAGTATGAGTAAATTCTGGGAGTTGGTGATAGACAGGGAGGGCTGGCGTGCTGCAGTCCATGGGGTCACAGAGAGTCGGACAAAACTGAGCAACTGAACTGAACTGAAAGGTCGATGTGTTGGCACACTCATGAACTCCATTATCCAGCATAGTGGAGGTGGGTACAGGCAACTGAATTCCAAAGAAAGTTAAAAAACTGTCTTGTCATCGATTTTTCTCAGCACCCCCAAATGCGGGGCTGACCCAGTTGTGTGGTCCCCAGCTTCAGTGCTGGGCTTGAAGTGTGACCCACAAGCCTTCCCTGCAGCTGGAATGAATTCTGTGTCTCTTCCTTCTGTCTGTCACTGTACTGCAAATGTATGTAGATATTAGCACAATAAAACAGAAATTCACTTAAATACATTTATGGCATAATAATTATTTCTGGTCATTTGAATGCTTCTTAACAATCAAACATCAAAAATAAAACTACAATCCCATCAGAGGAGATATCTGGGGCTTTATTTGTTTTTAATCTAATAAGATATTTATTGGGTAAAATTAGTAAGATGTGATCACAAAGTGAAATTTCCATAACTGTTTTTCACAGTTAGTCAGTCAATGTCTTTAATGCTGTATACAGGTAGTTTTTTGTGCATATTTATATATAAATATATATGGCTTCCCTGATGGCTCAGATGATGAATCTGACTGCAACGTGGGAGACCTGGATTTGAACCCTGGGTTGGGAATATCCCCTGGAGGAGCGCATAGCAACCCTCTCCAGTATTCTTGCCTGGAGACTCCCATAGACAGAAGAGCCTGGCAGGCTACAGTCCATGGGGTCACAGAGTTGGATATGACTGAGTGACTAGGCAGAGCACAGCACATCTACTCCTTTTCAGATTCTTTTCCATTATAGGTTATTACAAGATATTGACTAGAGTTCCTTGTGCTACATAGAAGGCTCTTGTGATTTACTTACTTTATATATGGTAGTGTGTATATGTTAATCTCAAATTCCCAATTTACCTCCACCACCCCACCCAGCCTCCACTATGCTCTTTGGTAACCACAGTTTTGCTTTCTTACAGATATTTATTTTTATGCACAATAAAAAAAGATTTTTAAAACTCTAATAAGCACAAATCAAGAAAGTGGGCAGAATATTTAACTGAGAACATGAACTCCTTAAATCCTACTAGTCATCCTTGGAAAAATGCAAATGACAGTTTTGTCCATATGATTAGATTATGGGGTATTTATTTTGATACCACAAAGGTATTTTGAATAAGAAATAGTGGTAAACATATTTTTGTTATATTCCTTCTTGATAAGGCTTCTAACGTATTTTAGAAAAATTTTCCTCCCTTAGCCAGCAAAGTACAACATCAGGGAACATAATGCAGTTTTCTCTTGATGACTGAAAAATCCTTCAGGGAATTTGGGCCACCCTCTGAAAAAGAAGATATTACCAATGTTGCCTGTGTGCTACTGAGTTCAAAAATGTGACTAAGGATTTCTTGTTAGAACAATCCCCAGCCACAAGCCATTTTGCTGAGATCTGTCTCTCTGTAATCCCATTGGTCTACACGGCAGGGGGGCAGGGCGGGGGTGCCGAGTCAACATTAGTGGGGGCCAAGCTAGTTCAATGTCAAAGACATAAAGACCATACTAGGCTCCTTCCCGGCTCTAACACAGCAGCAGTGATGCATTTTGGAAGATTAATTGCTGTCAAAGTTGGCATTTGAGGCTGTAAAAAAGACACAAGAGACAGCAAGTGTCTGCGATACAAGCTGCTCTTGAAGAGAAAAAAGAAACAACTCTTGCTCCTGGCATCCTCTCTCTTATTATTTTTTTTTCTAGAAGGACTCCCCACTGCTCCCAAAATAAATGCCAGGTGTTTTTTTTTGCTGCATTTCCATTTAAAGAAAGAAATTTGATATAGTAGATTTTCCAAAGTTTTCAGGGAGCCAGGGTTGGAGAATGTCACATAAAGAATTATTAACTAACGGGGGTTTGGGCTGATAGGAGATTGGCTGCTTTTGGAGTCATGGGAGATGGAGGGCAGGGATCCCTGGAGATGGGAAGGAGCAGAGTAAGTCCTGCTATTGCCTCAGCTTATGGCCTGCAGAGTGTCCCAGGGCAGGGGACCCCAGCTTGAGCCAGTTAGCCTCCCTGACTTAAGGAGATGAAGCTGGATGTCAGCAGTGACCAAGGCATCTAGAGTTCCCAAGACAAATTACCAAGACACAAAAGCTGCACAAAAAGAGAACTCCAGAGATACACTAAATACTGATTGGCGTGTATATGTATGGAAACCACGTGAGACTAGGTACCGACCACCTGCAAGGTTTATAAGAGAGAATCCTAAAAGCTCATACAGGGCTGGGAATAGTTCCCATTCCTACCAACCAGGGTGGAAAACTTCATAATTGATGGGACATCTGTTAGAGTACTAAGAAGGGTCTTGCCTCAGTAGTGGAGAAAATTAACACTGCTCTAGTGCCTCCTAACAAAGCTTAAAAGCAAAACCCCAAAAGATTAAGCTGTTCCAAATAACTGCATCCCAGAGCAGAGTTCAAGAATATTTATAGGAATTCAAAAATATCCAGAATCTGGAAGCATAAAGTCCACAGTGTCTGGCATTCAAAGAAACAGGAAAATAGACCCATGTTGAAAACTCAGTTCATCAAAGCCAACCCAGAAATTGTGCAAATAACAGAATTAGTATACAAAGACTTTTTAAAGTAGTATAACTGTAGTACCTATGTTCAGGATGCTAGAGAAAAGTACATGTGTTATGAATTGGACATTGAGTGTTATTGGATGCTAGAGTGTTAAGTACAGACATGGACAATAGTAATATAAAAAAGACCTAAATCAAACTTCTAGAGATGAAAAAATACAGTTCCTGAAATGAAAAACACACTGGGATGGATTAAAAACAGATTAGTCATTACAGAGAAAATTAGTGAACTTGAAGACATAGCAATAGAAATTCTCCCAAAATGAAACACAAAGAGAAAAAGACTTGAAAAAAAGAAGAAGAACAGATTCAGATTATCAGTGAACTGTAGGACAACTTCAAGCAGCTGGAGGTATGTGTAGTTGGAGTCCCAGGGTGGCAAGGAGATTAAAAAAAAAAAAAAAACTTGAAGAAATAATGACTGCAAAATTTCCAAATATGGTGCAAACTATAAACCCACAAATCTAACTATTAATAATTTCAAGCATAAAAAATAAGAAGACACTTATACCAAGGCATATCATAACCAAATTGCTTAAAACCAGTGAAAAACTAAAATATGATAAAGTCAGTCAGTGTGGGAAAAAAAAAGACAGAAGAACTTAAGGATGACATCAGATTTTGGTTGGAAACAATGCAAGCTACAATACAATGGAGTAAAAACAAACTGTCTACTTGTAACTCTTTGCCCAGTGAAAATAAATTTCTAAAACATAGATGAAATAAAGATTTTTTTCAGACATACAAAAGCTAAAAGAATTCAACACCAGCAGATCAGTATCTCAAGAAATATTGAAGGCAGTCCCTTAAATCGAAAGAAAATAATACCAGATGGACATCAGTATTTATGTAAAAGAATAAAGAGCACCAGAAATGCTAACTATGCAGGTAAATGTAAAGTCAATTTTCCTTATTATTTAAGTAGCTTTTAAAAGATAACTGACTATGTAAAGCAAAAATAACATATATTGTAGGATTTGTAACACAATAGTAGGAGTAAAATGTCTATCAACAATAACAACAGCACAAAGGCCAAAAGAGGAGAAACCAAGTATACTTTTGCAAGATGCTTCTAATACATGTGAAAGATGAAATACCACTTAATAGTAGATTGTGATACATTAAAGACACATATTATAGATCCTGAAGCAACCACTTAAGGTAACACAAACTGTAGCTAACAAATCTAAAGGGAAGTAAAGGAGAATCGTAAAAATAATAAAAATTTTTAAAAGGCCAAAAAGGAGGGAAAATGAACCAAACAAGAGATGGACAGAGAAAACAATAGGACTGTAGATTTAAACCAACCATATTAATAGTCATGTTAAATGTAAATGTTATAAGCACTCCAATCAAAAGTTGGAGATACTCAGAGTGTATTGAAAAAGCAAGATCCAACTTATATGCGGGCTACAGAAAAGGCACTGCAAACTGTGCTTAACAAGCACAAATCTGTTAATAGTCAGAAAATGAAGGGGGGAAAGATAAAGCATGAAAACACCAGTCAATAGAAAGCTGTTGTCTCTATATTACATCAAAGTCAATTTTACGGCAAAAACATTACCAAGTGGGAAAAAAATTAAATGAAAAAGAGGTCAATTCATTAAGAGGATGTAACCATTCTGAAAGTTTATCTACCTAATAACCGAGCTTCAAAGCACATAACACAAAAACTGATAAAAGGAGAAATGAACAAATCCACAATTAAAAGGCAATAGTTCCATACACTTTTCTCAATAATCGATAGAAGAGATAGACAATCAGCACAGATACAGAAGACTGGAACAACTACCACAACCAACTTGACTCTCTGACATTTATTACACACTAGTCCATAGTGGCAGAATTAATTTTTTTCAAGTGTTAAGTGAAACATTTATAAGACAGATGATATTCTACACATTAAAAAAATCTCAATAAATTTTAAAAGATTTAAATTATTCAAAGTATATTATCTGGTTACAATGGTATTCTATTAGAAATCAACAACAGAAAGGTAACTGGAAAATCCCCAACTATTTGGAAATTAAATAATACACTTCTAAATAGCCTATGAGTCAAAGAAGAAATGAAACTGGTACATTAGAGAGTATTTGAACAAAATGAAAACTCAAATATCAAAGTGAGTCAGATACAGTTAAAGCAGCATTTAGAGTGGCTTTTAAGACACTCAAACACCTACACTAAAAAAGGAAGATTCAAACAAATGACCTGTTTCTACCATAAGAAACTAAGAAACTATAACACGTGTTATACTTAACACCACTGAATGGTACTACTAAACACTACACTGGTTAAGACAGTAAATGGAAGCTTTGCCTTTTTAAACCACAATAAAAGCAATTTTAGAAAATCAGTAAGTAGCAGTATGTAAAAGAAACCAGATACCAAAGTATACATGCTGTTCAATACCATTTGTACGATGCTCAAGAATCGGCAAAACTAGTCACCGGTGGAAGAAGTTCAAACAGTTGTTATTCGAGGACAGAGGTACTGACAGGGAAGTGACATGAGTGAATGTTCTGGGGTGATGGAAACAGATCTGAGTGTGATTACAGCTGCACAGGAGTGCAAATACTCATCAAGCTCAGATTTATATACTTAAACAGTGTGCATTTTATACTGATAAAAAAAAGGTAATAGGGAGAAAAAGAAACTACGGAGACCCAAAATACTGGTGTTGCCAGGGGAGGGAGGAAAGGGAGGAGGGAGTAAGGGGTGAATAAGCGGAACCCAGGAGATGTTTAAGGCGGGGAAACCATCCTGTACGGTATTATAATGGTGAACACACGCAATGTATAATACAAAGAGTGAACCTTAATGGAAAGTACAGATTTTAGTTCATAATTATCAACACTGGTTCATTAACTGTAGCAAATGTACCACACTAATGCAAAATCTTAATAATAAGGGGGAACTGTTGGTGATGGAGAAGGAGATGGCAACCCACTCCAGTATTCTTGCCTGGAGAATCCCGGGGACGGGGGAGCCTGGTGGGCTGCCGTCTATGGGGTCGCACAGAGTCGGACACGACTGAAACGACTTAGCAGCAGTAGCAGTTGGTGATGGACAGGGAGGCCGGCGTGCTGCAATTCATGGGGTCGCAAAGAGTCAGACATGACTGAGCGACTGAACTGAACTGAACTGAACTGTACAGAGAAGGGATGGCTTCAGGGAATTCTCTGTACCATTGTTCTTCGGTAAAATTGCTCTAAAAATAGCTTATTAATTATTCAGATATATTATACATTTATATAACATGTATATTAACGTTTAAATATTTTTATATTTAAATATATAATTTATTATCATATATATTTAATAGTTTATAATTTTTTAAACTGACTCATTGGAAAAGACCCTGATGCTGGGAAAGATTGAAGGCAGGAGGAGAAGGGGATGACAGAGGATAAGGTGGTTGGATGGCATCACCGAGTCAATGGACTGAGTTTGAGCAACTTCCGGGAGTTGGCGATGGACAGGGAGGCCTGGCGTGCTGCAGCCCATGGGGTCTCAAAGAGTCAGACACGACTGAGCGACTGAACTGAATGATATATAAAATGTATATATGTACAGAGCTATCACAATCAATGAAGAACTAGAAATAAACAGAGAACTCTGAGGGAAACACACTAATATTTTAAGAACAGTTGTCTGTAGATGGTGATTTCTCGCCCCCCCCCCCCCCTTTCTAATTTCCTTTGTTTTCCAAGTACTGTTTCAGAATGGAACAGCGCTATTCTCCACTTCTTAAAGGTTCTGGGCTGAAACCAGAAGAACAGACACTCACCTAACTCAGCACGTGACCTTCTTTCCCAGTCAGCGTCAAGTCAGCTCCCTCCTTCCCTCCCTCCCTCCCTCTCTCCTCCCGTGTTTACTTCCTGCCAGAGATAAACAGTGAGTCAGAAGTTGGACCGGCCGCACCCCGCCCTGCCTGACACACCCTGCCTTGGCTGGAGCCTGTTACGGGATTGGGATCCGGAATCCAGGACTTCACAAAGCTTCGTTTAAAGGAACAGAATCCACTGCTTTAGGAAACATGGGTCCCGGTAGTGAAGCGCCGGCCCTCAGCCGCTGCTCATAAAACTGATCAGATCTTTTTTGCTTTTTCTTTTTTTCTGGGTCTGAGAACTGACCTTCTTTAAAACAGACTGAAGTTTGCTTTCTAATTATGGAGACCACAACACAAATCTTTTCAGGCACCTGTAAGAATTCAGCCTCGATTGTGGGCCTGGGCTCTGGGTGGCATCAAACCAAACTGGATTCCAGTCCTCAGCATGCCAGGTTCTACCTGTGTGACCTGGGGGCTAGCTAGTTCCTTAACCCCTCTGAACCTCAGTTTCCTCATATAACCCCTCAGGTCACCTGCATTCATCCACACAGAGTTGCTGGGTAAGGTATGTGTTTATGTCCTGAGTCCACTGACCAGCATGCAGTGGCCTTAGTTCAAAAATAATCGATAAGGAAAACGAATCTGAAAAAGAATATATATGTATAGTAGTTGGTGTTGTTTAGTCGATAAGTCGTGTCCAACTCTTTCTGGCCCCATGTAGCCCATCAGTCTGCTCTGTCCATGGGATTTCCCAGGCAAGAATACTGAAGTGGGTTGCCACTTCCTCCTCCATGGGATCTTTCCAACCCAGGGACTCGACCCTGAGTCCTCATTTCCTGCATTGGCAGGCAGGTTAGGGAAGCCTATATATATATATACTGAATCACTTCACTGTGCAACTGAAACTAACACAACGTTATAAATCAACCATACTTCACCTGGTGGCTCAGATGGTAAAGAATCGGCCTGCAATGCAGGGGACCCCGGTTTGATCCCTGGGTTGGGAAAATCCCCTGGAGAAGGGCATGGCAACCCACTCCAGTATTCTTGCCTGGAGAATTCCATGGACAGAGGAGCCTGGTGGGCTACACTCCACAGGGTCGCAAAGAGTCAGACATGGCTGAGTGACTAACACACTTCAAATTTAAAAATAAAAATGAATTTTAAACAAGTCAGTACGTGGGAATTCCCTGGGTCCACTGGTTAAGAATCTGCCTTATAATGCCCCAGTCCCTGATGGAGGAACTAAGATCCCCTACGCCACAGGGCAACTAAGCCCACGACACAACTAGAGAGACGCCCAGGGCTGCAACTAAGGTCCAATGCAGACAAAATAAATTAATTAATTATATTTTCTAAAATACATAAAATTTTAAAAGTCAGCACAATAAGTCCCCTACAGAGGAACCTCTAAGTTTTTAATTTTCAAGGTCCTAACCGGCAAATCACAGAGTTGGTTCCCCTGGCAGCCAGCCCCCACTTTTAAGTGCTTTCCAAAAGTTGCTTCATTAGCATAACAAAAGACACCTTTATTGCTCTCGCCACTTAGGAAATTCCAAAGGTCTTAGGAGCTCAGTGCCAGGGCTGGGATGGAGACCAAATATATGTTTCTTATTATCAATCACCAGTCTAATCCAAGACCACAGGTATACAGCAGGAAATGAGCCATCTGTGAAGAACAAAAGAGAACACTGCTCTCTTCTCTTAAATGTGGGGGGCAGCCCTAAGTTTCCCCTAGTTTGAGACAGGGTTTGTGATAGTCAGTTCGCTGTCTGGTCAGACTGGTACCTGGTAGCAACAGGGGGTTTCCTCCTGGACACTGGGTCTGTGACTATGGAACTTGGCAGATAGACCTGATCAGGCCAGTTTTTCATATCTCAGCAAATGTCTCCGTTTACTTAACTGCTCAAGCCCATACTTCAAGAATCTTCTTGATTCTTCTCTCCCTCCTAAATCCCATCCTTCAGCAAGTCCTGGCATCTTTAGCTTCAAAATACACAAGATATTTGAAGCTGCATATGTTTCTCCATCTTCACTGTTATCACCCTAGTCCTTGTATCATCAGTGGGTCAATATCACCCACAGAAGGGTAAAACTGGCTCTCAGGAGGCAGAAAAAACCTTAGCTATTACATCTGATGTGCTCAGATACTCGGTCATGTCCGACTCTTTGCAACCCTATGGACTGTAAGCCTGCCAGGCTCCTCTGTCCATGGGATTCTCCCAGGAAGAATACTGGAGTGGGTTGCCATTTCTTCCTCCAAGGGATCTTCCCTACCCAGGGACTGAACCAGAGTGTCCTGTGTCTCTTGCATTGGCAGGCGGATTCTTTACCACTGGCACCACCTGGTTTGTGGCCCTGCAAAGACCCCAGTCCACAGACATGCACAATAGATCTATGGGACTGAACCTTCTCGGGGAAAGGGAAGGCAATGAGGAATGACGTATCTACAGAGGTTCCCGTGGGAGGACAGAGAAAAGAAGATCATGAAAATAAGGATGGGTTTCTCTGTCCTACTTCCAGGCACCCCTGCTCCTTTCAGGGTCCTGCAGTGGCCTCTCCTCAGACCTCCTGGCCTGCAGTCTTGCTCCCTCGTGGTCTCCATACAGCAAACAGAGAGGTCCTGCTGAAATGCATATTGGTTCACGGGTTCTAAATCTACAAGTCTTACCATAGCTGACCTTCAAGGCCCAAGCCTGGCTGACCTGGCCCCTGCCCACCTCCCGCTCCTTCACTAGCCTCCTTCAGTTTCTCTAACAAATTCATTTCCCCCTCAGGTCTTCGCACTGCCTGATCCTCCCCCTAGATCTTCCCTTGCCTGACCCCTTTCTGTCATTCCAAATTTAGTTCAAGTATCATCCCCCACCTTGACCATCTAATCCAATGGTGCTCAAACCTTAGGGTGCATCAGAACAGCCTAATTGCTTCTGGGGAGGGCTCACCCTAGAGCCTGGAGAAGAACCCAAGACTTAGTATCTCTATCAAGTTCCCAGGTGGTGCGGAGCCTGCTGATCTGGGATCCCCACTTTGACAATCACCAGTCTAATCCAAACCAGCCACTCCCTTCTTCCTTACTGTCTATCACAACACCCACTGCTGTCTTTCAGAGCTGTGACACTGCCTGAAAGGGCCCCTCTTCCCTTGGTTTCCTACGTCTATGTCTGACTTCCTCACTACAACCTACTCATCCACTGGAACCAAAGTCCCCAGCCTCCTAGGATGCGTGTGTCCCCAGTGCCTTCCAGAAAAACAGGCCCCAAAGGGATTCCCAATAGACATTTAGTGAAAGAAAAACACAGAGGAGTAAATAAGAGGCGGCAGGAGTTTAATGTATGCTAATTATCCCCGATTTCTGAGCCATACATATAAATATAAATATAAATATAAATATAAATATATATATATATATATATATATATATATGAACTTCAGAGAAGAGCAAACAAGAGTCAGCTATGGTTATTGACCTGAGAGTAACCCCTGGGTCAGTGTGTCTCAAACTTTATCATGAGAGTCACATGGCTTTTTTATTAAACACAGATTTAGGGACCTCACCCCAAACCTACTAGATCAGCCTCTTTAAGGGAGGGGGTTAAGAAACAGGGTATTTTAACTCTCAAGAAGGTGACCCTGGCAGTCGATCACTATTCACAAATGTCCTGGCTGGAAACAATCACCCAGGGTGTTTACTCAAAACACAGATTCCTTGACTCCACATCTAGTGATTCTGGTTCGGAAGGATGAGGATGGGGTCTAACAAACACCTGGGTAAATCCTGTGATCTGAGAAGTCTGGAAAACACCGTCCCTTATGATCTCACTTACTATCTTTCAATCTTTCACCCCAACCCTGATCTGTTTCTAAGCTATTAAATATGGTTTTAGAGTCACACCACACACACACACACACACACACACACACACACAGAAGCAGCAACACAGGAATGAGCCAAGCTATCTGAGAACAACTTGTGTAAATAACTGAAGCCACCAAGAGGATATTAGAGCATTTGAGGCCACAAGGCTCCATCATCACCCCATTAAACTGTCACTCCTCCCCAAGCCAGGGGCCCGCTTACATAACGACCATACCAGCAGGGTTCCCAGAAAGCCTGATGCTCTTTTCTTCAATGTGTCTAAAATTGATCACAGTTTCCCTATAGCAGTTCTCACTTTGGATGTTCTAGTTTCTAATGTTGCATCCTTCTTTTAGGTTCTTGGTCTAGAACCTTAGCATCTTCTTAGACTCTCTCTCCTCTGCCTACATCCAGACCATCTCCAGGTTCTGTGAGTTTGAAACCAAGGAAGACTCTGTGGGGCCTTTCTGGGTACAAACCACTCCCTTGTTCCCTGCCTCTTTTTGACCTTCCCTGAATTCCAAAGAGCAGACTCAAGCAGTTAATGATTAGACCAACTGAGTCACAGGACTGCTGGTTCCTCCTGAAGGGATTAAATAAAAATATCCTGGTGGAGGATGGTGACTGCGTGCTGACCAAAAGCATGTAGACACCAGACTGGTTGGAACTAGAAAGCTGGTGACTGAGATTCCACAATCACCACCCTGTTGTTATTGCCAGTCATGTCCAATTCTTTGCGACCCCATGGACTGCAGCTGGCCAGGCTTCCCTGTCCTTTACTATCTCCTGGAGTTTGCTCAAACTTATGTCCACTGAGTCAATGATGCTATCCAACCATCTCATCCTCTGCTGCCCCCTTCTCCTCCTGCCCTCAGTCTTTCCTAGTATCAGGATCTTTTCCAATGAGTTGGCTCTTCACATCAGGTGGGCAAAGTATTGGAGCTTCAGCTTCAGCATCAGTCCTTCCAGTGAATACTCAGAGTTGATTTCCTTTAGGATTGACTGGTTTAATCTCCTTGCTCTCCAAGAGACTCTCAAGAATCTTCCTCAGTACCAGTTTGAAAGCATCAGTTCTTCGGTGCTCAGCCTTCTGTATGATCCAACTCTCGCATCCGTACATGACTACTGGAAAAACCATAGCTTTGACTACATGGACCTTGGTCGGCAAAGTGATGACTCTGCTTTTTAATACGCTGTCTAGGCTTGTCATAGCCTCACCCTGTTACCTACCATCAACCAGTAAGAAAATTGTTCATGAGGTGATCAACCCTCATCCATTAATATTGCCTTTAAAATCCCTCCTCTGAAAGCCATCAAGCAGTTTAGATCTTTTGAGCATTAGATGCCCATTCTCCTTACTTGGTGGCCTGAAACAAACACTGTACTTTCACTCACCACAGCTGTGTCAGTAGATCAGCTTTGCTGCAAGTGCAGCAGACCCGAGTTAGGTTCAGTAACAGGTTCTACCCTGGGATGGTTTCCCAGCCACCATCCTTCTACTAAAGAGCATCCCCTGGGGCCCTTCCAGCCTCCCAGCTCCAGTGCGTTAATCTGGAACACTTTGCTTGCTCGCAGAAACCCTTGTTTAAATACAAACCAACCAACCACAAAGCACTTCCCCAGCTTCCTGTTACCTGCAGGATAAAATCTCAACCCTTCCCCTGACCTCCAAATTCTCCTCAATCTGGCGTCACTTCTCCAGCCTTGTTTTTAATGAACATCCACCCCCAGGTCTGGGCTCACTTCCTGCTCTGCCTCGGAGAGGTCCAGCTGGAAACTCTGCCCCTACCTGAAACGGCCTCTACAGTCATCCTTTGGTTCAAGTTCCCCAGGACCCCAGCAGCACAGACCAACGGCTCACGCAGATCTCCAGCACAATGCAGTGCTTCTCAAGTGCAATCCCAGGACCAGGAGCACCTTGGAACTTGTCAGAAATGCTCATTCTCAGGCCTGGCCCCAGACCTACTGAATCAGAATCTCTGGAGGATGGGTCTAGCAACCAGGGTATTAAGCAGCCTTGCAGGTGATTCTGATGCCTGCTCACATTTGAGAGCCAAAGAAGAGCAGTTAAGACTGCTGGCTGTTGAGTTTCCACTCTTATTTCAGGGACAAAGCGGTGCCAGAAGTTTACCCAGGAATCTCTTAGGGACCCTCCTTGAGAAAGGTCAGTTATCTCTGAAACATTGCTTGGCGCCTTCCTCTGAGAATGAGCAGGTATGATGGGGAAGCACAGGAAATGGCCACTATCCAAGATCTTTCTTAACCTGCCAAAACTGTAATTTCTGCTGGTGCAAGTGCAACCTGATGGCTTCATTATCTGGGGGAAGACTGTATCATAAGATCCATCACGTTGTGAGTGTTCTGAAGGCAAGGGTTCTTGGGACCCAAAGAGGGGAAGGCTCCAAAAGACTGGACCGTGGAGCTGGAACCAGGCCAGATGCGTTTCCAGGGCAGCTGTGCTCGAGGGTGGACACAGATGAGCAGTAAGAGGGGCAGCCTAGGGTTACGCTCGTCGTGAGTGGGGACCGGGCCTCACACTCAAGAGCCCACGGATTTAGGCAAGGCGGAGCACCTGGGAGGCTCCGCCCAGCCTCTGCACAAGTTTGGCCAATGCAGGGCTAAGTTACAACAGCGACACCCTGTGGCAACTGGAAAGCAAAGCAGCTGAACGGCGGGGACTCCCTACTGGATGAAGATAGAACGTCTTTGCGGACGTATGAATCCGTCTTATGTATTCAGAGGATAGAAGAGCTTCCAGGGGGATACAATGGACTTTCTACCACTAAGGCTTGGATGGCATAGCGCTCCAAGCCTCAGTTTCCTTCTCTGGAGAGTAGAGATGACGGCTTGTGCAGAAGGACAAATCTTTGGCTATATATATATATATATATATATATATACAGCAAGCAGGATCTTAGTTCTCCGGACCAGGAATTGAACCCATGCTCCCTGAAAGGGAAGCACAGAGTCCTAAGCACTGGGAAACCAGGGAGTTCCTTTTCCCCTCTCACTAACCATTGCCAATATTAACGTATGCCTTCCTCCTTATATTCTCTTGCCTCCAGGTCCACAGGGCCACTGCAGCCCTTTCTGTGTTTTCCAAGTAGAAAGCAGAAATAGTTTGAGGTCACTGGCATTTTCTATCTTTTGTAAAAATCTGTATCATGTCCTTTGAAGAAAAAGTGCTGGCTATCCATTGAGGGAAATGCATTCAAGAACGATGAGGAGAGAGCAGGGGAAGGTCACAGGAAGTAGGGAATCGCCCAGCCTCCCTCCCTGCTTCCTGACTGTGTCCTCAGGTTCAAGATAAGATGAGCCCAGAGTGCCAAAGGGAATAACCAGGGCTCCCAGCCTCACCAAAGCTCCCCCTGTGCCAGATGTACTGTGAAAGCAGCCGTCTTAGGGCCCGAGGGACAGCAGGGCCTGAGCCAGTGGGCATCTCAGTGATGATGGGGTGGGAGGAGACAGGCGACCGTCCCAGTAGATCAGGTCAGGAGAGGGGTTCCCAAGGACGACGACAGGGGCTTTCTCGCCAGCCTGGTGGAGTAAGGGCTCAACTGGAAATGAATTCATTTAAAGAAAAAAAAAATTTGTCTTGTATGCGTAGAGCATTTGGCATCGTTTTTGGTGCCCCATCTGCAAAATGAATGTCAAATGCTAGGGTGATCATTATTGTAGATGCCAAGGGTGGCGTGCCCCACTGAAACATCGCACGGGGGAACCTGGGTTCACACTCTCTTCCTGTAAACATCCTGTTTCCTGGCCGCTTCTTGCTAGTTTCTGAGTGAGTTAGTGCAGAGCCCTGTGCGATAGACATGGGCACATTCATGGAGGGGAATCATGTTTTTAATTGCGAACAGAAAGTTGCTTTTTTTGAGCTTGCTCTTAGAAGGCACCTCTTATGTTCAATTTGCATGCCAATTAGAGACAATTCGTCTTCAAGGCAAAGTTAATTGACTAAAGCTGAGGAACAAGAAATGAAAGACCTTTGAGCTGCTGTTCCTCCCCAGTCCAGCTGGGACACAGGCCTCCCCAGGTAATTCCCAAACCTCTCAAGGAACCCCAGAACCACATGAAGACGGAGACAGAAGAGCTGGACGTTGGGTATCAGCCATGAGTGACTTCCCTTGTGCAGGATTCCAGATCATTCGATTCACGATCACTGGGAGCCAATCTAGGCTATCACCCAGTCAATTTAGAGCCAAATAGTAAACCTTTTGTCCTGATTTTTTTTTTAAAGTTCATGAAGGCAGAACAGCCATGGGATTCTGGGAGGCAAAGGAGGCTCCTATTTTGCAAAGAATTAAGATCAAAGGTGCCATTCAAGTTCAAGCCTGTCTCAGCAAAAAAAGAAACCTCTGCCCCATATGATCATCATTTCCCTAAAGAAATCCAATGTTTATGCAAGATGTTCAAAGCGCCTTCTCCTCAAACCACATAATCAGTTGTTCTTCAGTTGCTAAGTCATGTCCCACTCTGTTGCGACCCAGTGGACTGCGTAACCAAAGCCACCCAGAAAATAACACCAGCAGGCATGGAAATTCCTGCCACCAGGGGCCGCTCTTACTCACCCAGGACCTTCCATAGTTCAAAGCCAAAGCAAAACATGTTGCTAAATTCTTCAAGTGAAAAGTGATTGCACACGGGGATGATCCAGAGAGATGATATGGGGTGAGAGGTGGGAGGGGGGTTCAGGATTGGGAACTCATGTACACCCGTGGCTGATTCATGTCAATGTATGGCAAAACCAATACAGTATTGTAAAGCAAAATAAAGTAAAAATAATAATTAAAAAAAAGTGATTGCAAAGCTTTTGAAATCCAGAGTCAATGACAGGGACTTGGTGGTGGGTGTGACGGGATGGTGATGGACGGGGGACAGTGTGTATCACTCAGTTTTGCATTTTTGGTCCTTGTTCATTTGTTCCTTTAAGGTCTATAACTACAGCCTCCCAGAAGCTGGGCTTCAATTTGTTAAGCAAGGTTTTTCTAACCAGACCATATGTTGAACTCACAATTATTCATTGCTTCCAGTGTCCTGACCTGTGTCTGTTCTGGGGACAGAATGTTCATGTATGCTCGCCCTCTACTTCTGAATGATTCCAAACCTGTGGGTGCTGAACAATAGCCCCAACAGGGATATCAGGGCCCAACTGTGGGTCAGAATGAGCAACCACTGACGACTGGGCCACACCTGCACTGGCCGAGTTCCACTGTGGCACGGTAGCCTTGCTGATTTCTGAAATGCGTCCACCAGCCTCCCTGGGACTGGATGATTGCTCTTTGACTCCTCTGTCTCACCCTCCAGAAGCCTACCTTGACTTCTGTCTTGGAATACAGACTCCAGCTTTGCCACAGATTAGCCACAACCTCCTAAGGGCCTTGGCAGCCTCGATCTTTTTTATTGTAAGTTCTGATAATGAGGAATAAAGACCTGGAATGCTGTGGTATGGAAGTCTATCGTTACTAATTGCATCTCTGGGCAGGAAAATACTAATTTTCCAATCAGGCAGGTCTAGGCAAATCACAAAGAGGTCTAGGAACCACTGCTTGGAACATCTCGCCACCGACGACTACATCATGGATTTTAGGATAAAATTTCCGAAGCAAATGGAGCAAAACAAACGCCGAGCAGGCCAAGAGCTGGCCACACCTTGAGCTGGGTCACGCCTCTGGACCTGGTCCTACCTGGGCTGGTCTCCTGGGTCCGTGCCTTCGGGTGCCTCCTCGGGCTTCCTTTCTACTCTCTGACTGTTCCCAGGCAGTTGCACAGATCCTGGACTTCGCGCCAAAGAAGTCTTCTGGGCCACAAGAAAGAGAAATTGGAAAGGAAATCAAGTAGGAATCTTTGAAAACACAGAGACTTTATCACTAGGTCACTGATCACAACATTGAAGAGCCACGGGTGTTTTTGTTTGTTCGTGGTTTTGCTTTACTGTCCGTCTGAGCATTGACTGTCCTAGGTGCTGAGCGAGGCTTTGGAGGCACATGGTGAGCAAAGGCCTGCTCTCACCTAATGGAGGAGAAACACAGCAAACCAGCGATTTGTGCTGAGTAGGCTGACTGTTTCAGTAAAAAAAAAAAAAAAAAACATACTGGGGACACCCATCACACTTTGGGGGCCATCTGCTTCTGAAGAAAGTGGGATATTGAATCTAAGATCTTAGTGCATCTTGTCTGTGGCCTCACCTCAATGAAAATACACTTCTTGCCCCTGCCCTATGGTTTGCACACCAGAATTCAGCTGAAAACCGGAAAAAAAAACACTGAAGGGAGAAAATGAGGAGGAACCCTGGGGCCACTCACTGAGGTCCCAACCATTCTAAGAGTTGGTCATCATTTCTTAAAGGGCACAATAAGCTTGTCTGCTGTTCACATGATTTTTTCAAACCAAAATGCAAACATGTAAAGCACATTCAAAACGTCAAATCATAGGACAGAAAGAGATGAGATGTTTTAAAAACTCAATTTAAATGATGCTCGTTTAAGTCTGATACAAGTATCAGAAATGAGGGAAAGGACTTCTAGGAATCCCCAGCAGTATTCCTCAAAGCAGTGATTGTCTTCTTTTTTTAAAAAACAGCTTTTTATGTATTTATTTTGGTTTTTGGTTGCACTGAGAGGCTTGTGGGATCTTACTTCCCCGCAGAATTGAATCCATGTCTCTTGCAGTGGGAATTGAACTCATGTCTCCTGCAATGGAAGCACAGAGTTTTAACCATTGGACCACCAGGGAAGTCCCCAGTGGCTGTCTTTTGTCTTCGCAGTGGGGTTCCCGAACCCCCGCACCCCAAAACAACACACACACTTTCCTTTGGGGCCAGATCTGCCTCTTCTAAAGAACTGCTCTTCTGTCCATCTGTCCCTAAGGTTCGCATGGAAACGTCAGTCCTAGCGCCCCTCACCCCTGCCCATCCGGATATGCACAAGACTCGGGTTAAGGCAGGTCCTTCCCCAAGACTCCCCAGAGAACCAGAGGGAGGGTAAACTGGTCGCTGGCTCTGTTAGACTATGAACGCAAGAGCTCCTGGCAGTCTGTCTCTGCCATGGTGGAGGAAGGTGGGCTGCAGCAGAGAGTGCAGACTCAGCCGGTAGAGAAAAGCCAAGACGGAATGTTTCCCCATCTGGTCTCTTTCGCTGAGTGGTTGGCTGCTTGTAGTCACCCCATTGTGTCCAGAGGTAAAGTATAAAAGATGCTTCAGCTCTCGAGAGCTCAAACTTTCCAGTGCTAAATAGGAATACTACAATTCGAAAAATCTTCATTCACTCTTGCTGAGACAGAATGAAGGGAAAGAACACAGCAATAATAACAGCACCTGTTTATTGAGCATTTCCTAAGTGCCAGGCACTGGGCCAGTAGCTTTGCTTTCCACCTTCACTGCAACCTTATGAGGAAGATGCTATGGGTGCCACTGGGGATTTTTTTTTTTTTGGTTATTTAAAAAATTTAATGGTAAATCTCATATATGGTAAATCTGACATACTTATACTATCACTAGATAGCTAGTGGGAAGGTGCTGCATAGCACAGGGAGCTCAGCTCTGGGATGACCCCAAGGAGTGAGGCGGGGGTGGGAAGGAGGCTTAAGAGGGTGGCAGAGAGTCAGACATGACTGGGCGACTGAACAACAACAAATATATCCGTATAGCTGAACATAGCACTGTAAAGGACCATACGCCAACGAAAAATAAAAAAGTAACAGTAAGTCTACTTATGGGCTTATTTTTGATTTATCATCCCATTACTCAAATTTCTACATGAAGCCACTCCAGCCAAAAATTTGAAGTATTTTGAGCTGTATTATCAGCACTCGTGTCGCTGTCTTAGAACAGGGTTTTAAAGAGGTTATGTATCTAGCCAAGATCACACAGCAGGGGAGTCTGGTAGACCTGATCCTCTCTGATCCCAAAGCCAGGGAGAGGCATCTCAGTGGAGGTGGGGAGCTGGGGTCGATTCCTCACCTAAGAGGGGAACTGTGGACCCCAGGCTGGCTTGACCTCCATGCTGGCTGACCCATTCCCTGCTCTGTCCTGTGGACCTCAGTCTTCTGATCTGTGAGTCCTGGACAGAAATCATTCTCTAGAGCAGCATCAACACAATACAAACTTCCAGTCACAGTAAATTCCAACTCCAAAGTGTCCCTGACTCTTCTGAAGAAGGCTCTTTATACCATCTTACTACCTTTGGGTGCCTGCTTTACAATTTTTACTATGATGACTCCAGAATCATAATACAGGGTGAGTGACATTTTCATATCAGCGTCCTGAATTTTTGAAACGTTAACCCAATTCCTGCTTGTCTAACTGTCATACAGGTCTCAGCTCCAAATACCTTCTGCAGCCAGGCTTCCCTTTCAATCACCACATTATCTGCAAATAATTGAACAGATAAATCTCCTGCTCTTTATTCCATGATCAAGGGTAATTTAAAGCAATTCTGGAAAGACACTGATGTGTCTAACAGCTCAGACAGATGCAAACAACAGATGGAATCAGGAAGCAGAGCTCTGCTCTCACCAAAGGTGGGGAGGGGACCACGTGCTGAATTTCCTCCAGCAAAGGAAACATGACAAGGCCTCAGATTTGTCTTCAGAGAAGAAAATAGGGTAGACCTTTATCACTTTTCAGCCCCATCTGTCCTCCTAACAGAAAGCGAATCTGTAAGAAGAACAGCAGTTCTCTCCAGCGAAAACAGACCTGGAGTCAAAATAAAGGCAGCTGTACTACCTGCGGGGACAGCACACTGCACTTAGCAGTTACTTCACACCCTCCGATTCTCACAAAACTCCCCGTGTGCTAAGCAGGCAGGCAAAATACTGTTTTCCACTTCTCAGAAACAGAACGTTAAGGAGCTTTCGCCAGGTCTCCTGCCTTGAAGTCCAATACTCTTTCCACAATAATAACACCCAATGCCTACATTGCATATTTTTTGGTCTAATAATCACAGCAGACATTATCATGAACACTTTCTATGTCCCACATACAGGGCTCCACTGATTTCTCAAGCTTGCTTTACATCACTTCTCTTTCACAAAAGACCTGTACATGTTTTCCTGAAATGCACGCACCACAATTTCTGAGTCCACGTGGTGCAACCACTGAAGTCCACATGCCACGCGCCTTCCCTGGAAGCCACACTCAGCATCCCAGCGTCACGTTGCCGTGTCTCTGAACTGTGTCTGTGAGCACCTGGGCTTTATCCAGTTTATTTTGTGCATCTATCAGCAAGAGGTGTCCTAAGGTAACCACTTCTTCGCTTTAAGCCATATCAGCTTCCAAAAGCTTTTCTAGAAATGCTCTACATGCAGAAGGCGGACAACCAGGGTAGCCTGTACTATTTTTTTAAAGTGCGTAACGTATTTGAACTCATCCAGTTCTTACAACAGCCCTATTTACTACTAAGATCATTTAGCACAGAGAAGTTAAGCCACTTGCCCCAAATCACACGGTCTGGAAGCGGTGAAGCCAGGACTTGGACTCATATGGTTTGGCGCCCTTGACCCCCTGCCTCATGCTGCCTCACTGGGCAGTGGAAATAGTTGCCTATGACTCCCATCATCTTCCTGCCATGCTCCAAGGAACTAAACCAACTGGACATCTATGAACACTGTGGTACAGAGGCCTGGAGTCAATGCCCAGAATGGTCCCCTGGCACGGAGAGGCATTCCAGAAATACTTGTTGAATGTATGAAAAATAGATCATTCCTGTTTAGTCTGCTAGCCACCTCTGCAAATCGAGGGGCACACACTCGGTCCGTGGAGCTCTCACCTCTCCCTCATTTCCCGCGGTGCCTTTGAGCTCTTCCTCCCTCGTCCCGCCCCCTCCCCACCCCCACCACTCCCGGTCCAGTCTCCCCATCCTAGCAACAGTACTAAGCCCTGTTGTTTACAGGATTCCTAGGGGTCTGCTGTGTCAACAGGCGTCACTACATAACAGGATACGTTTCTAAAGTTACCCCTTACACTTCCAAACAGCAGGCTGGCAAAAAAAGAAAAAACTGGCAATGTTCCACATGACAGACTTGTCAGGTTGCTTCTTCAAACCTTGCCTTTGCTGCGATTGCTTGAGTAAACAAACAGCTTTTCTTTGGCTCAGGAATACTCCAGAGCTCTGGGTTTATTTAAAAGCAGTCTTCAAACAGTCATAACTTTCCAGTCCTAAAAAATACACTTTATCCAAAGCTAAAGTGCTTCCCTACTAAAAAAGAAAAACTCCCCTGACCTTACCTCTCAAATATGCTCCACCTCTCCGGACCACAGCTTATTGGTCATGCCAATAAAGAGGTTTAATTAACACGGTTAGATCATGACCAGGGTGTCTTGCCAAGTCGCCCACTCTTGGAATGAGCTTCTGGGGAGCAGTGTGACTGCAGGTGAATGCTGGGAAGTAGACCAAAGGTCATCCCCATGGCATTAGGAATCGGATTTCAGAAACAACTGCCAGGCTGCCAAATATGGAGGGGGAACACATGTTCTGCGCTAGGGCCGGTGGGCTGCCCATCCTCCCTGTCAAACGAGGGCAGAGGCTTAGACCGGTTCTGCTAGATCATCCCAACCATTTCTTCACCTCCCTGTCTCTCTGTCAGGCCAAGAACGGGGAGGCCCCCAGGCGGAATTTTGGGCTTCCCCAAATGGAATGATTTCTCATGAAACATGGTGCGACATGGTAGGATAAATGAACGAGCTTTGGAGTCAGAGAGAGCTGGGTTTGAACCCCCACTCTACCTTGAGAAGGTGGAGAAAATAAGAGAATCGAGTTTGCGTGGGGGTTTGGGTGATTCCGTCTCATGTTCAGGAAGGGCTGAGTCTAGACTTCAGGATGATACAGAAGATTTTAAAAGATAAGGCGTGGACCTCCCTGGTGGTCCAGTGGTTAAGAAGCCGCCTGTCAATGCGGGGATCCGGGTTTGATCCCTGGTCTTGGAAGATTCCACAGGCTGCAGGGCAACTAAGCCCACGGGTCACAGCTACTGAAGCCCACACGCCCTGGAGCCTGGGCTTCGCAAGAGAAGCCCCCCCGCAGAGAGAAGCCCTCGCAGAGAGAAGGCCCTGCAGAGAGAAGGCCCCGAAGCACAAGTACAAATAGAGAGGCCCTGCTTGCCACAGCTAGAGGAAAATCTGTGTGCAACAGCGAAGACCCAGTGCAGCCAAAAATAAAGAAATTTTAAAAGATAGATGTATTATAAATATATACATATATATTTTAAAAGATATGGTGTAAGATACTAACTTTAGGGGAAGTTGAGGGAAAGAGTAAGGGAGTTCTCTCTATTCTCTTTGCAATTTTTCTGTAAATCTGAAAATATTTCCAAATAAAACGTTTAATTAGAATAAGAGTCATGGTTCCTACCCTCATGGAACTTAGTTTAGTGAATGAACGAGAGATAACATTCAATGAATAATATCTATCTTCGCTTCCTCAAAATTGTTGCCATCAAAAGTGGTAAGACTTATTCCCCAAAGGACCCAGGAACCTCAAAGATGCTGGAGTTTACAAGTTCAGCATCTGGAGTCTGAGGGGAGAGGAAAACATTTGAGACTTCAAAAAACTGCTCAATATTAACATCTTGTCTGTGCTTAATATTTAGTATCAGTGTGATTTAAAGAGAGATACATAAGGTCAGGAAACCCAAATCATTTCACCCCAATCCCCGACCTGCCCGCCCCAAGTGAGTGACGAGAGAACTTTGTCAATACGGGAAACAAAAAAAGAACTGTCCAAATGGAGCAGAGTCCCTTTATTCAGAATTGGGGTTGTCAGATGGACTGTAATGTCCTATGATTTTTTTTTTACATGATTGCACTTGAAATACAGATATAAATCTTATTTTTTGCTCCTCTAGAATTTCTTCAATACATCTATTCATTTTCATGCTAAAGTAGCATGACGCTTGATTCAAGAATAAGGGTGCAACTGTTGATGGGAATATAAATTGATACAGCCACTGTGGAGAACAGTGGAGATTCCTTTACAAACTAGGAATAAAACTACCACATGACCAGCATTCGAAAAACTAAGATCATGGCATTCGGTCCCATCACTTCTTGGCAAATAGATGGGGAAACAGTGGTGACTTTATTTTCTTGGGCTCCAAAAATCACTGCAGATGGTGACTGCAGCCATGAAATTAAAAGACGCTTGTTCCTTGGAAAGAAAGCTATGACAAACTTAGATGACATATTAAAAAGCACAGACATTACTTTGGGGACTAAGATCTGTATAATCAAAGCTACAGTTTTTCCAGTAGTCATGTATGGATGTGAGAGTTGGATCATATAGAAGGATGAGCACAAAAGAATTGATGCTTTTGAACTGTGGTGTTGGAGAAGACTCTTGGACTGCAAGGAGATCCAACCAGTCCATCCTAAAGGAAATCAACCCTGAATGTTCATTGGAAGGACTGATGCTGAAGCTGAAACTCCAATACTTTGGCCACCTGATTTGAAGAACTGACTCATTGGAAAAGACCCTGATTTGGGGACAGACTGAAAGCAGGAGGAGAAGGGGACGACAGAGGATGAGATGGTTGGATGGCATCACCGACTCGATGGACATGAGTTTGAGCAAGCTCCATGAGTTGGTGATGGACAGGGAGGCCTTGAGTGCTGCAGTCCATGGGGTCACAGAGTCCGACACAACTGAGCGACTGAACTGAACTGATGACCCAGCAATCCTACTACTGGACATACACCCTGAGGAAACCATAACTGAAAAAGACACATGCAGCCCATGTTCATTACAGCACTGTTTATACTAGCTAGGACGTGGGAGCAGCCCAGATGGCCATCAGATGAATGAATAAAGAAGTTGTGGTACATAAATACAATGGAATATTATTCGGCCATTAAAAGTAATGCATTTGAGTCAGTTCTAAAGAGATGGATGAACCTAGAGCCTATTATACAAAGTGAAGTAAGTTAGAAAGAGAAAAACAACTATTTATATTAACTCATATTTAAGGAATCTGGAAAGGTGGAACTGATGAACCTACGTGCAGGGCAGCAACGGAAATGCAGACACAGTGAGCAGATGCGGACACGGTGGAGGAAGCAGAGGATGCGGTGAACTGAGAGAAGAGCGTTGAAACATAGACGTCACCATATGCCAAACAGAGAGCCAGTGAACTTGCTGTCAGACAAGGCGATGGCACCCCACCCCAGTACTCTTGCCTGGAAAATCCCATGGATGGAGGAGCCTGGTGGGCTGCAGTCCATGGGGTCGCTAAGAGTAGGACACGACTGAGCGACTTCACTTTCACTTTTCACTTTCATGCTTTGGAGAAGGAAATAGCAACCCACTCCAGTGTTCTTGCCTGGAGAATCCCAGGGATGGGGGAGCCTGGTGGGCTGCCGTCTATGGGGTCGCACAGAGTCGGACAAGACTGAAGTGACCTAGCAGCGGCAGCAGCAGAGAATTTGCTGTATAACACAGGGAGCTCAAATCTGGTGCTCTGTGATAACGTAGAGGGGTGGGAGGTGGGAGGGAGGTTCAAGAAGGAGGGGACATATGTATACCCATGGCTGATTCATGTTGGTATATGGCAGAAACCAATGCAATATTAAAAAGCAATTATCCTCCAATTACCTTCTCCAGGGGATCTTCCCAACCCAGGGATCGAACCCAGGTCTCCCACACTGCAGGTGCATTCTTTACCAGCTGAGCCACAAGGGAAACCCCCAATTAAAAATAAATAAATTTAAAAAATAATAAGGGTTCAAGAAAGCAACTATACTCCAATAAAAATAAAAGAAAAAAGAACAAGGGTGCAGGAAGCCAGGTGCAGTGGTTCAAAGCCAAACTATAGTGTATATTTAGCCGTAAGTCCTCTCTGCCTCTAGTATCATATCTGGAAAAGAGGGATCATATTTACAGGGTTGTTTCGAAGGTTAAATAAAATATGTGTGAAGCACAAGGTACTAGGCTAGATCAAAGTAGACACTCATATATGTTAGTTATAATTATAAAGAAGAAACTGATCCGGAACTCATTAACTAGGAGCCCCAGTGCCTTTCTCAGCTTGGAGTTAAAACAGTTAATCCTATTCTTCAGATGTGGCATCCGGCCAAACCTGGAGCCATGCAGTTCACAAACTTTAATAATTACTCCAGCAAAAATTAGCACCAACCCTCTGGGCTGGGCCATCAGACGTCATACTAAACAAACTCTCTCCACTGTTACCAGCATTGCATTCATGCTGTTTAATTGTCTTTGTTCAATTTATTTCTCTTTAAGCACACTTAAATCATCCCAGGTGCCCACTTACTTCAGTAGACTATTAGAAGATGCTGTTCTGCCAATGCCATCATATTGCTGAGTATCCTGGGTTCCTCTGGAAATAGAGAGACTCCCTCCAAGCTGAACTTGGGATCCCAGGCATTTGTAGATTTAAACAACATATACACATACTTGTGTGCCTGTGTGCGTGCTCTTTCACTAAGCCATGCCTGATTCTTTGCAACGCCAAGGACAGTAGCCCACCAGGCTCCTCTGTCTATGGGATTTCCCAGGCAAGAATACTGGAGTGGGTTGCTATTTCCTCTCCAGGGGATATTCCCGAACCAGAGACGGAACCCTCCTCTCCTGCCCTGGCAAGCGTATCCTTTACCATCTGAGCCACCAGGGAAGACCATGCAGATACTTAGCGGCCGTTTACCTAGAAGCAAAATAATAATCACACAGTGCCTGAGCCACAGCTGACCTCAGCCTGTGGAAGCACGCCCTGGGGTGCCTTGCATAGCACAGATTCTCTCGTCCTGCTCGGTGGATGTCAGAGAATCTGAAGCCACCGTGCTGAGGTCGCTTTCAGGAATGAACCTCAGACCCAGCTGCCGCATGGGCCCTGAGCCAGAACCAGAAAGACCTGCCCCAGTGAGGTCTGGGCTGGGGAGGCCTGCGCAGTGACTTGCCCTCAAGCCTCCTTACGCCGCTTGTTTACTGCTCATCCTCCAGCTCCCCAGAGTCTTCCAGGATGCCCAGGGCCAGCTCAGCTTCCTTGCTCCCACCCTCTTGCTTCACAGAACTGACCACAGTTTCTATAGTGGAAAATCCTTTTTTTCAAACTACAGAAACATCCAGACGATGGAGCTGCTTTAAAAGGGCATTTTTAATGATCATATTTTTTTAAGTCAAGCCATAATATTAATAAAAAAATAATAATAGGATTGACTGTCTTTCTTTTCCTCCCCATGCTGTCAGAGCCATAAACAGGTCCCCTGACAGCCCCAAGGCCAAGAGAGAGGTCAGAGGTGGTAAAGCAGGGTGGGACGAGTGTTGCCCTTCTGCTCTGGAATCCACGTACTCAGAGCTCAGGTGTCTCTGCAGGGCTCCCCAGAACCAAACACTCAGGAAAACACTGAATCACTGTTATGCCTGCTTTCAGGTGTTGGGGCTGTGCGCTGACAAGGCCCTTATCTCACCATAAATCCTTCTGTGAGAGTCCTGATGCATGAAACCCCAGGAAGGGCTGTTGGATGGAAGCTACCCTCATTACCATAACCACTTCCACGCCAGTTAGGATCCTGAGACTAACCGGTGCGTTGGTCAGCAGCTCAGGCTCAGGCCGCTCAGCTGCCCTTGGCTCAGTGTTAGTCACTCTAGTGACCTCCCACTGCACTGCACCCACTTGCCCCCAAGCCAGTCCCCCTTCACAGCCTTGGTTGGACATACAGCTTTCTTCTCATTCCCAGCTGACATGTCTGATGCTCACAGGAAGATGAGTCACCAGCAAGGAAAGGCCTATGAGTCACAGCTGTGCATTTTAGTAGCTGTGGTTGCTCTGGGCTTCTGAGAGCAGTCTGCCTGCCAGGAGGCCTCAGTGAATCAGTCAGCGGAGGGAAGGAGTGGGAGTAACAAGCAGGACTCAGCATGCAGGAACAGGCATCCAGGAGGGGCTGAGTCTCCTCCAAGGTCAAAAGGCCTCAGTCACTAAGGAACCTTCAATAAATGGATGGAGTTGGTCTAGTCTGCATGTGTGAATTTCCCCACCAATGACTTCTCTTCCCTTGGGAATACAGACAGGAAACTAAGGCCACACGACTAAATTTCAGAGTTTGAAGAGTGTTTGTGCTGACGAAGGAAGAAATAACATGCTCTTTGGCAGATTCTAGATATAGGACAATTGTAATGTTATTAAACTTGACTTCTTAAGGTAAAATGGTGAATAATTAATTTGACACATCAGTTGCTTCCCAAAAATGCCAGTAGCAAAAAACCATTAAGCTAATTTGCTGGCCTACTGCCAAGAGACTATGAAGAGAGGTCCTACCATGGCTCGTACCCGGCTTCCCTCAGTGACTATGTGAAGGTCTAGTCTCCCCAGGTACCTGTTATCCCCCCAGCTTCCATGCTTAGTACACTTCCTGCCTCTGGCCGCATCTCTACACCCTCCACGTGCACTTCTTTCTCTGCACCCTTATCAGCCATCCCAGCTGCATCTGCTTTTGTCCTCTCTCCCCTAGTCCACAGTGGTGGAAATGTCTCTCCTCTAAGCCCACTTCTACTCCAGCCCCATTCCCTCTCAAACACTCAAGGTCAGCCTTCTTTCCACTGACCTCTCTCATTCATCCTCCACTGATCCCTGTCTCTCTTCCACAAGCCCACTGGAACAAGGGCATCCAGTATCTTCAGTCTTTAATTAAAGCTTCCAGGCAACTTTCTCCACTAGCTACTGTCCCAATATTCTGCTCCTTTTCCTAGGAAAACCTCTTGGATGACCTACATACCTCTTTCCACTTCCTTATCCCCAGTTTCCACATCAGATCTCCCCCCTGCAACCTGCATCCCCGTCCTCACTGGACCTGTGCCTGTCAAGGACCTGCAGGGCACTATGAGGCTTTCCTCATGCGGCCGGCACATCGTCAACTCAATGGACAGGTGTCTGCTCCTTGTTTGTCAGCAGCGTCTGACGCCACGATACCCTGTCTGTTCCTCGACACTCATGATCACTTAGGTCCTTCATTTTCCTTTGTGTTGAACCAGATTCAGTTCCTTCAAAAATCCCCCCCACCCTGGCTCTCCCATTTCCCCTGGGCTTCTGTCTAAATGTTGGAGCATCTCCAATTAATCAAGTCCCTCACTCTCTCCCAATGGCCTTCCCTGGTGACTCAATGGCTACAGGATCCATCTGCAATGCAAGAGACCCAGGAGACTCGGGCTTCACCCCCGGTCAGGAAGATTGCCTGGAGGAGGAAATGGAAACCCACGCCATTATTCTTGCCTGGAGAATCCCATGGACAGAGGTCCAGTCGGATGGATTTAAATACCTGTGCTGATGAATGAAATATACATCTCAGGCCCCATCTCTTATGTATCCAAATGCCCACCAGATCTCTTCACTGTAGCTCCCAATAGGCATTCAGATTTTATGCCAGACCAGAACCTCTGATTTTCTCCCTTCTCCCTAAAACTTCCTCTCCTCCCATCCTCCCCATCTAAGGAAATGACATTCCCCTCTACCCAAAGGCTCAGGCCCAACACCTAGGGCTCCTTCTCAGTTCTGCTCTTTCCCCCACCCCCTAGGTTCGATCCCTCATTAAGCATTTCTCTCTGCCTTCAAAATACATCCCCATCCAGGAACCCTCTTCCCTGATACTTCATTCCAGGCCATAATCATCTATCTTTTTGACCTCTAGATAACCTCTTAATCAATGCCCCTTCTCTACTCCTGCCTTCTGCCCCCTAAAGACCATGCCCAACCTAGCAACCACAACTTTCTTTTTAAAATCTCCAGTCAGGAACTTACCTGGTGGTCCAAGGTGGGGGGCCTGAGTTCAATCCCCGGCCAGGGAACTAGATCCCACATGCTGCAAGTAAGAGTTCACATGCCACAACTAAGACCCCTCAGTGCAGCCAAACAAATAAATAAATTTTTAAAAATTAAAAAAAAATATCTAATCAGTTCAAGTCATTCCTCCTCTGAAAACTCTCAGGGGCAGTTTCTCAGAGTAATCTGGGAAGCTAGGATTCTGGGCTAGTCCTAAGTTTGGCTCAAATAAAACTCTTTCCTTATTATTGATTATTTTCATCAACAGCACCAAGCAGAGCTTCTGGAAGCCACACTTGGTAGGTGGAGCTACTCTTTCCTTAAAGCAAGGAACTCAGCACGTGGGTGACTAACACACCTCCCCCTGAGAGTGGGGATGTCACAGCAGGCTACATTTTATCGCCTCACACTTGACCACACTCATAAGCACACACCTACCTTGACGCTGTCTCCAGGATAAATCTCCGTGAAAGGGAGGCAAAGCCCCCAGTTTGCCCTCCTTCTCGGTGGATGGCAAACACTTCGGGAAGAGCTCAAACGAGGGGACTCAGCCAGCTGCACGACGCACACCCACACTGAGGGCGCTTGGGAAAGCAATATTCCTTAGGACAAACCAGCTTTGCCCACTGGTGGCAAAGGGCGGCCAGCACCCCATACTCAGCCTCCCTCCAGGATAAAGGAAATCAAAGCAGGACTATTTGGAAGGGTCAGTATTGGCAGTTTCATTACCTTGAGAACATAAGCCATACTCAGCATCTCACAGCATAGCAACTGAGCCAGATCTTAGGTGTTGTTTAACTGCTAAGTCGTGTCCGACTCTTTGCTACCCCATGGATGGTAGCCCGTGAGGCTCCCCTGTCCATGCTACTTCCCAGGCAAGAATACTGGAGTGGGTTGCCACTTCCTCCTCCAGGGGATCTTCCTGACCAAGGGATCAGACCCACGTCTCCTGCACTGGCTGGCAGGTTCTTTACCACTGAGCCACCAGGGAAGCCCAGATGTTTGGCAGACACACCAAAATGTTAGTTTAAAAATCCACACATATATTGCAGATATCTACTGTTTTATCACTTATTTGAGGTGGGCAGGAGGAGGCAATGGGAGAGGGAAGAGGTGGAGAAAAACTAAAAATGCAAACAAACACAGCACGCGAAAAGTCTGCAACCAATTAGAGGTTAGGAAGGAGTCTGACAGCAAACCATACAGAGCAATCTCTCAGTACCTGCAGAGGCTCAGGGTTTGGAGGCCACAGGATGACGTTATTCAAGCCAGAGTCCTCTTGCTGAAAGCAAAGTGTCTTGCTGTTAGGATGGGCCACAGTGAATGGTAATCCCCCCAAGAACCAGAGAGAGACCCTAACTTGCTGGAGGCGCTCCCACCTTGCCCACCGCTACCCAGGGGAAGTTAGACAAAAGAAGGACCTGCAGCCCTGTTTGAAGGAGGCAAGGACTAGGCAGGACTAGGAAGACCCATCTCTCATCCACTGCACTGGTGATGTTGCTGGTTCTCAATGCCTGGTCCTTAATCTGTGAAGAGAGGTTCATCCGGACCTGGATCTTTCCCTCCGGGAGTTCACTTGTAAGCAGGATACAGGCACCTCCCAGTGCATCTTCACAGAGAAAAAGCTTCTGAGAGAGAGGACTGGGAGCAAGGGTGGGATGGGAGAGGGTGTGGAGGCAGAGGAACTAGTTTGGAGGTGTTTGCAGGGACCCAGTTATAAGGATATAGAGCTGTGATGATGGGAATGGAGAGGAAAAAGGGTGTTAGAAGGCAGGACTTCTAACACGTACTATATGGATGTATGATATTCATGACATGTATGTATATACACACGTTTTTATGATATACATATACATGATATACACGTATATATACATGTATACCTACACGTGTGTATATAGTATATATGTATATATGTGTGTACACGTGTATATCCATGCGTATTCTAACACACGGATCTATGCTATATTTTTTGTCTTTTGAGAAAGTGCTCTAAACTATACTGATGGGACTGTCATTGCCCTGGAGCTACCTTTCCCCACCAGGCATGGGGTCATGACTCAGGCTGTCCCACATTCCAGGACACATGTATGTATGATATACATATACATGATATACACGTATATATACACGTATACCTACACGTGTGTATATGGTATATATGTATATGTGTGTGTGTACACACGTATACCCATGTGTATTCTAACACACGGATCTATGCTATATTTTTTGTCTTTTGAGAAAGTGCTCTAAACTACACTGATGGGACTGTCATTGCCTTGGAGCCACCTTTCCCCATCAGGCATGGGGACATGACTCGGGCTGTTCCACCTTCCAGGACACAGCGATTAACCCCAGCTGGAGAGGGCACGGGACAGATCAGGGCCCATCAGATTCCTTAGAGAGAGCCAATCAGGGGCTAGACCATTAGCTGGAAGAAGCGTGGAGCTGCCTATAGGGCTGGGGGCACCTCCCTGAGAACTAGGGTGTCAGAGAGGAAAGCAGAGCAAAATCCAGAGAGGAGAGATCGCCAGCGACATCTTTTGAAACCCCGTGACTACTGCAGCTAGACCCTCTCTGGGGACTTCTCGGTTCTTTAGGACAGATGAGCCCCTTCTCTGCATGTGGCCCCTGGAGATGGGCTTCTGTCTCTCACAACCCAAAACAGTCCTGATTAAACAGAAATTTGGAAAACTAAACAGCCAGTCCACTAATCAATCAATCAATCGTAGGGTGATGTATTAAAGGCAGAGAACGGGAACGGGTGGAGTTAAAGGTGACTCCCACGTCTCTGTCTTGAAAGGTAGGATAGGTCATGGTACCCAAGAGAGAGAATGCGGAGGGGAGGATCAGGAAAGGAAGCCGAGGAGTTATCCACAGAGAGGCATCCAGGAGATGCTGGAAAGATGGGACTGGAGCTTCTGCCCCATGGGGGACCCTGAGCTCTGAAGCCAAATGTACTTGTGCTTAATTTCCATTTGTTTCTCCCAGGAAGGCAAGCCTTGTTCTGATCCTGGAGTCCTAAAGGCAACCCATGATGCTCCATTGGGTCACGCTTGGCTGAGGTTGGAAATGTAAAAAATTGTGGTGCCAGAAAAACACCTCCGGTCTGCTCCAGGAAGGTGGGCTGTGGGGAGGGAGCCTCGGGTTGGGAGCTGGCAGGAGATGAGGAGTGTGGGTGAAGAGTCTTCAAACCTCTGAGCATTTTTACCCCTAATCAATAACAATCTAAGACACTAAAATAGTCACTGCTTGCAGGAATACAGTGAGATGGGCCTTCATATCCTGTTGAGAGACATATAAATTGTCATCACCTTTCTAGAAGGCATTTTGTATAGAGATACTGCTACAGGTATAGCTATTAATATATAGCAAGAACCTTTCAAAAATACCCTTCATTTGCTCCACCAGTTCCATTTCTGTGTATCTATTATAAATAAACCAGCCTTCAATTCTGCACAGTGAGGTTTAGTATAGATAATGGAGAGAAAATATAAACTACTTTAACTCTGTCTATATTCAAGTAGAAATTCTTCTCAGCTTAGGGAAGATACCAAAAGCGCCAACTATAAAAGGAAAAACTGATCTATCGTACTTCTTAAAAGCTTCTCTGTAAGAGAACTTGGTAAGAGGATGAAAAGAAAAGCTACCAATAGGAGAAAATATGTGCAAACCACAATTTGAAAAAGGATCAGTATCTAGACATTATAAAAATTCTCAAAACTCCACAGTAAGAAAAACCCAGGGAGGAAACGGGAAAAAGACACAGATATTTCACCAAAGTGAATAAACAGATGGTAATAAGCATGTAAAAGATGTTCAACATCATCCGTCATTGGGAAAATGCAAATTAAAAGCATAATGAGATATCACAACAGACACATCAGAACGTCAGCACCAAACAGGGACAATACCAGTTGACAGCCAGAATGCAGAGAAACTGGCTCATACAGACACTGCTGGTGGGAAGGTAAAGTGATTCAGGGATTCTAGCAGATGGTTTGGTGGTTCCTTATAAAACTACGCATGCAATTACCACATGACCAAGCAGCTGCACTCTTGGGCTTTATGTCCGAGAAATGAAAACTTACATTCACCAAAAAAAAAAAACCTGTCTACAAATGTCCATAACAGCTTTCTTTGTAGTAGCCCCAAACTGGAAACAGCCCAGACGTCCTTCACTAAATGACGGTTCAGCCAACGGTAGCAGGGAATGCTACCCAGCAATAAAAAAGAATGGACTACTGACATACACAACAATGTGGATGAATCTCCAGGAAATCATGCTGAGTGAAAAAAGCCAGTTCCAGAAGGTCACCTACTGTGTGGTTCCTCTGATGTAACAGGGTATGACATTCTCTAGCTCATCTCTATAGAGATAGAGAACAAATTAGAAATTGCCAGAATAGGGCCCCAGGGGAGGTGGGTGTGGCTCTAAGGGCAGCGAAAGAAATTCTGCCTCTGGAAATATTCTGTATCTAGATGGTGGCAACGTCAGTATCTAGATGGTGGCAATGTCAGTATCTAGATGGTGGCAATGTCTGTATCTAGATGGTGGCAATGTCTGTATCTAGATGGTGGCAATGTCTGTATCTAGATGGTGGCAATGTCTGTATCTAGATGGTGGCAATGTCAGTATCTGGCTTGTGAGACTGTACTCTAGTTTTGGAAAATATTGCCCTTGGGGTAAACTAGGTAAAGGGGTATCTGGGATCTCTCTGTATTACTTCTTTTTTAAAAAAACTTTTTTTTAAGATTTTTTTTTTTAATGTGGAACACTTTTTTAAAAATCGTTATGGAATTTGTCACAATATTGTTTCTGCTTTCTGTTTTGGTTTTTTGGTCACCAGGCATGTGGGATCTTGGCTCCCCAACCAAGGATCAAACCTGTACCCCCTGCACTGGAAGGCGGAGTCTTAACCACTGGACCACCAGGGAAGTACCTCTTTGTATTATATCTTCCAACATCATGTCAATCCACCACTCTCTCAACAACAAAAAGTATAATTTTAAAAACTGCAAGATTTTTAGAAAAAACACAGGTTTCTGCCTTCTCTTGAAGGCACAGGAAGGTCTTGTAACACTGGGCCCACATTCCCACTTGGCAACCTCTGCTGGAGTTGATGGCAGCGCTCTCTTTTAGACAATGGAACAGAAGCCCCTGTTTGCTACAGTCCCCACCTCTCCCCATTGCCCCCCTCCAGCCATTTAACACCATCACCGTTTCTTCTCTGCCCCTAAATACTGAAGTTGGGCACCTTTTCATTTCTTTTTTAGGGACTTCCCGGGTGATCCAGTGCCTGAGACTCTGTGCTCCCAATTCAGGGGTCCGGGTTCGATTTCTGTTCCAGCAAGTAGATCCCACTAGGAGTTAACATGCCCAACTAAGAGTTGGCATGTCACAACTAAAGATCCTGTGCGACACAACTGGGACCCGGCACAGCCAAGTAAGTAAATAAATATTATCTTTTTACATTTTTTTGGGGGGTGGGGGGTGCTGCACTGTGTACTGCTTAAAGGATCTCAGTTCCCAGACCAAGGACTGAACCCAGGCTACAGCAGTGAAAGCCCAGAATCCTAACCACTAGGTCAACAGGAAACTCCCTACCTTTTCTTTTGATTATTCCTATTTTCCTGCTTGAGAAAAGATAGGGAAGAAAAAAGCCTAAGGGAAAATGAATTGCCCAAGGGTGGCTTTTAGGTCCAATTTTCTCATCCAAAAAACTCTGTACTATTAATCCAAGATTTCCATTGTGTGTTAGATCAATGGGAAAGTGTTTCCCTAATTTTGTTCACCAGGGCATTGAATTACAACTCTCAAACTTAAGATAAAATCTGTATTTATTTTATTTATTTATTTTTATTTTTTTTATTTTTTATTTTTTAAATTTATTTATTTTTTATTTTACTTTACAATTCTGTATTGGTTTTGCCATACATTGACATGAATCCACCACGGTGTATTTATTTTAATATCCCAATATTACGCACAGTTAAGCAAAGTCTATTCCTCAATTTTGAAAACCTTACCTAACATGGAAATGATAGTTCACATTTAATCTGCTCAACATTGATACATTTAAAAACTTTTTCCAGACCTTAATTTTTTTTTTTTTTTTATTTTGCGGCAGGGGGCTGGGGAGGCTGTGGTAGGGGAGTGTGGAAATGATTTTATTTTAACCTATGATATATCCATGTAGGTTAGTGGATGGGGGAGGGGCAAAATCCGGGGGTGGGGGGTGGGAAATGTGCCAAACTCTCCTATGTCAATTTTAAAAGCATAGAATAAGAAGTAAAACTAGTTTTTATATAATTTATAAAATCAAGGCTAGACTTACTACCAAGGACTTCCCTGGTAGCTCAGATGGTAAAGAATCTGCCCAAAGTACGGGAGACCCAGGTTCGACGCTTGGGTTGGGAAGATTCCCCTGGAGAAGGAAATGGCAACCCACTGCAGTATGCTCGCCTGGAGAATCCAATGGACAGAGGAGCCTGGGGGGACTACAGTCCATGGGGTTGCAAAGACTCAGACATGACTGAGCTGACTGAGTGACTAACATACACTTAATACGAAACTTCTGAAAATGGAATGAGAAACACCTACACGAATACAGAGAGGAGAGGAGACGGACAGAGAGGAGATGCTGGAAACGTCTAGTCAGTGTCACTCAAGAGCCCCGCGCAGGTCAAGGGGAAACCCCGTGACACCCACCTGGTTGCCCGAGGAGCTGTTCTCGTTGCCCATGACGACTCAGGGTGCTCAGCGTCCCTCCGGATTTGATTAGTGCCGACTGGAAGAAACGAAAGGGTATGTACATCTGTAAAACTGAAGGAGGTCTGGGGCTTTTTCTGCCTACTCATCTCCCGGAACTTAAAAACCAGATGATGGGGAGTGTTTATCTCTAGAGTCTCATCATGGAAAACTGCATTTGAAGGGCTTTCCTTTGCGAAGTGCCACCCAGCCGTCTTTCCCAGTACAGGCTGGTGTTTAACTCCCATCCACGGTTGGCAGACACTTCTGAAAGACAAGTTTGTTACTGAGTCTCTGACTTAACGCCAAGGTACACATATACGGAGATAGACGAACGGAGTGACAAGGGGGCTGGTGTGCCAAGGAGAGCATGAGGCACGCCGCTGTCAGAGTGTTTTCTGTTTCCAATTGTGTTCGGTTTGGAAATCCAGAGCGCGGCTGGGGTCTCACCGTGGGGGACAGCAGAGCTGGGTGCCTAACATTAGCAGGCGTGAAATCCACTGCTCCTCGGGAACATGTGGTTTTGATATTTTTTTACTCTAAACACTTGTTTCAGCAAATCAGTTTCACTTCTGCACATATTTCTCTGAAGGCAGCACGGTTTTCTTGCTGAGGAAAATGGGTTGTTGTTGCCAGACAGTGAATAAATAATCATGAAAGGCGGCTTGCTGCCCGGACACCCAGAGTCACTGCATCGGGCTCCCTTGATGACACTGCTTATTAATCATCGTCGTAATGAAGGTGCTTCCCACACAGCCCACAGAGAGACCCAGGATGTCTGCTGACATCACCCAACAGAGTTCCAGCTCCGAGACCCCATAACAGAAGCAGGAGTAGGACTATTTGTTCTCTTTTCCAGGTGGAGAAACCAAGTTACAGAAAGCTTTTAAAATTACAGACTTTTCAATACATGTACCCCTATGTTCACAGTAGCACTGTTCACAATAGCCAAGCCATGGAAGCAACCTAAGTGTCCCTTGACAGATGAATGGATAAAGAAAATGTGGTACTTTATACACAATGGAATACTACTCAGTCATAAAAAAAAGAATAAAATAACGCCATTTGCAGCAATATGGCTACTAGGTAAGCTTTTATATATAGAACAGATAAACAGAGACCTATATTCAATATCCTATGATAAACCAGAATGGAAAATAATATTCTAAAAGAGAATGTGTATATGTGTGTATTGGCTTCCCTAGTGGCTCAGTGGTAAAAAAAAATCTGCCTGCCAATGCAGGTGATGTGGGTTCGATCCCTGGGTTGGGAAGATCCCCTGGAGAAGAAAATGGCAACCCATTCCAGTATTCTTGTCTCGGAAATCCCATGGACAGAAGAGCCTAGCAGGCTACAGTCCATGGGGTGCAAAAGATTTAGAGACAATTTAGTGACTAAACAACAACATATATGTGTGTGTGTGTGTGTGTGTGTGTCTGAATCACTTGGCTATGCAGCAGTAACTAACACAACATTGTATTTTTTTAATATTTGTTTTTACTTTTGACTGCACCGTGTGACACACAGGAGCCTACTTCCCCAACCAGTGATCAAACATTGGGAGCACCGAGTCTCAAATCACTGGTCCACCCAGGGAAGCCCCACCATATCATTGTATTAAATCGACTATACTTCAATAAATAAATAAATTAAACTACAGACTATTTGAGCTGGAGCCTTAGAGATCACCAATTTAATCCAGTGGCAAAACAGGCTGCAGAGAAGGCCGGGCATTTGCCGAAGACCCAGCTGGAGAAGCCAAAGCTGGAAACAGACCCCAGCCTCCTTCCTTCTGATTCAAGATTTCTTCCATGGCAGGATGGCTCAGCGATGGACGTACTCAAAATAAAACGTGTCCGTCGATTTGCTTAGGCATTCAACCAACATTGAGTGAGTAGCTACCACATACTATGTGTCATTAACAGTCCCAGGAAAATAAAATATAAATTTTTGAACAAGTCCAGTTAGAAAGCCCCCAAGAGAATGGATACATGTATATGTATGGCTGAGTCCCTTTATGGTCCGCCTGAAACTATCACAACATTGTTAACTGGCTATACTCCAACATAAAAAGTTTTTCAATAAATTAAATAAATAAAATGCCCCAAACAGAGAAAATGAGTGGCATCACTGTAAAGATCCACCCTCTCCCTCCTAACTCTTTAATCAAAAATTTGCAATTGCTCAATCCTATTTTGCCTTTTGCTGTTTATAAGATGGACCAAAAAAAGGAAGTATATGCTTACTTATAGAATGTAAATGTTCATTTATTTAAAATCAATCACTTCAGTTTATCTTTTCTATTCATTTTCAAAATGATGCCTCGCTAGGAAACAATGGTGAATGTTAAAATCACTGCACCCTTCTCCATTAAAATAACTTCCTTGCACCTGCCAGGCTGAACCACACACAGCTGGAATTACACATGATTTGATGCGACATTAATTTTTCAAACTCATTCATCAAATAAAATTCAATCAATTTTCTTAAGAATCAGACCATCTAAATTAGGTTTTCAGTTTTTAAAATTTTTATTGGAGTACAATTGCTTTACAATGTTGTGTGAGTTTCTACCCTACAGCAAAGTGAATCAGCTAGACATATTCATTTATCTCCTCTTTTTTAGATTTCTTTCCCATGTAGGTCACCACAGAGCACTGTGGAGAGTTCCCTGTGCTATACAGTAGGTTCTCATTACTTACCTGTTGAACTAGATTTTTTAAACTAGCTTTTAAAACGGCCTCTGGCTCAGTGTAAATTTCAAAACCTCCTGGAGGGAAGCCTGACTGTGTCTGGAAGTCTCTCCCAGTGACCTCTAGAACTGCCCCGCTTTGGCTTCCCCAAGACCAGGGTGGGGGTAAGTACCACTCTGCCATCTACTTACGGTCGGGGATAGTCTGTTGACTTTGGAGGCCGAGGCCCACGGAAAGTCTGCGTGTCAGCAACTGGACTTTCTCTTCCTCCATTCAGAAGCAGGCGAGGTCTAAGCAGAGGCGCTGACCCACCTAAAGCCGTCGGGCAAGCAGCCCAAACAGTCTCCACCCACGACGCTGACACAAACCAGCTGCACCCCATACCTGGGCAGAGCCTGCGAGCCGCGCAGTGAATACACAGACATCAGCATTTCCCAGCCCATTGAGGCTGGCCTTTCACGCGGAGGATTTTCCCCGTTTGTACATAAGCTGGGCTCCTTTCAGCAAAGGCTTATCTATACCAACACTGGCCCCTGTGATCTGATTGGCCGCACCTAGGGGAGCAGGACTGCCCTGCCCCGGGAGCAGGGGCACCATGAGTCACTCTGGCGCCCTTACGGTTTGGAGAGAGGGCCAAACCTTTCCTTCTAGAAAATGCTCCAAGGGCTTCCCGTTTGCACCTGGGAAAATTCCACCGTAAATAACATGGAAAGACAAAGAAAACTTGTGGAAACAGGATGACGCCAGCAATCTGGCACCTGTTTATAGTGTGATGCGTGCAGAATGTACTTACCCAGGCGTGGCTTGAGTTTCAACAAGTGAAGTCGTAAAAAGCCCAGACTGCGGGTAGGCAGACCTGTCTGCCCAAGAAGGAGGCTCTGGAGCCGGAGGGTGGGGCTGGAGATGGGTGTGCCCCCGAAGACCCTTGTGTCCAGCAGCTTCCTTCCTCCCCCGGATTCCAGTGATTAACAATCAGCCACCTATTTGCATGAATACAGCCAATTTTAACATATAATATGCATATATTTTTTGTAGTGGCAGACTTTCATTCATTCTGCAGAAAACCCTTACTTCTGTCCCCACTGTGTGACTCCTCCAGGTAAACAAGTCAGCATTTCATCAGAGGTTTCCTGGAGACCAGGTGTCAACAAGCTCAGAGGAGTCAGGACCTCCTTGGAGGGGAAAATTGGATGTGGAGGGGGATCTCAGGGCCCCACTTCTGCTTCAAACAGAGCTGAAGTGTGTATGTTTCAGCAGGCAATGGATAAGCGAGTTGAGATCTATCCATACAGTGGAATACTATTCAGCTGTAAAAAGGAATGAAATTCTGACACATTCTGTAACTTGGACAAACCTTGAAAGTACTGTGTTAAATGAAAGCAGCCAGATACAAAAGATCACATATTATGTAAATTTTTTTTAACATGCAATGTCCAGAATAGGTAAATCCAGAGAGGCAGATACCAGCATTGTGAATGTATCAAATGCCACTTAATTGCTCACTTAAAAATGGTTAATCCATTTGCAGCGACATGGATGACCTAGAGATTATCATACTGAGTAAAGTCAGACAGAGACAAATATATGATATCACTTATATGTGGAATCTAAAATAAAAATGATACTAAGACACTTTTTATAAAACAGAGATAGGGACTCCCATGGAGACCCGGTGGTTAAGATGCTGCACTTGTATTGCAGGGGTGGTGGGCAGGGTTCGATCTCTGGCCAGGGAACTAAGATCCCACCTGTGCTGTGCGGATTAATGTATATACCCTGCTGTATACAAAATAGATAACCAATAAGGACCTGCTATGTAACACAGGGAGCTCAGCCCAGTATTCTCTAACAACCTATATGGGAACAGAATCTGAAAAAGAATGGGTGACTCACTTCACTGTACACCTTAAATTAATACAACGTTGTGAATCAACTATACTCTAATAATAATAAAATAAAATGGTTAATTTTGTATCATGTGAATTTCACCTCAATTTTTAAAAGTGAATGTGTTTCATATCTTGAGATTCTGCATAAGATATTGCTTGAAAAAATAAATCTACTACTGGGGGAAAATTTTGCAAATGATTGCTTTTGGGTTTACTAATACTAGAGTTCCATAAAATTAAGAATTCAAGGGATAAGAAACAGGAACATTGGCCTACCCTCATCCCCTACTCCCATCAAAAAATCAACAGAGAATTCTTTTAGGGAAGAGGAACTTTTTAAGCAAAATATCTTAGATGAGCCCATTGAGAATGAAGAAAAGTTTCAAGCAAGTCTTCAGCAGGTGAGCAAACATAGCAAAACCCTGACAAAGAGAAGGAGGGAATGGAGGGCTCCCTCCCAAGGAGAGGGGTGAAGGGCAGAGAGAGGATGGCCAACCCAAATGGCAGAGTCCCGTTAAGACCGTGAAGGTGGGGGATGTTTGGTATTCAATTTTCAGCTGTGTACACTTCAGCAGGGCAAAGCCCCTCCAGGAACCACTCCCTCGGTCAACTCTGCAGCCTCATCTGTTGCTGTGACCACCACGAGCCCCTGGACCACGGCTACCAGACATTAAGCATCGTTGTTGACAGCTGTCTCACTGCTGTTGTCCTGACCACCACCAGGCATCAAAGTCACTGCCACTGGGGAAGAGAGTGAAGGAGTAGACAGACTTTTCAGCTTCTATCCCAGGAACCAGTGCTCGGCCTCTTTTAAAAAGATAGATTTCCCAGACACAGGGGATGGACCCAGAGGCAGGGCATCATGGAATCCAGAGTACCTTCATTCCTTAGCCGTGACCCCTTTTCCTCAAGGCAATACTCTGACAGGACCCCAACAGCAGTCTTATCACAGTCTATACATGTTTGTAGTTAATCAGCTTCCCTCTCTTTATGCCGTTTTCTTCCAAGCTGGACATTCAGCAACTGACCAGTCTCCACTTCCTGCCACAGATGGTGAAAGGCTCACGTATGTGAGCTCCATCATCTGTCTCTGGGACAACCTACCTTTGGAGGCAGGATAAGGTTGTGATTATGAACCAGCCCCTGGGGCCAGAGCACTGCCCAGGGAACACCAACTCCACCACCTACCTGATGTATAAATGCTGGCAAATTGTTTAACTTCTCTGTGCTCAGCTTGCCATCTCTAAAATGGGAATCAGAACAATTCGTCCCTCGTGACTGTGGTGAGATACGTTCCATAAAGCTCTTGCAATAGATTAAGCACTTGATAAATTGTTGGCTATTATACTATTACTGTCAGTGGGTCTCTTTGGAGCCCCCAACAGGCAAATCCCACAGCGAAACAAAGCTTATGCTGCCTTCTTTTTTATCCCTTCAGAAAAATCACGAATTCAGGTGTTACTAACTAGAAATCGGTACGTCAGCTAAACTGACTCATGCATTAAGAGACAGATGTTGATGAAGACTATGTATAACATAGGCCAATGAGAACTACATGGTTTAACACTGACAAAGCAATTGACGTTGAAATATTTACTGGGCAAGTTACACGTCGTTCCAATTCTGTCCCTCTATGTGATCATCGCTAGGTGCCCGATGGTAATTTAACTAGAGTTACTCTATGTCCCTGGGTGAATGAAACTGCACTTGTTCAAAAATGACCCACGGTTTAGGTTTCTAACTGATTCAAGGCAGCTCGCCACAAGCAAGACTGAATTCACAAGCATTTCGTCTACCCACCTAGTCTCCTGTAGATTCAAATACAAACTTTGTTTTAAAAGACAGTTGTTTGCAAGAATTTTTATTTTTCAACTGGTGTATGGATTGGTGTCATATCATCACAGCTGCAAATATAAACCAGGACAGCCTTTTTTCCCCTTTTTTAAAAAGACATTTATTTGGCTGTGACAGGTCTTAGCTGCTGCATGAGGGATCTAGTTTCCTGACCAGGGATCAAACTCCTGCATTGAAAACGCAGAATCCCAACCACTGGACCACCAAATCAGGACTGTCCCCAGGACTGTCCTCAGTTCATTCATGCAGTTACTCATCTATTTAATAAATACTGAGCTCTTTCTACATGCTAAGCACTGAGGTGCTTATGTTCCCCCGCACTTACAGCAAAACTATTAATATGAGGCAGGGTATGTTCTTTTTGTATGGATAAACAGTTGAAGTTCAGGCGAAAGTAAGAGGAAGGATGGAGTCTGGTTGGTCCCCACCTCAGTATTCAATGGACAGTGTAGTGCGGTCACCCTGGAAGATTGTCACCTAGAGTCCAAAGGTAACTAGCTGCCTTTATTGCTCACTCATTTATTTCCGTAGCCGAGCATGGAGTTTCCAGCTGTTGTCCACTGAGGCTTCTTGGGAAGGCCCCAGCTTATGAATTCCGCCCATTAATCTGGAGGAGGGTAGAAGGTAAGGTTTGGGCTGGTGATGAACAATCATGGCTGGGGCAGCCTGGCGGGGGTGGGTAGCCAGAAGCATTGCTGAGAGGAGCCAAGAGCATCACTGGGGAAATGGGACTTGGAGTCAAGTCCGACAGAGGAGGGGATGAAGCCAGGAGAAGCAGCACGGCAGCTAAACTGCAGGATGGGGGTGGAGGACTCGGCTCAGAACCCAGATTGTGCTGTCTGGGCTGACCCCCCACTTTATCTGCTGTGTACGGGGTGGGAGGCACAAGAAGTTAGAGAAACAGAGCTGAGATCATGCACGCCTGGTTTCATCGATGATAACACCTGGACTCAGAGAGGTTTTGCAGCCAAATTCCCACCTGTGAATGATCTACTGGGATGTATTGATTCATCAGTCTCTTTGAGTTTTCTGTGCAGGGCTTTTAATTCTCTATTTTAAAAACTCTTTTTTTTGTGTGGGGGAAATGTATATATTTTACAGGCTTAATACATTTTGATTCTTCTTCAACATTGAGTCGTCTCGATTGTTGACCTTGGAGATCACCTTCTCTAGCACAGATGAGGAAGTGGAGGCCTAGAGGGTGAAAATGATCTGCCTGTCCTCTCACAGCAAACCCGGGTTGGAACCAGAATTGGACTCAGACCAGGTTTGCTTCCAAGAGGCAGGCTGCCCTGCCAAGGCCTCTGCAGGCTCCAGAGTGGTCTCCAGAACAGCCTAGCAAGATCAGATAGACCCATCTTTCCTGCGTGGCACTGCCCTCTGGGCACAGTGGCCTCTGGCCATTCAAGTCCTGAGTCAGCCCAGGATGTGGGGGGCCTGACTGGGAGGGAACGCTTGCTCGCTGGCAGTGAGCTCAGATTCACCTGACCCAGCAGCTCCTTTGGCTGCTTGGCAAACCCAGTGATCTCAGCTAGCTGCTGTTCCCACAAATGGCCCCAACCCTCACTCCAAGCAGGCAGCAGCCTCAGCCTCTTCCTCCAGTGGCTGAATTCAGTTCTACTAAGTCCCTACCTTGCACAGCTGAGCACGGAGCTACTTATAGCTCTGTTATCATGTTCCTGTTTTACTACAAACAAACACCCGTAGCCTGGGAGGGGATTTATTAATATTAAGAGGCACTGCTTGCTTTCTGCCCTGGCAGAGGCCCTCCCTGAGCACCGCGGACCTGGCTGCTCCAGGGGTTTGAGTGAAATCACAACTCTTCCCTCATATCCTCCCTTAGCCTCTTGTCTTCTTCTCTCTCCCATCTCTGAAAGTCAAAGTTGCTCAGTCGCGTCTGACTCTTTGTGACCCATGGGCTATACAGTCCATGGAATTCTCCAGGCCAGAATACTGGAGTGGGTAGCCTTTCCCTTCTCCAGGGGATCTTCCCAACCCAGGGATCAAACTCAGGTCTCCTGCATTGTGGCAGATTCTTTACCAGCTGAGCCACCAGGGAAGCCCAAGAATACTGGAGTGGGTAGCCTATCCCTCCTCCAGCGGATCTTCCCAACCCAGGAATCAAACCGGGGTCTCCTGCATTGCAGGCAGACTCTTTACCAACTGAGCTATCAGGGAAGCCCCCCATCTCTGAAGCCACCTGGAAACTTTGATGTGAAAAGTTGAGTCTCACGGAACTTAGAAATCACCTGTTCTCACACCATGGAGATCAGACACAAGACTCTGCTCGGCTGGGCCAGTTATTAAGTTCTTGTTTTTCAGCTCCAAATCCACTCTATTCAGATGCTGGGAGGCTCTGAAAACCCCACTTCTGCTTTGCCAACTGCTCCTTAAGAGTCTCTGCCAGGGGAAGGCAGAGCCCAGAGGAGTGAGGCAGAAGTAAGGCACACAACTTCCTGTCTGCCTCCCGCCTCTGGGAGCATCACCCCAGGCTCACCACTCCCCCTCAGCAGCCACAGTCCCCTCCCGGGGCAGCGGAGGAGTCCAGTTTTCCCAGCTCTCACAGAGCTAGCCTCATAGACATCAGCCGCAACTGACTGGAAATCCCTCCACAGAGGTCTGAGGTCCCCTTCCGTGGGGCCCCTGCTCCACGCCCCTAAATAATAACCCCTACTTCTCTGTGCTCCCTAAGCCCTAAGTGTGACGCCTGCTTCCTGCAGTGGCTGCCTTCCATCATCCCTTAAAGTCTGCCTTTGTATTTACCTAGATAGCAATCCTTTATATTAAATTCTTGCTGTTGAAATAACTGGGACATTCTGCCTTCTGACTTGACTCTGATATGCTGGCAGAGCTGAGATCAAACCCAAGTCTTCTTTCTCCTGGTTCTGGACTCTCTGTCCTGAAACCCAATAACCATGGGTCCAATTAAATGAAAAAGTAAAGCGAGTTCACTCCATCAGCAGTTCTAACTTTTATGGTGGCTTAGCGCTAAATCGTGTCTGACTCTTTGCAACCCCATGGCCTATAGCCCACCAGGCTCCTCTGTCCATGGGATTTCCCAAGCAAGGATACTGGAATGGGTTGTCATTTCCTTCTCCAGGGGATCTTCCTGACCCAGCGATCGAACCCAGGTCTCCTGCATTACAGGTGATCTCTTGCATTGCAGGAAGATTCTTTACCAACTGAGCCACCAGGGAGGGAAGCCCTTAGGGAGTTGTTTAGGATTCCCCATCACCAACAATGTACTCGAACCCAATTACAACCTGGACTTCCTGTCATCCAAATGTCGATCTCTATTACCAGCTATTAGAATTGGGAGGGACTACAGCTCTGGCCTCTAAGGCTCCCAAGCTTTTCACATAACGGCACACAGAATTTATTGTTGTTGTTTAGTGGATAAGTCGTGTCCGATTCATTTGCAGACCCCATGGACTGCAGCCCAACAGGTTCCTCTGTCCATGGGATTTCCCAGGTAAGAATACTGGAGTGGGTTACCATTTCCTTCTCCAGGGGATCTTTCCGACCCAGGCATCGAACCCACATCTCCTGCATTGGCCAGTGGATTATTTACCTTTGAGCCCCCAGGAAGCCCCCTCACACAGATTATGATCACAGAAATATAGCCCCTGATTGGGGACAAGGCTCCTGGATGGCTTGTCCACTGCCCAGTCCCCATCTGGTCACATCAAGAATTGAGGATATCAAAATCTTGTAACTTGTCTCCCCAGCAGAGGGCTACTGGCCTAGAGTGGAGAAGCAGAAAGCTAATATAAGGCTTTTGTTGACAGATGTTGAGGATAAGGCCAGAGAGTTTAGGTACCTGGCCCCTGTGTAAAGAGCCTCACTCTTGGTGGACTATCTCAGCTCTTCTCCATCCTGCAGCGGGCCAGACTGGGCTCCTTTTCAAGCCCAGCTCAGTATTCCTGCAAAGAAGAAATGGTCTTCCTGTAGCAGAAGAACATGATTTAATCTGTGTAGATGCAAATACTGGCAGAAGCTGGAGCTCAGGAAAATGAGTTGTTTACCCTGCTCCCGTGTAAAATGACAGCACTTGGGGTTTGGTTCCTGAGGTGGAAGGTCAGAGAAGAGGTCGCAAGGTCAGAGAAGAGGTCGCAAGGTCAGAGAAAGGAACTGGGGGCTGGAGGAGATGAACCTGGGCTTTGGTGTGAGACAGAGAAAAAGGTAAAGGGGCGGTGGAACTTCCCCTGAAATGGGGTAACTTGAATAATAAGAATGTCTAACATCATTTTAACGTTAACGTTGTTTTAACGTTGTTTTCTGTTATCGTATCGCAAAGTCTCATGTACAGATGTGAGAGTTGGACAATAAAAAAGGCTGAGCACCGAAGAATTGATGCCTTCAAACCGTGGTACTGGAGAAGACTCTTGAGAGTGCCTTGGACAGCAAGGAGATCAAGGTAATCAATCCTAAAGAAAATCAACCCTGAATATTCATCAGCAGGACTGATGCTGAAGCTCCAATACTTTGGCCACCTGATGCTAAGAGTTGATTCATTGGAAAAGACCCTGATGCTGGGAAAGATTGAAGAGGAGAAGGGGATGACAGAGGATGAGATGGTTGGATGGCATCACCGACACAATGGACATGAGTTTGAGCAAGCTCCGGCAGATGGTGAAGGACAGGAAAACCTGGCGTGCTGCAGTCCCTGGGGTTGCAAAGAGTCTCGGACACAACTGAGCAACTGAACAGAACAGATCACAGAGTCCTTCTCTCTCCCCCAAGTTTTCACGCTACATTCACCTGTGCTTCGCAAGTACTGTGTCTTGCTTTATGTGGTTTTTGGCTATGACTGGGGTTTGCAGCTTGAGGAAAGTGCTGCGTTTTATTCATATTTGAGTCAGTACAGTATGGAACAAAGACAGCATAAAGTAGGGGCCTGATGTAGAGGAGACAGAGAGTATCATAAACCTTTGGGGATTCATGGAAATCTGAGGGTGGACTTTGGAGATCTCATAGGCATGGACTTGAACTGGAGTCTAGAAGGGCAGGGAGGTCTGCAGGCATTGTGGTAGAGCTGATGGTGACCTCCAAAAGTGCTCAAACCAAGGGGCACCTCCCACTACTGCGGCCAGTGCCCCTGGCCCTGTGGTGAGCCATCCTGACCCATGCCTCCGCGGGAGACCCTCCAGCATTAGCCGGTGAAGAACGTTACGGCATTTCTCAAAGCTGCTTGTTGTTTATGGTATTATGGCGATGCCATCAACAAGTTCTGTGCCTCTGATCTCCATGACCCATCGAGGAATCGTCTGGACCCAGAGAGGTGTTCAGGACTGTTCATTGCTCATGCCATTTTATCAGACTCTCTGCATTTCAAATTGCATCTTAACCATCACAGGCAACTGTTATTCAATCAGCATTCAATGCCTATTCTCTAAATCTCTCCAAATAAATTATTCCACTTTTAAATTTAAAAAAGGGCAGGGAGACCCCATCTGACATCTGGGTAAGCATGTATTTATAAACTTAAATAAAATCCACAAAAATAAAAGTCGGGGATCACACATACTGTTTGTATTCTTTTTGAAACTTTTTTTCCATTTAACAGTAACATATCAAAAATATTTTCCCATGGCTACAGTATCGTATTTAATAGCTACAGTGCATAATAAGTGGTTGCCAAATTTTAGCTGTTTAAAAACACACATCTCATTCCTTATAACTTCTTTCTGCCTGGGATGGTGGAGGAGGTTGTAGAGTGAGGCAGGTCGCGGGGGACAGGGGTGTGGTTAGCCTAGACCGTCTGCCTTAGGTTAGATGAAGCAGGAAGGTACTGAATCCAGAGACTTGTGAAGGGGGGATAGACTTAGGGGCACAATCAGGTTGGCAGGGTCAGAAATGGGGGCAAGGACAGAGCCAGCACAAGCAGATACGGTGGAGAGGGGAGGATTCTTGTGTCAGGAGAGTTCTGGAGCCCTATGCTCCTTTTTAACAGGGAGATCTGGGGTCTCCACTGGCAGTCACGTCCCAGGATATTTGACACAGGTCTTCAAAGGTCTAGTTCATGAGCTGGAATCTGGTTCTTTGGGGACAGAGGCCAGGTATCCATGGTGATGATGCTCTCTAAATTTTGAACCTCTAAACTAGAACCTGGGGATAATCATGGAATCCCTGCTTGAATACCTGCAGTGATGGGAAACTCACTCCATCCTGAGGCATCTTGTCTGGAGAGAGGTATACTGGTTCACTGGAGAGTTACTTCTATTGCTTCACAGTCTAGATTCCCACTCATGATTCCATGAGAACTGAACTAAGGGCTCTGGACAATAGTGACTGCAACTTGGATGTGGGCTGGGCAGTAGCCAGTGCTGAGGCCTGAGAACCAACAGGGCCAATCTAGCTGACTTTATGGACCATTATCTTAGACATGGGTATAGACCTCTAGTCAAGGACCAATCTAAATCTGCCTTGTTCTGAGACTGCATTCAATCAGCATGTTCTCTTGTCTTCATGATTGATGAGTGGTAGCTGTCAGTTAGCCAGCCCACAGCTGACCACAGACACGTGAGGGATCATAGCTGAGACCAGCCAAAATTGCCAATCCACAGAATCAGAGGCTAAACGAGTGGTTATTGTTGTCAACCACCAAGTTTTGGGATGGTTTATTACATTGTTGTTGTTTGGTCGCTAAATCATGTCCAACTCTTCATGACTCCGTAAACTACAGCACGCCAGGCTGCCCTGTCCTTAACTTTCTGCTGGAGTTTGCTCAAACTCATGTCCATTGAGCTAGTGATGCCATTCAACCTTCTCGTCCCCTGTCCTCCCCTTCTCCTCTTGCCCTCAGTCTTTCCCAGCCTCAGGATCTTTGCCAATGAGTTGGTTCTTCGCATCAGGTGGCCAACGTATTGGAGTTTCAGCTTCTGCCTCAGTCCTTCCCATGAATATTCAGGGTTGATTTCCTTTAGGATTGACTGGTTTAGGGGTATCCTTTTAATATTCTGTCATACCAGCCTGCACCTAGTTCTGCTTGGCCATCTTGAAAACATCACAAAGAACACTACGTGAGAGAGAATCAAGGGATGGATCAAATCCCTCTCGAGCGGTGAGATGACAGCTTACAAGAACAGCTCCTCGACAGGTGACCACTAGTGGCATCGTGGTCTGGACCAGACGAAGGGTCACTGCCCTGTCGATCCCTGAGGACGGTGCTCTGAGCATCCCATGTTACAAACCACGCTTAAAGCCTTAGCCCAAAGTGGAAACACGAAGCTGAGTATTGATTTGCAGTAAGAGGTCTCTCTTTTTTTTCCTGTCAAAACAAATCTTTGCTGATACATTTAAATATAAGGTTCTCCTTACTCACAATTTCCATACAGTCCTTCTCTGTGGACTGGATACTAGCAAAACCTATTTCTTATGAAAACAAGCTGTTGAAACCCACAAAAATTCAGACATCACTTTGAATCCAAAAGCTGAACTGTGCTGTCATTTTTGGAAATTAAATACGGTATCAACCTAATTGGGAACTGTAGGCTAAGGTGAAAGGAGGCTGGAACGAGGGCTAGGAAGGCTGTTTCAAAGCAAACAACACGATAAAGATCTTGAGTGTAGATATAGTACCAGTGCCAATCACATCAGAGCCAAAGATATTAACATGGATGAGTCATGAGTTAGAGCTAAACTAAGAAACGGAAGATATTTGCCTTCTCAGATGGTAAAGAGTCTGCCTGCCATGCACAGCAGACCCAGGTTCAGTCCCTGGATTAGGAAGATCCCCTGGAGAAGAGAGTGGCAACCCACTGCAGTACTCTTGCCTGGGAAATCCCACGGACAGAGGAGCCTGGTGGGCTACAGTCCATGGGATTGCAAAGAGTCAACACAACTAGGCGATTAACACACCGTGACATGACACAATTCATAAGACTTTGCAAATGTAATTGTTAGGCTTTAGAGAGAGTTTTGGCTAACATCGGGCACTTTCATTATGTAAAACAGAAAATAGCTTTCTAAAACCTCTGTTCTTCAGGTAAGTTTATTGTAAATTTATCTTTAAAATATTAGAGGACTTCTCCAGAGAAGGCAATGGCACCCCACTCCAGTACTGTTGCCTGGAAAATCCCATGGATGGAGGAGCCTGGTAGGCTGCAGTCCATGGGATCTCGAAGAGTCGGACATGACTGAGCGACTTCACTTTCACTTTTCACTTTCACGCATTGGAGAAGGAAATGGCAACCCACTCCAGTGGGTTCTCCAGGCAAGGAGAATCCCAGGGACGGGGGAGCCTGGTGGGCTGCTGTCTATGGGGTTGCACAGAGTCGGACACGACTGAAGCAACTTAGCAGCTGGTGGTTCCAGTGACTAAGACTCCATGCCCCCAATGTAGAGGGACTGGATTCAATCCCTGGTCAGGGAACTAGATCCTACATGCCACAACTAAGACCGGTGCAGCCAGAAAAATAATTAATTGATTTTTAAACATAAGGATAAAAATAGTTATTATATAATTTTTAAAGTCCTAAGGATAAAAATAGTTATTATATAATTTTTAAAGTCCTAATAAATAAGATTTTGTTAAGTCTTTTTTTTTTTAAGACTTTGTTAAGTCTTATTCTTTTCAGCAAGAACAAAAGAACATCTTAATCCTATTTTCCTTTTATTTTTTTAAGGACTGAAGAGCATCTGCTGGTCTCGAACCAGCCTCAGAGAGGGTAATTGGGTAATTTGATCACTATGTAGTTGAAGGAACCACTGAGCTACAGACAGCCCCTGTTTTCCTGTTTTTAAGTTAGCTATGGGGACAGCTGAAACAATAGAGGTATCCGAACCACCTGCCTCCCACTATTTCCGCCCCGAATGATACAAAACAATGAGAAAGAGAAAGGAAATGTATGCAAAAACCAGGTCCTTGGTATAAAAGAGAAGTTTAAGCAGTCTTCAAAATAACTGAAAATAAAAACAGAAAACTCAGACAAGTCCCAGAGCACAATTCCTCAGCTCCCATGCTCACCCCAGCACAGAACTTTGTAGAAAGCACAGACAGACCTAGTACCCTAGTGATGGAATAAAAATTCCCACCTTAGAGACTTTCCTGGTGCTCTAGTGGTTAAGATTCTACACTTCTAGTGCAGCGGGCACAGGTTTGATTCCTGGTCAGGGAAGATCCTGCATGTCACATGGTGTAGCCAGGAAAAATTCACTTCAAAGCAAAATAAGAAAAATTTAAACAGAACAATTTTCTCTGCCCACTTGAGCTTCCTCCCTTCCCTCTGTGATGTAGCATGTATCTGTATTATACCTCAACAGACTCCCCCTCAACAGTGGCAGAAATACCCATCCAACCATAAAGACCAATTTTTCTCCTTCTGGCACAAGTCAGGTAACTCCTTAGAGTAAAATATTTCTTTCTCAGTCTTGTAAGGGGTTATGATGACCCGCCACTTGCCTTGTACATGTGGACATCTTTTGTGAACTTTATGTATAATGTCGATATATCATTTCCCTTAAAGATAGTGATTGGTGCAGAACAGACAGATCAGATAACCTGGGACGATACTGGGTGGCTCCTAATGGAAGTTCTTTGCTTAATTCCCTACTTGCGTATGTGTGCTAAGTCGCTACAGTCATGTCTGACTCTGGAATCCTAGGACCTGTAGCCCACCCGGCTCCTTTGTCCATGGGATTCTTCAGGCAAGAATATTGGTGTGGGTTGCCATGCCTTCCTCCAGGGGATCTTCCCAACCCAGGGATTGAACCTGAGTCTCATATCTCCTGCACTGGCAGGTGGGTTCTTTACCACTAGCACTATCTGGAAAGCCCCAGTACTTACTTAGGACCTTGTTAGTGTTACTAGATGTATTACTTGTTTTCTGCCTATTTACTAGATCCTTGGTTCTTGCATTATCAAATGTGTGACTGAGCTGCAGATAAAATGAACAATGATTAGATTACTTGAAATGATTGATCAAATATATAGTCCTATAAGACCATGATGGTAATAGTCTAACTCCTAGATAAGAGTCAACAAGAAGAAACCATTTCCTGAACCAAACAGACTAATAAGACAGATGGCCCAGAGACTTTGGACTTCTGTTAACAGAGCTAATCCAGCAACAGCACATTGAGGGGCTTATCAACAAAATCATCACCTGAAATAGGAATGAGAATTCCCAGGGCAGTGGGACAAATTAGACACAAAATGCCTCCCAAACCGTGGGAGGAATTAATATGCTTCCAAAAGATAAGCACTACCCAGTTCTACCAGACACAAGTCATTAGCCACTACAGTCACAGCCCTGCCTACGATCTACCTTGAAAGGAATTCAGGGCAAAGGTCAGGATGAGGCACTCTATACTCTGGGAAAACTGACAAAACAGGCCTTTCAGATAGTTAGATATCTTCAGGAGAAAATTTTTATGAACCTCGATTCTTGCATCTTCTTTTACTTAAAAAAGCACTAAAACTATTAACTAAAATGTCTGCTCCTGCGGCTAGCAGCAAACTTCTGTTCAAGTGTGTCCCTGATTGCATGTATTCTCTTCTGCAAAATCACAGACATATTGGCCTCCTCTTTTACCTCTTCAGAGCACTTCTCAGAGCTCTCTGGGAGGCTGTCTCATGGATTATAATCCTCAATTTGAATGGAATGAAATTTTCCTCTTTCTCAGACTGACTTTGATTTTTTTTTTCTTTGCTATCAGAAAAACAGTGAAGACGGAAGGAAGATGAAGTTGGTCTAAAATTATTGTCAGAATGATTAAGTCTGACTTATTACTCTAAGTCAGAAAATACCAAAAAAAAAAAAAAGTTTGTGAGCAAAAAGAGCCTGGACTTCAAAGGGGCAGGGTCTCAAAACACAGGGCATTTAAAGAGACAGGTGTGATGTAAAACGCAGTGCTCTGGGGGAGGGGAAAAAAAGCAAAAACCACAGGAGAAGCACTCTATGGTAACTGCGTACTGAATGGGGAAAAGAAGGAGCAAGAGAAAATTTAGAGACTGACAAGGAAAAAAGGGAACCACAAAACCTTCCCCACCCTGTGCCACCAAACTTGGCAGACAGAACAGGGCAGTATTAACCCAGCAATCCTGCAGAGCATCCCAATTTATAAAAATGCAAAAGAGGAATGTCAACAAATCTATACAGGGCTATTGCAAAACAGGAAATATCAGGAGACAGCAATTCATATATATCACCTGGGGAAAATCTTTCCCCCACCCTCAAAACAGCTAGAAAGTAGAAGAAAATTGTCAGTCAGTCCACCAACCCTGAATATTCATGGGAAGGACTGATGCTGAAGCTGAAGTCCAATCCTTTGACCACCTCATGAAGAGCAGACTCACCGGAAAAGACCCTGATGCTGGGAATGATAGAAGGCAAAAGGAGAAGAGGGTGGCAGAGAATGAGATGGTTGGATAGTATCACCAACTCAATACACATGAATATGCGCAAACTCTGGGAGATAGTGAAGGACGGAATAGCCTGGTGTGCTGGAGTCCATGGGGTCACAAAAAGTTGGACACAACTTGGCAACTGAACAACAACAACACCAAACAATTAAATATTCTTAAACAAGCATTCGAGCATAAGTCAGTTCAGTTCAGTCACTCAGTCGTGTCTGACTCTTTGCGACCCCATGGACTGCAGCATGCCAGGCCTTCCTGTCCATCACCAACTCCTTGAGCTTGCTCAAACTCATTACCATCAAGTCTGTGATGCCATCCAACCATCTCTGTTGTCCCCCTCTCCTCCTGCCTTCCATCTTTCCCAGGATCAGGGTCTTTTCCAATGAGTCAGTTCTTCGCATCAGATGGCCAGAGTATTGGAGTTTCAGCTTCAGCATCAGTCCTTCCAATGATATTTGGAACTGATTTCCTTTAGAATGGACTGGTTTAATCTCCTTGCAGTCTAAGGTACTCTCAAGAGTCTTCTTCAACACCACAGTTCAAAAGCATCAATTCTTCAGTGCTCAGCTTTCTTTATAGTCCAATTCTCATATCCAAACATGACTACTGGAAAAATCATAGCTTTGACTAGATGGACCTTTGTTGGCAAAGTAACGTCTCTGCTTTTTAACATGCTGTCGAGCATATGTAAAACACTTCAGATTGGAAACTCAAAAATTCAATGAACAAAAACCAGGGAGAAATGTAAAGACAGTTGACTGGACTCAGGAAGGAAATAGAAAACAGCTGGATTACCTCAGAAATAAATAAATCATGAGGCACCCAAGAAAGAATAGATTCAAAAAAAAAAAGTTAAACAAGGGCACTGAAGAAAATCAGGTAAATGATGCCGAGAATGAGAAAAGACACAAGAGAGAAGCAAATAAGACTTTCCTGGTGACCTAGTGGGTAAGAATCTGCCGCCAATGCAGGGAACATGGTTCGATCCTTGGCCCGAGAAGATCCCACGTGCCACGGTGCAACTAAGTCATGAGTCACCACTGCTGAGCCCATGCTCTGGAGCTGTGCTCTGCAACGAGAGAAGCCAGCTCACTGAGAAGCCTCCACACTGCATCGAGAGAGCAGCCGCCACGCCACAACCAGAGAGAGCCCACGCACAGCAATGAAAACCCAGTGCAGCCAACAACACTGAACAACATTTTAAAGTAAATAAATTCTAGTTGTGGCATCAGCCATAATTAAAACTATTTTTTTTAAGAAGAAGAAAGAAGCAAATAGGGTCAGAGAGAAAATATGGAAATGGGAGACAAAGAGAGTAATATCCCTTTTGTTGAAGTCCTTGAACAAGAAAACAAAGCAATGGAGGAGAGTAGATATTTAAAAACTTTGATCCAAGAAAAAATTCCTGAAATAGAAAAATACCTGAATCTGTACATATTGAAAGGAATCACTGAATACCTGGGAAAATTTACCCAGAACAATCAATTCCCGAGGCAGCAGAATTCGTAAGTTATTATATGCTGAAACCTGTTTTATTCTAGCCTTGAGAGATGAAGAACAGGTTAACTGAAGATGAACTCCTTCATTCACACTTTAGTTCATTGGGATTTGGAGGGGTTTTAAAATGCTATTGCATGATTGCTTTGCTTTGTGTGTTGATTTTTAATAATATGAAAGCACTCTAATTCTTTTGGCTGTATAAGTTATTTGATATTTCTCTCTGGAGGTGATGAGAATTTTATCTTTTATCTTTGAAATCTAATAGTTTTACTATTTGATAAATGGGGACCAAAACTCATGCAGAAAATCTCACTGTTGCTAAGTTAAAGAAACAGAGTTTGAGTCTGCCAGAGAGGAAAGAATTGAAGGGGGAAGCTCTTTAGGGAAAGAGCCAAAATCTGTACACAGATTCCCCTCAAGTCTCTGACCAATTCCTAGAAAGCACAACCTCAGGTGAGTGAAGTCACTCAGTCGTGTCCAACTCTTTTCGACCCCGTGGACTGTAACCTACCAGGCTCCTCCGTCCATGGGATTTTCCAGGCAAGGATACTGGAGTGGGTTGCCATTTCCTTCTCCAGGGGATCTTCCCGACCCAGGGATTGAACCTGGGTCTCCCACCTTGCAGGCAAACGCTTTAACCTATGAGCCACTAGGGAAGCCTGAGTGAGCTCCAAAAAGCTCAAGAAAAAGCAACAGCTAGAAGCTAAAAGATCTGAGAGGGGGTTATAGCAACTGCCCAGTGTTGAGAGGGTAGTTTGCAGTTCAAAGTCCCATGGAATTAGAAGTGTAGTGAAAGTGTTAGTTGCTCAGTCATGTTCAACTCTTCTCGACCCCACAGACTGTAGCCCGCCAGACTCCTCTGTTCATGGAATTCTCCAGGTAAGAATACTGGAGTGGGTAGCCATTCCCTTCTCCAGCATTTCTTCATGACCCAGGGGTCAAACCTGAGTCTCCCACATTGCCAGCAGATTCTTTACTGTCTGAGCCATCAGAGAAGGCCCCCCCAACCCCCCAGCATGGAATTAGAGGGGCTTGGTTAATGCTTTGCAGTTCTCATTAAAACCCTGGAATAACTACACCATATGAATAAAGACTATATTTCAGGACTAAACATTATCCCCTAGGAATAAGGGCTAAATCAAAATAGACCTACCTTAACAAAGCTGAGCGCCAAAGAATTGATGCTTTTGAACTGTAGTGTTAGAGAAGACTCTTGAGAGTCCCTTGGACTGCAAGGAGATCCAACCAGTCCATTCTAAAGGAGATCAGTCCTGGGTGTTCTTTGGAAGGAATAATGCTAAAAAGCTGAAACTCCAGTACTTTGGCCACCTCATGCGAAGAGTTGACTCATTGGAAAAGACTCTGATGCTGGGAGGGATTGAGGGCAGGAGGAGAAGGGGACGACAGAGGATGAGATGGCTGGATGGCATCACCGACTCGATGGACGTGAGTCTGAGTGAACTCCAGGAGTTGGTGATGGACAGGGAGGCCTGGTGTGCTGCAATTCATGGGGTTGCAAAGAGTCGGACATGACTGAGCGACTGAACTGAACTGAACAAGGTCTAAAACTAAGCCACCACATGATCAAGGCAATCTATCAGTAACTTAACTGCCTGTAGAGGAAAATACAATATTATTTAAAGGAAGAGAATAGAATGTAGTACCTACTGTGATACCCAATACATAATAACAGACTGCTGGATATGTGAGGAAGGAGGAAAACAGAACAGAAAACAGAAATCAAGAGGGAGAATGATCAATAAAAGCAGACACACAGATGTCCTAGAGGCGGAAGTAGCTGACAAGAACTTATAGGTAACTGTAATGGTGAAAGACAGGAAGTTTCTGGAGGACATATATAATGGAGGATATAGGAGAGTTATGGGAACTTGGGCGGAAGTGGGGTGTGAAATAGAAAAGAACCTTAAGAGACATATCAACCCAAGGAAATTTGTGGTTCTTGTTTGAGCCCTGATTGAAATAAACTGCCTTAAAAAATGAGACAACCAGCGATATTTGAATACCAACAGGATTTTTAATATTAAGGAGTTATCATTTATTTTTAGGTATGATGTTATTATTATACACATATTAAAAAGAGTCCTCATCTTTTAGAGGTACATACCTTAATATTACTGATTAAATGATGGAATGATTTGCTTGAAAACAATATCATAGTTGGGACAGACATTAATGGCAAGTAGAGTTATAAATGAAATAAGATTGTCCAGATGTGGATAATCATTGAAACTAGTAATTGGTATATGAGGATTCTTATAATATTCCCCTTACCTTTGTGCATGCTTGAAAAGCACAATAAAAAGTGAAGAAAGGGAAGGGGATTGGGAGAGAGGGAAAGAAATTCTTCCTCTTTCATGTGTGACTCCAGTTCTCCAACAATCCCAGCTGAGTCAATCTTTGCCCCATCCATGGTGATGATTGCAGTCAGATCATCCCTTTCCAAGCATGCATGAAGGTGACCTGCTAGTAATTTGTTGTTGTTGTTGTTGTTCAGTTGCTAAGTCGTGTCTGATTCTTTGCAACCCCGTGGACTGTTGCCTGCCAGGCTCCTCTGTCCATGGGATTTCCCAGGCAAGAATACTGGAGTGGGTAGCCATTTGCTTCTCCAGGAGATCTTCCTGACCCAGGGATCGAACCCTGGTCTCTTACACTGCAGGTGGTCTCCTGCATTGCAGGCAGATTCTTTACTGAGTGAGCCACCAGTGCTGTGTGCTGTGTGCTAAGTCACTTCAGTCATGTCCAGCCCTTTGTGATCCCATGGACTGTAGCCCCCAGGCTTCCCTGTCCATGGAATTTCCGAGGCAAGAATACTGGAGTGGGTTGTCATGCCCTTCTCCAGAGGATCTTCCTGACTCAGGGACTGAACCCATGTCTCTTGTTTCCTGCTTTGGCAGGTAGCTTCTTTACCACTAGCACCACCTGGGAAGGCCCAAGCCACCAAGGAATGAGGCATTTGCAAAAGCATCTCAATCTTAGACAGCCTGGGGCTTGTGCTGGGGAAGAGGGAAGTACACTCAACAGACATCACATCGCGATGCTTCTGCCAGAGGCTGCTGCACACGATACCCTCACCTAATGTTCTTCAAAGAACTGGAACACATAAGAGGATGATCTTGTGACTAACAGGATTCAAGAGTTGTTGTCTCATCTGTTTGCTATGAAATACAAGATGCAAAATAACGTCATCAGATCCTAACTTGAACCTATGTTTCGGCAGAAGTGTAGTCATAGAGATGGTTTCTTGAGTGACCAGAAGTGAATACAGAGCCATGTTTTTCCTTGTTTTTTTTTTTTTTTTCTTGTTTTTTGTTTCTTTGTTTGTCTTGGCTATGCCCCTCAGCTTGTGTGATCTTAGATCCCTGGCCAGAGATTGAACCCAGGTCCTTGGCAGTGAAAACACTGGACCATGAGGGAATTTCCAGGGCCATTTTTCTAAATTCATAGAGTCACCTACAAAATTGTGTCCCCACAAAATGAGAAACCTGGTCCTACTTAGAAATGATCACTTCAGCTTCACCCACCTCCAAACCCTTCACAGTCCTTTCATACCAAAGGAGCACAAGCAGAAAGAAATAATAGTTCATGGTTTAAATCTTGCAACTCGGGATTTGATCAGCACCAAAGGCAACTATTCAGAGGTGAGTTGGACCTTGGTAGAGTCTGGATGTTACCTTGGTGCCCCGGAACCCTGAGTTACAGCCAGTTTTAGGCATTCCAGAACTTCGTGCAGATATAAGCAGTCTGGCTACAGAAAGCGAGCCCTCTTTGCTGGAACAACATTAGCCTGCGTTGCTGGGTTTAATCTCTTTATAATTCTTTGGCACCACTTCTGGCACTGGGCTTAGCCAAGTTGTTCCCTGACTCGAGTGTGGAGCAGAAATTCCCCTTTTTAGGTCACAAACTCAGAGCACCCACTCACACCAGTGACTCCACTGTGTCAATTTTAAATATCTCCATTAACATTTATGAAATGTTAGCAAAGTGGCAGCTATCCTGAGTTGCCCCTGCTGTACGTAGGCATTGCCCATGATTGAAACACACACACAAACTTGCCTGCCAGGCTAGGATTGTAAAAACACATGGATCTCCACCTCTTCTGAACACAACTGAATCAAGAACCCCAGGAAAAGGGTCATGGGTTATTCAGCGACCGTCAGAGGGTGCAGCCAAGCCCACAAAGATTGTCTCTCTGTGTGAGTTTCTTGGTTGGTGTCTGGCTGCTCCTCTCTTGTTTCACCACGTGGAGTCTTGGTCCCCATGCCCTGCCTTTGGTGTTGGGATGGGATCTCTTGTGCTGAGCTGGACAAACCTCACCTAGGCTTGTCATCTCCTTGGGAATCAGAGCATTGGACCAGCGTGAGCATCACAGTGAGTTTGGTTTTCTGCTGGCCGATACTCCACAATCTGGTCAATGGCGTTTGTCCTGGCTCCCTCCCTTCCCCATCAGCCACCCACTGCCGTCCCCTACCCCTGGCCTATTAAATCCACATCCTTGCCTGCACTTGTCACAGCCGCCCAGCTTATACTTCTCTACTCCCTCCAAATCACACACTCAAGCAGGAGACTTACAAGGGCTTGCCTTTATCCTTTGCTGTGAAACCTACACTTTCATCCTTCTCCTCTCTGCCCATCACATACTGACTAAGGACTCATAATACCCAGGTCCTTGGCAATGAAAGCACTGGACTGCCAGGGAATTCCCAGGGCCATGTTTTATAAACTCATTGAGTCACCTACAAAATTGTGTCCCCGCAAAATGAGAAACCTGGTCCTACTTAGAAATGATTACTCCAGCTTCACCCACCTCCAAACCCTCACTGTCCTTTTGTACCAAAGGAGCACAAGCAGAAAGAAATAATAGTTCATGGTTTAAATTTTGCAACTCGGGATTTGATCAGCACCAAAGGCAACTATTCAGAGGTGAGTTGGACCTTGGTGTCCGGACGTTACCTTGGTGCCCCGGAACCCTGAGCCACAACCAGTTTTAGGCATTCCAGAACTTCGCGCAGATATAAGCAGCCTGGCTGCAGAAAGCAAGCCCTCTGTTGCTATTTGATAGGGGTCTTGGAAGTCCATGAAGGAGGCTACAAGCCAGGAGGCAATAAGAAGGAGGGCTTAGCTCAGTGCCAGAGACCCCCAGAGCCTGTGCATGCTGACCTGAGTGGGGACTTGGAATGGGTGCCCAGCAGAGATGGGCCCACCTTCAGACTGGAATGAAGCAGGTAGGAACCGAGAAGTAGGGGTTAAAAGAGTTGCTACAACCCAGAGCTGTGTCTTCTCAATGAATCCCCCCTTCTCTTTTTAAATGAGTTTCTGTTTCTTGCAACCAAATGTTCCTGGATTAAAACCACACTCAAAAGTTGCCCATGACCTTCACACTCTGGCCTCTTCACAGTCCTCATCTTCTAGCATTTCCATAGTACCTGATACTGTTACGCCACCCTCCCCCACAAACTCCCTCCACTTAGGACTTTTCTGAAAGGTGCTGCTAAACCTCGTTCTCTTTTTCCTTCTCCAGTGCTCCTTTTCTCCTCTTTGTAAAGCCCTCTAATGAGATTCAGGATTTGGTCTTCCAGCCTGGGTTTCTCCTAGAAGATTCCACAGGTCCCCTTGCTTCCTCTACTGAGCCCATGGAGAAGACACCCCATCTAGACAACAGCCCTGACCTCTCCCTTCAACCTCCACCGCATTTTTAACTCTCTGATGGATATCTCCACTTGGATGACGCATAGTCACTCAACCTCCTGAAATGCACATTTGATATCTCCCAGCCAATCCCTCTCCTGACTTTCCCATTTCCGCTGAGAGGCCCACATTCTTTTAGCCACATCCCCTGGGGCTCTCATGGTAACTCTACACTGTGTTGTGATTGCTTACTTAGTCTCTATCTCCCCACTAGCCTGGGGGCTCCACAGGGGCCTGGATTATGTGACTTTCCTGCCACTGTTTCCAGGGGTCTGGTACATGGAGATCACTTAAATGTTCGCTGAATGAATCGATGATTATCTTGTATTTGCCCCTCTGCTTCATTCCTCTCATCTCTCCAATACATACTCACCAAGTCCTCTGAATTCTTCCTTCCCGAGATCTCTTTTCTTGTCCCCTTCCTACCCGTTGCCTTGGCTCCTGGGCCAGACCCTCATGACTACCCATAAGTGCTCTTGCAGAAGCAAGCTGGTCTCCCTGAGTGCAATTAAATGCCTGCAGAGTGGAAATGCCACCAGCAGAGTTTTCAGGTCTTCCCCAAACCCCTCTTGTAAACAGACAGAACAAAGTGCATAGTAAAAGTAAAAACCTGTGGACACTCACAACAGAACTGAATTATAAGGGTTCCCCTAACCTCAGCCATCCACAGGGCCCACCTGGTTTCGGCATCTGTGCAGGAGGACACAGAGAGAAGCAATAGGGCAAGGTCAGCTAGACCTGAGAGCAGGAACCCCCCCAGGGAGCCCACAGGTATTCACTGGAGACGATGGTGGGCCAATATGGGAGCCGCAGCTAAAACTGGGAGGAGCTTTGTCCCCTGCATCCACACAAACTCAGCTATTACACACTGGATTATACGCAAGAGTAAGTGGGATAAAGAATTTCGGTCTGTGCATTTCTGTTGCACGGAACGTGCTGTGAAATAAAACACACACACACACTCACGTATACACACACACTCCCACACTCCACTGTGTTTAACTGAGCTGCTAGATTCTCTCCTGAGGCTAAGTTCACTGCCTTACTTCAGTGTGATCTGATGACTGGGTTATAGCTGACACCAATCAAACTCAGAAACACTCGGCTTTTGTTGAAATCACATGGCAGCTCAAGTTGGCAGCCACGACGTCAGAAGCAGGTCTGAAAAGGTACTTGTGGAGTCTAGAGAGACGCTGTGCAAACATGTCAAAATCAACAGCATCGCCAGCTTTAAAATAACTTGTTGTCATAAAGTCTTGGTGTCTCAGGCCCTCAGGGCTGTCTTAAATCATCATTCCACAGGCTCATAAATACTTGAAAATCCAGTTTGCCGTTGGCAGAATCATCACAGAAGCCAGAAGAAATTTCAATAATCACCTAGCCCAAACTTTATTTTACCAGGGAAGAGACGGAGGTCTACGTTAACTAGGACTTGTCCTACCAAAAGCAACAAATCACTAAGTGGAAAGAAAAAAATACGGTTTATGTGGCTTTGGAGACAATCAGAAGGGGAGAAATAAGAAGCACAGATGGGCCTTCAATTTCCCTTTATAAGGGAAAAAAAGAAAGAAATGCATTTACCCCGCTAATCTCGGCAGCCAAACCAGTTTAAAGCACATGTTGCTCAAAGGAATAAAGCCATCAATCTGAGGCTTACTTACCCAGTATCCTCTCAGCATGAGGGGCAGAGAGGGGGAGAGGCCCTCTCTTCCTGATGTTACGGCTCTTCAGCACTGCCCTCCGCCCGCGGTCTGTCTTCCCAGGATCACATGGAAGCGTTCTATAAATGTGCCTTGGCTTAAGGTTGGGAACGCTGGCCTGGGAGCCGGCAGTGTGTAAGCAATCTGACCCAGGCCAGAGGCAACTTTCCAGAAACCTCTGCTGCCCAGAAGGAGGACAACAAGGGGCAGAGAGCTTGTAGGTACTGAGAGCCCGAGGTGCTCTGTTTTTCTGAGTGTATCTGGGATCTGAAGCCAGTCTCTACTGCTTCAGGCTGCAATCAAATTTACTTGAGGGCAGTTCTATAGTTTGCTTACTTTTCAAAACAAAACGGTCTTTAAAAAAAAAAAAAAAGCTATAAAATGAGAAGTGCTTTTGGTAAATGGGGACAGGCCACTTTCAACTTCTACCAGCCTTGTAAAATCAAGTTGTCTTTTTTGAAAATGTCACTAGGCCCCTTTGGGAAAGGGGAAGTGAGCAAAGGCTGTTAATGCCGATTCTAAATGGCAAAGATACCTAAAAAAAAAAAAAAAAATCCATCAATATTTTATTGTAGCCACACATTCTGGGAAACACTCACTGAGAAGGACAACGCAGATAGTGGAGTACAGTTTATTACACCCGCGAGCCCAAGGCAGAGTATCCTCTTAGCCAAGGACCCGGACCAGCTTTTGTGAAAACGTTATATACCCTAAGCGTATGTGTCCAAACCCACATCCCCAAAATTCCCTGAAACTAGTCTGAGCAAAGGAAAAAGAGATACAATTAAAGTTAACCCGTGATTCATAAGCCTTAAGCCTAGGTAGCTAACAGCAGACAATTGTCAATAGGTTGTGGTCATTCCCCAATAAGCATAATAGAAGGTATGATTCTATTCGGTTACACAGATAATTAGGGTATCGTTTCCATAGATACTGGGCATATAGCTCATAGTCTGGCCCAAGATGGAGTCTTGCTTTCAAGATAGAGCCTGTTCTGTTTCCTCCTTCATTTAATGAATTAAATGTGCAACTATGCAGTGGGAAACTGAGCAACTCTTAGAAATGATGGGGTGCTCTTTACGTGCCAACACTGAAAACTCTCCAAGATACATCATTAAGTGAAAAAAATTAAGATGCAGCACGGTGTGTCTAATATGTCACCCACCATCTACGTAAAAAAAAGGAGGGTATAAGCTTGCATGTGTATACAATGTATAGTATTATGTATAGTATATAAATTCTATGTTCTGAAAAACTTACACTATACTGTATTATGATACATAAATTAATGACTCTTTTTAGGAATTCACAGGAGAAACTAGTGACAGAGGCTGCTTCCGGGGGGCAGGCCAGGATGGGCCAGGGAGGGGGGGAGACTGGGGTCCAGAGAAAGAGGAAGAGTGCCTCCTTTTCTGGTCTAGGAATTTTATCTCATGTGAATAGTAATTTTTCGAAGAAAATTTGAAGGGTGATCTAATTTTCATTAGCGCAAATATTTAATTTTCAAAACTATTCTACTACTCAGAGCACGGAATTCAATTGATCATAAATCCTACTTCTCATATATTTAAATATTTTGATTGAATTGAGAAGGAATTCCTTAAGAAGATGGAGTTCTGTGGTGTGTGTGTATGTGTGTGTAAAAACCCTATAATAGCAAAACACCTGAGTGAGTTTTGAAATGAGGCATCTGAATGTTGGATGCTTAGTCCCAGTGGACTTGGGTCAAGTGTCCCAACATTATATGTTCAGTTTCATCAGGTGTAAAATTGTCCCCCACCTTACCTTCTCCACGGGCCTACAGAGTCCAAATAAGACAAGGATATAAAAACCCTCTAAAAGCAGAAAACCCCGATTCAGGAATTGGATGGTTCAGGGTGATCACATTTGATGTTTTCTTGAAGTTTTTGTGTAATTCAACCCTCAAGTATTTTAAGTCATATTTTCCCTTAAGAACAAGCATGGAAGTCAAAGGCATAGTTTCAGAGGAGGGTCCATGGTCATTGTGGTTAATGTGCATCTTAGTGCTATCCGTAATTTTCTCAGCATCACCTCCCATATTGTACATGATGTCTTCTTCTAAACAACCTCCTGTCCTGTCATTGTGAGCTGTCTTGCCCTCCTGCAAGGTTTTCTATCAAATCTTAGTTCTGTTCCCAGTTCATTTACCCAGAAGCATTTTTTTTAGTCCTCACATTAGTACCAAAGCATCATGGTTGGGCTAGTCTGCCTTGAGATATTAAAAAAAAAACTTTCGATTACACTAAAATTACTTTGCCAACAAAGGTCCGTCTAGTCAAAGCTATGGTTTTTCCGGTAGTCATGTATGGATGTGAGAGTTGGACTGTGAAGAAAGCTGAGCGCCAAAGAGCTGATGCTTTTGAATTGTGGTGTTGGAGAAGACTCTCGAGAGTCCCTTGGACTGCAAGTTCATCCTAAAGAAGATCAGTCCTGATTATTCATTGGAAGGACTGATGCTGAAGCTGAAACTCCAATATGCTGGCCACCTGACGCAAAGAACTGAGTCACCTGGAAAGACCTTGATGCTGGGAAAGGTTGAAGGCAGGAGGAGAAGGGGACGACAGAGGATGAGATGGTTGGATGGCATCACTGACTCAACGGAGGAGTTTGAGTAAACTCCGGGAGTTGATGATGGACAGGGAAGCCTGGCGTGCTGCAGTCCATGGGGTTGCAAAGCGTCGGACATGACTGAGCGACTGAACTGAGCTGACTGAAAATCACAAGCGAAAGTCCCAATGCCTATGAACTATGTGGTTCCTTCCCTCAGTCCTGAAGAAAAACGGCAGATACGTTGTACCAGCGGAGGTGGCGCCACCACATGGCTTCTGTGGCGATGCAGGTTTCATTTGTCCAGTCAGCTTTGAAAGGATTCTTAACCTAAAAACTAATTAATTAACAAAAGAAAAAAAGATAGTTTTTAATTTGAAGATATTTGACATATTTCAAAATTTGCTTATAAAGCAAGGTTTTATAATATTTTTATTTTGTATTACTTATTTGCCCAATTCAAATTCATGTAAATCCAGACTTGCTGAAAATTACTAGCATATGGCCGAGAATGAAAAGGAAACAAAACATTTCCCAGGAAATGCCTAGAACTGCTGATTATTTAAAAGTTCTAAAGTAAATTCAAACTAATGTTTATTATGACAGTAAACAGGTGGATTTATTAAAATAAAAAGATAATGTTTACAGTTCATTATCTCCTTATGCAGTGAAAAAGAAACTCCCATTAAGGAAGCAAGTGGAACATACACACTAAACCCTTTCCCTTCAAGGTACTTCATTAAAGTGATCTCTAAAGGATGTTTTTTGTTTTCAAGCATCTTAGGGCAATAATGAAACAAACTGGACGGCACATCAGCCAAGAGATGGCTCCATGTTTGTGGGTAACGGGAAGGGGATGGAGACTGATCACAGGGGAATCAGAGCTGAGGTGTCCCAGCCCAGAGCTCGGGGCAGAGGGGCAATGAAACGCCAGGAAAGTTGCAGAGAGCTGAAAACTCCCAAGAGAACCAAGAGAACGGGCTGAAAATAAAAACCAGGTGTAAGTGAAGCCAACTCCCCATCTCACCCCTTCCTGGTGCCTATCAATCAGACAAAACCAAAACCAAAACCAAAAACCACACTTGCCACGTATTCTGGAAAAAGAAACAACAGCAGAAAGTTAAAGGTAAGTTTAATGAAATAACTTACAAGTAGATTTAAAGAAAGATTTAAAATATGAACGCATATGAGAGACTTAGGGAGTCAGTCCATGACGTCTCACATCTGATTAACAGGAGATCCAGACATGCAACAAAAAAGAAGGAAGAAATTATCAAAGAGAAAATATGAGAATAACGAAAATATTTTCCAAAGTTGAAGGAGATGAATCTCCAGATTGAAAAAGCATCTGGTAAAATAACTAAAACTATTTCTCACTGTCCTGTGAGTTGACAGGGCTCAGCTAGCCAATTCTCATGTTGGGAGAAGGCTCTCACGTGGCTGCAATGAGACTGCCGCTAAAACCAGAGTCATTCCAAGGCTCCATGGATTTGGGTTTTCAAAACACTCACTCCCATGGCTGGCAGGTCACACAGACTGGCTAGAAGCTCAGCAGTGGCCTGCCTATGGCCTCTTCGTCTGTCTTGAACTTCTTACAGCATGGCAGATGGGTTCCAAGAGCTACTGTTTCAATACACAGGAAAGAGAAACTAACAATCTTTGGAATCCAGAAACGGACACAGTGTCATTTCTGCTATATTGTACCAGATTAAAGGGGAGGAAACATAGGTCTTCCATTTCAGTGCGAGAAATAGCAGAGTTTTCACAGCCATCTCAAGTTACCACCATCCCCTAAATGCTTCTAGAAATAAAACATACTAGGTCACTTACAAAGTAAAAAGAATCAGAACCATCATTTTCCAGCGTTTCCTCCCTTGTGTACCACACTCCAGTTACATGTGCCAGACTCATTTTATCCTCGAGGACTTTTCTCTGCCATTGTCTCTGACTAGAACACATGTTCCCTGAATCTTTGCATGACTCACTACTTCTCACAATTCAACTCTCATCTCAAATGTCACCTCCTCTGAGGTGTCCCTGCTCATCATATCTAAAATAGCATAGTACTCGTGCCTGGCAAATCCCATGGACGGAGGAGCCTGGTAGGGCACAGTCCATGGGGTCGCTAAGAGTCAGACACGACTGAGCGACTTCATCTTCACTTTTCACTTTCATGCATTGGAGAAGGAAATAGCAACCCACTCCAGCGTTCTTGCCTGGAGAATCCCAGGGACGGGGGAGCCTGGTGGGCTGCCATCTCTGGGGTCGCAGAGAGTCAGACACGACTGAAGCCGACTTAGCAACAGCAGTCAGCATTTATATCCTTAGCCTTACTTAAATTCTTCATAGCACAAACCAAGTCTTTTTTTCTTGTTTCTTATTATGTCTCCTTCATGAGAGTAGCAACTTTGTCTTTTTTTTAAAGTTTTTTTTTTGATGTGGACTATTTTTAAAGTCTTTATTGAATTTGTTACCATATTGTCTCCATTTTGTTTTGGTTTTTTTTTTTTTTGGCTGCAGGGCATGGGGGATCCTAGCTCCCAGATCAGGGATGGAATCCCCAACCCTCTGCACTGGGAGGTGAAGTCTTAACCACTGGATGACATCAGGAGGCCTGCAACTTTGTCGTATTCAACATTGTATCTGCAATGCCTACAGCACTACCTGGAATGTTTGTTGAGCAGCTATTGAATCAGAATCCATCTCAAGCAGACAACAAAGCAATGCCTTTAAGTTTCTGATTAAAAAAAACAAACACCATTTTCAACTCAAAATTCTATGTCCAGTCAAATCATCCACCAAATGGAAAGACAGATTAGAGACATTTTTCAGACTCATAAAAATTTCCCCTTTACCACTCTTCTAAGAAAGTGCCTCCACAAAATCAGAGCATAAATTAAGAAAGGTTTTAAACATGGAATCCAGAAAACAATGGATTTAACAGAAGGAAGCAGGAATGGGAAGCCCCTTGAGAACTGTACACAAGACTGGAACAGCAGTGCCTTCAAATTGAAGTAGGCAGATAGAGGGTGCTGGGGTGGAAATCTCCAGATTAAAAGAGAATTCCAGTAGAATAGCTGAAGTGAAGGAAAAGAGTTGGGAAAAGATGACAAAATGTTTCTTCAAATAGTGCAATCAAAGCAATCATAAACTGTAGGAGAAATCTAAAGTATAAGAAAAAAATGTAACCAGCAATCATATTCATCACTAGCTCCTTGCTAAACAATACTCACAGAAATCCAATAAAACATTGCTTGTCATTTCCAGATTCAGAAATCAATCTAGGAAGAAGCACAAATGGTTCACCTAAGAATTGCAGTGCCACCTCTCTGCCAGGGACGATCTGTGTATCATCTGCCCCCAGTGATAGTATCCTCAGTGTCAGCCAGGTGGCAAGTGGTCTGGCTCTGAAATTCCACCTCCTCTTCTGAGTATTTATGCAAAGAAAACAAAAACACTAAGCTGAAAAGATGTATGCACCCCTATGTTCATTGCAGCGTTATTTACAGTAGCCAAGATATGGACACAACCTAAGTAAGATCAATGGATGAATGAATTAGAAAGAAAACGCTGGTATAAACTTACAATGGAATATTATTCAGTCATTAACAAAGAATGAAATCATGCCATTTGTGATGACATGGATAGAGTTCAAGGGTATTAAGCAAAACAAGTCAGAGAGAGGGAAACAAATACCATATGATCTTTCTTCTATGTGGAATTTAATACATATACATACATATATACCTATGTAACATCAAGCTCATAGATACAGAGAAAAGTGGTTTCCAGAGGCAGGGTGTGGATGGGAGATATCAGTGAATTGCTTTTTTCATTTAAATTAAATTGAATTATTTAAAGTTTTTTTTAAGATTTATGTCTTGATTTTATTTTTTGGCTACGGTAGGCCTTTGTTGCTGCATGTGGGCTTTCTCTGGTTGTGGTGAGCAGGGGCTCCGCGTCGCTGCGGTGCGTGGACTGCTCATTGCCGTGGGTTCTCTTGTTGCAGAGTGTGGACTCGAGGCACTCAGGCTTCAGTAGCTGCAGTGCATGGACTCAGTAGTTGTGGCTGAAAGAATTAGCTGTTCAGCGGCATGTGGGTTCTTCACGGACCGGGGATGGAACCGGTGTCCCTTGCATGGCAAGGTGGATTTTTAACCACTGAACCACCAGGGAAGCCCCTGAACTGAACTTTTAAAGAAGAAAAAAAATCTCTACAAATTCCTGACCCAAATTCAGTGAAACTGGAGACTAATTTCAAAGAATGACAAAAGCAAACAAACAAAAGCCAATTTAAAAAATCTTACAACACCCCCTAGGATCACCAAAGAATTCACGCTTTTGAACTCTGGTGTTGGAGAAGACTCTTGAGAGTCCCTTGAACAGTAAGATCCAACCAGTCCATCCTAAAGGAAATCAGTCTTGAATATTCATTGGAAGTTGAAACTCCAATACTCTGGCCCCCTGATGTGAAGAACTGACTCACTGGAAAAAAACCCTGATGCTAGCAAAGATTGAAGGTGGGAGGAGAAGGAGACAACAGAGGATGAGACGGTTGGATGGCATCACTGACTCGATGGACATGAGTTTGAGTAAACTCCAAGAGCTGGTGATGGACAGGGAAGCCTGGCGTGCTGCAGTCCTGGGGATCACAAAGAGTCGGACATGACTGAGCAACTGAACTGAACTGAGGATCCTTATCATTAATCCTACTAGGTATAAGAAAACTAAAGGTCAGGGTGGTGAGGTAGCTTCCAGAGTCCCGTAGTTTATATGTGCAAGAGTAGAAATCTGAAACTTCCTCTCTGAGAGTTTCCCAGGTGGCATTAGTGGTAAAGAATCTGTCTGCTGGTGCAGGAGACGTAAGAGACGTGGGTTCGATCCCTGGTTGGGAAGATCCCCTGGAGAAGGGCATGGCCACCCACTCCAGGACTCTTGCCTGGAGAATCCCATGGACTAAGGAGCCTGGAGGGCTACGGTCCATGGGGTCACAGAGTTGAACACGACTGAAGCGACTAAGCACACAGGATCATTAGCTGAAAAAGAGGAAAAATATAAATTAAAATTGATGCCTATTTTACAAAAATGAAATAAAAGTACTAGCTCTCAAGTTTAAGGTATATAGTGGAAAACTAACACTATGAATGAATTTATTTTAAAATAAAGAAGGAACACAAAATGAGGAAGACTAAAAGTAAATAAGTAAATGTACTCAAGATATTGTGAAAGAAGAGCTAAATTAACCTTCAGAAATTAGAAAGTAGGAGTGCTATGAAAAGCAGAAATTAACTAAATTTTAAATAAATAGGGAGAGGACATATGTATACCTATGACTGATTCATGTTGATGTTTGACAGGAACCAACACAATTCTGTAAAGCAATTATCCTTCAATTAAAAAACAAATAAATTCAAAATAAAAAATAATATATTTTAGGGACTTCTCTGGTGGCCCAGTGGCCTAGACACCACGCTCCCAATGCAGGGGGCCCAGATTTGATTGCTGGTCAGGGAACTAGATCCCACATGGCGCAACTAAGACTTGGTGCAGCCAAATAAATATTTTTAAAAATAAAAATAAATATTTATTTTAATCTAAATTTGAATTTAAAATAAATATAAAAACAAATAATGGTAATTAAAACCTAGTTACAAACAATATTTACAAAGAATAGAGAAAGTCTAAAAATTTAGATTAAGAAAAGAATAATACGTGTTAACTAACATGATTCACTTTTTATGGTTTTTCTACTTTGCAGATTTTAATTTTTCTTTATTGCCTTTGATCCATTTTCATGAAGCTTCCATGAGTATTTGAAAGATGTGCATTCTTATGCTTACAAAGTTCTACACATCAAATCAAGTTGCAAACTGTCCACTTTGCACACAGAGTGGTCAATAAATAATAATAAAGAAAAACAAAGCTGCTCTATTTTGAAGCCCTTTATAATACGCATTGGGCTTCCCAGGTGGCACTAGTGGTAAAGAGCTCGCCTGCCAATGCTTGAGTTTGATCCCTGGGTTGGGAAGATCTCCTGGAGAAGGGCATGCAGCCCACTCCAGTATTCCTGCCTGGGAAATCCCATGGACAGAGGAGTCTTGCAGGCCACAGTCCATGGGGTCGCAGAGAGTGAGATGTGAAGAGACCTAGCATGCATGCATGCATAATGTGCCTTAGATCAACTTTCCTAAGCTGGGTTCCAACCAGTATCAAGTGTAAATCATCCATTCCTGTTAGTCCCTTAATCACCTCCCATGTTTATTTTTCCTTCCTGCCTTTTCTTCCTTCATATTTCCTACCAGGGCACTCCTTAAGTAACACAAAACTAACAAGAACAAAAATACTTAAGCTAAAATATATGTATTTCTTAGCTTGTGCTAAGAACTTTAATATTGACCGATTTTAATATTTTATAATAACTCTCTGATGCCAAATTATTGTCCTCATTTTAGAGGTAAGGGCAGTAAGTCAACACAGTTAAGTAATGTGCCTAAATTAGTAAGAAATTAGCTCAAGTCTATTTCACAATGAAGCCTGGTTAACCATTATGCCTACAGTCTCATCTGTTTCATTTGGCCAAGAGAGGATATCTGATAGCTTTGCCCAGAAGGATAGAGTGTGCTGTTTTTCCATTGTCAGAGAAGTATATCAGCTAAAGAAGAGAGAGAGTGTGTGTGTGTGTGTGTGTGTGTGTGTGTGTGTGTGTGCGCGCATGAGGGTATGTGTGTGTGTGTTAAAACTGGAGATCCAGAATATCAACTTAAGTGAGCATTCCCAAAGAGTGCTAGAATGTAATGAAAATTTCATCCCCTTTGCAATATTTTCAATATTAATTTCAACCACTAATTTCAATGTTCAGAGTTTTGCTAAACTGCATTACTCTCTATATCTTAAAATACATTGAGAGAGTAGTATTGAAACATGTACATCATGTACATTACATTATGGTACATGTACCCTATGTAAAATAGCAGTGGGAATTTGCTGTATGATGTAGGGAGTCCAAAGCTGATGCTCTGTGACAACCCAGAGGGGTGGGAGGGGGAGGGAGATGAGAGGGAGTTTAAGAGGGAGGGGACATATGTATACGTATGGCTGATTCATGTTGATGTATGGCAGAAACTGTCACAATATTGTAATCATTCTCCAATTAAAATTAAATAAATACACTGAGTATCAGGTTTGGTATGTGTTTTTAAAAGAGTGCTGTGTATAAAAAATAACAGGGCAATAGACTAAAAAGTAGTAGACATATACCATGTTTCTGATGTGAGATAAATACAATGAGAATTTCTGTGCAAGAAGAAATAATTACATTTAGGCAAACATTCGCATTCTCTTACACAATTGAGAAGACCAATATTAATATGTAAACCTGTTTTCTGCGCCAAAAACATTTTTGAAAACTATCTCAATTATGTTTTGAGATTGGGATATTTAAAAGTTAGCAAACAGTACTCATGAAATCGATCAGTAATTAAAAATGAAAATAACACCAATTTTGTAGCATTATTAACATCCTTATTATCAGGCAAAATAGCACAGCTAAGGCTGATTTTTAAAAAAGAGAAAAAATATGATAAGAATATTGAGAGGAGAAGGAGGGCATAAATGAAATGTTCACAACAGATCATACTCCTGGGATTTCCCTGGGGTCCAGTGGTTTAGACTCAGGGCTTCCAATGCAGGGGGCGCTGGTTTGATCTCTGGTTGGGGAACTAAGATCCCACATGCCTTATATGCAACCAACTCTTGGATGAACAGGTGAGTGTGGCACAACAGGGGCCCCTTTGCACTCTTGAAAAATGCCAAGATAGCATTCACGATAGTGAAAGGTAAGAGTAGCTAAGTGTCTATTAGCTGATGAATGGCTAGATCAAATGTGGTCAATCCACACAGTGGATTATCATCCAGCCAGAGAAAGGACTGAAGCATGCTACAACTTGGACACACCTTGGAAACATCATGCTAAATGAAGGCCGCCACATATAAAAAGACAACACATGATTGCGTGGTTCCACTAATGTGAAATGTCCAGAGAAAAATGGCAAATCAGGAGGAACAGAAAATAGGTTCCTGGTTGCCAGTGGCTGGGGGAGGCTTGGGGGTAGTGAGGGAGAGTCTGCTGATAGGCATGGGGTTTTTCCCTCAGGTGATGAAAATGTTCTAAAATAATTGTGGTGATATTTGCAAAACTCTGTAAATATAATAAAAAAAAATTGAATGATACACCGTAAAAGAATGGATTTTATGATATGTGAATTATATCTAAACGAGACGAAAAATCTTACTGTAGTGCCCCGAGGCAAGCACTGTGTATTGAAACGGTTCTGCTCTACCAAATCATCTGGTTCTGGGGTTGGTCCATGAGTAGCATCATAGGCACTGCCTGAGGGTGAGACATGGACAATGAGAGGCCTTCTCCCAGGCCTACGGAAATCACCATCTGTACCTTAACAGGGCCCCTTCCCAGGTAACGCATATGTACATTCAAATTAGAGACACCATGATCCAAAGCATTAATGAGGTCTTAAGAGTCTAGCATCGAATGACAAGTATATAGAACAAGCGATCATACGAACACACTTGATTTCAAAGGCATGAGAGAGATTAGAAAAAAATGTGAGAACAAATTTTAATTTAGAAAAAAAATTGTTTAATTTGTCGGCCTTTATTTCTTTACAGGTTTCTCTTTTCTTTTATAAGCAATAACTTGCTTTAAAAATATATATATCTATCCTTTTTATTTATTTGTAGGTCTTAGTTCCCCAACCAGGGATTGAACCTATGCCCTTGGCAGTGAAAGCTCAGAGTCCTAACCACTGGACCACCAGAGAACTTCCTACAAGTTCTCTTTAATGTTAAAAAAAGAAAGAAAAGAAATCGGGGGTGGGGGAAATTTTGGATAAATGGTGTGAAGTCCAGGGCTTAAGCATGCTATAAAAGGTCCTTGAGCTAATATCATTTGTGGGTTTTTTTCTTTTTTTGTCAGCTAGAAATCACTTCAAGTGTAGAACTTTCTCTGACCAGCTGTTGTTCTAAGTGCTGTTGACTAGCATGGCTGTGGACTCTTTTCTAAAAAACACAGGGCAATGCTTGTGGGGTGAGAAGGTTAACAGACAACCATATTTAGACCTTGAGACCCTTAAACACCTATAGCCTTGAAAATGTTGATTTGCACTTTTTGATTACTAATTTGTACTTATTGTTCCACAGTACAGATTGAAAATTAACATTTTAAAGTTTAATTTCTCTTCTGAAATGATACAATTAACATATCACTGAAGCAGTACAGATTTAATAACCTATTTCTCTTCTTATTTCTACTCCAGGTAAGCAGTATTAACAGTACACCATCAACCCTGAGATCAAAGGTTTCTGCATTCACGGATTCAATCGACCAAGGATAAAAAAATATTTTAGAAAAATTTTTTCTCTGGAAAGTTTCAAAAGGTAAAATTTGAATTTGCTATGCACTGGCAACACTTAGGTAGCACTTACATTATATTTAAAGCTATTTATGTAGTATTTGGAATTCCCTGGTGGCTTAGACAGTAAAGTGCCTGTCTACTATGCGGGAGACCTGGGTTCGATCCCTGGGTCGGGAAGATCCCCTGGAGAAGGAAATGGCAATCAACTCCAGTACTATTGCTTGGAAAATCCATGGACAGAGGAGCTTGGTAGGCTACAGTTCATGGGGTCGCATTGAATTATCTTGGTACTTTTGTAGAAAATCAGTTGACCATGCATGTATGACAGGCTTCCCACGTGGCTCAATGGTAAAGAACCTGCCTGCCAATGCAGGAGATACAAAAGACTCGGGTTCACTTCCTTGGGTAAGGAAATCCCCTGGAGGAGGAAATGGCAACCTGCTCCAATATTTTTGCCTGGGAAACCCCAAGGACAGAGGAGCCTGGCAGGCTACAGTCCATGGGGTTGCAAAGAGCTGGGCATGACTGAACATGCACATACCTGCACACGTAGATGTATGGGTTGATTTCTGGACTTTAAGTTCTATTCTATTGATCTTTATGTCTATCTTCATGACAGTATTACAGTCTTGGTTACTATAGCTTTGTAGTAACTTTTGGAATTAAGTATGTGTCCTTCCAACTTGGTCTTTCTTTTTCAAGGTTATTTTGGCTATTCTGGGTCCCATAGGGCTTCCCTGGTGGCTCAGAGGTCAAAGCGTCTGCCTGCAATGCGGGAGACCTGGGTTCGATTCCTGGGTCGGGAAGATCCCCTGGAGAAGGAAATGGCAACCCACTCCAGTATTCTTGTCTGGAGAATCCCATGGATAGAGGAGCCTGGTGGGCTACAGTCCACAGGGTTCCAAAGAGTCAGACACGACTGAGCATCTAACACTTTGACTTAACAAGGAGTCTGGAGGTAGGCAGACTCCAAGACACTCAGCAATTCAGTCACGTCTATGTCCATCCTTGCCCTCCAGTGTTCCCAGTATTCTGGTCTTTTCTCATGCTTGTCTTCTCGTCAGTAGTAGACAGATGGTTGTCATCATGCCAGACTCCATTTCCTCACGCCAGCATCATAAAGAAGAGTGAGGATGGTGATAAAGACTTTCTTTTCTGCAGGCTTTGTGAGTGATCCAAATGTGAATCTGCCTCCCATATCACTGTCCAGAACAGAATCACGTCCTCTCCCTAGCCCAATCTTCGGGGAACGGGGATGAGATTACCATGATTCATTTCAGGGCATACATTTCCTGAAATCCAGGTTAAGCAGGAGTGAGGTGTGATATATACTGCAAAGAATAGTGCTTACCTCAAACTGAGTACATCTGATTCACAACATGGTATTTTTGTAGACTTGGGTAGTAACTCAACTGACATTGTTCCTTTGAAAAAAATGGGTTCTCAGCACCAAAAAGAACTCTTGAGAAACATTTGCAATACAATCCAAAATACATGGGAGATTCATATACTTATCTTTAAAACTGTATTAATATAATTTCATCGTTTTTAGACCCATTTAAAAGTATTTTAGAATCTTTCAGCTTGAGGACCAAATATGAACATAAACTGTCAAGGTGTAGATATTTAAAAATGATGGTTAACAGAGTTTACTCCAAGAAAATCAAGGAACTTTGTCAATTTTCTGTTTGTTCAGTTGTTCTGTCCTCAAAAAAGGTGGGATTGGGACTTACCTGGTGGTCCAGTGGTTAAGAATTCATCTGCTAATGCAGGGGACACAGGTTCCACCCCTGGTCTGGGAGGATCCCACATACCACAGGGCAACCAAACCCCTGTGCCACAACTGAGCCCAGAAATCTATAACCCATGCTCCAAAACAAGAGAAGCCAAGGCAATGAGAAGCCCAAGAACCACAACTAGTGATAAGCCCCCCACTGGTGGCAACTAGAGAAAGCCTGCCCGCCCAGCAACAAGGGCCCAGTGCAGTCAAAAATAAACTCAGACGGTAAAGAATCTGCCTGCAATGCAGGAAATGAGGGTTTCCACTTCAGTATTCTTCAGTATACTGAAGAACCCACTTCAGTATTCTTGCCTGGAGAATTCCATGGACAGAGGAGCCTGGTAGGCTACTGGAGTCCATGGAGTCCCAAACAGTTGGACAGGACTGAGTGATTAACACTTTTTCACTTTCGAAAAAAAAAAAAAAAAGTAGAGGGGGGATTACCAGCTGTTCATAAACTCCATTGGGTCCCTGCCATAATGGTTCAAGAAACTAAGGTCACAGATAGTGAGTGGCAGAATCTCATCTCTTGTCTCCATATCCACCGCGCATCCTGCTTAACTGCAGGAGACTCGATCAACAAACACGGTCTGCGTGCCCATTACCTGGCAATGTCCCAGATATTTCTGTCTGGAGCTTGAAATGAATTTCCATCTGGAAGAATGCTAAGTATTTGTTTTAAGGGTGTGGCTGGGTCAGGGAGAGCCAGGGAGACCCCGGGGAAGGTGAAAGTCTAATGGGGTGGGCACGGAGGACCAGACCACGAAGATTCTAAGCATCTAAAGTGGGATCACAGGGTATCCAACGTCAGGGGCGTGCAAGGTCAGGGGCCTGAGCCGCCCGGTGCCCGCCTGGCGGCGCTGTAACCACTGCGCCCCCGGCCTCGGCCCCTGCCGCCGGCCTCCAGCCACAGGCGTCGCTGTGCGCTCGCGCCGGCAAGGGAGCCGCGTTCCGCGGGGAGCAGGCGCTCACGGTGTGCAGGGCTTTCAGTTTCTGGCGCGAACTTCCGCCGTTCCAAAGTTGCAGGGAGGCTTGGCGCGATGTCCGGGGACAGCAGCGGCCGCCGGCCCGAGGGCCGGGGCCGGGGCCGCGACCCGCACCGGGATCGCACCCGTTCCCGCTCCCGCTCGCGGTCCCCGCTGTCGCCCGGGTCCCGCCGCGGCGCCGCGCCCGAGCGCAGGGAGGCCCCAGAGCGCCCGGGCTTGGAGGATACCGAACCGTCGGATTCCGGGGACGAGATGATAGACCCGGCGAGCCTGGAGGAGGAGACCGACCCCAGCCTGTGCCGCCAGATCCGCCATCAGTACCGGGCGCTTATCAACTCGGTCCAACGTAAGGCAGGGGAGCGAGGCGGGAACCGCGCGTAGGCCCTGCGCGGCCCGGCTGGTTCGTGGAGCCCGGGACCAGCCCCGCGCCGCACGGCCGCGCCCGGGTTCGGGGTTTACGAGGCGCTCGCGCATCTGTAGTGCGGGTCGCAAGGCACGACCTTGGCGGGGGTGCGCGAGCCCCCCAGGGGCGGGACCGCCCGAGGCCGGGCGCGGTCTGGAAGCTGGGGAGAGGAGGCACGAGGAGCTGGGGCGCATTTTCTTACATCCAGCGGTTCCCCGCCGGCAGTCGCCCGCCCGCGGCAGCTGCCAGAAATGCAAAGTTCCCCAGAGCACCCTGGACCTACCTATTCTGAAACTCTGGGTGGCCCGGCTCTGCAATGGCTTGCAGAGCTGGAGAGTCCTTCTGTTAAGAGCGCTCCTCAGAGGCTGCAGAAGGCGTGGAAGCCCATGGGTGAAGGTTAGGGGGAGCGAAGTGGGTCCCCTTTTCAAGTTCATTCTGCTAAAGGGGTAGTCCTCTTTTCTGTTGTCAGGCCGTTTTGGTTAAAGAAATACAGCTGAAAATAATTCCACCGGGGAGCGGAGGTGGGGGTGGGGGCTGGGACTTGGCTCTCCAGCTGCAGCTGGTTACTCTGTCAATGACTTGTTAGCCTATGATGAGCACCTTTCCCCAAACTTGTATTTTTTAAAAATAGAAAACCGGGAGGATATATTGAATGCCAGCGACAAGTTAACAGAGGTCCTTGAAGAGGCCAACACTCTCTTTAATGAAGGTAATTCATTATTTTATGAAAGGAAGCTTTCTGTGATCATATATTTTAGGGTAATTTTAATTAGTTTTGCGTGAGAACCGAATGCTTGACACTAAACAACCCCCATATTTATAAGAATGCTTTCTAGTTTTGGAACCTTTTCCCTTGTAGCACCACTACTATGATTGTGCACTTACCAGTCCCTAAGTACTGCTTCCCTGATGGATCAGAGGTTAAAGCGTCTGCCCGCAATGCGGGAGACCTGGGTTCGATCCCTGGGTCAGGGACGATCCCCTGGAGAAGGAAATGGCAACCCACTCCAGTATTCTTGCCTGGAGAATCCCATGGACGGAGGAGCCTGGTAGGCTACAGTCCCAAAGAGTCGGATACGACTTCACTTTCACAAGTACAAACAAGTAGTAAGGGCTTTATTTGCGGGTGGGGAGCAGGGCCCCAGGTGATTCTGTTGCTTGTTCAAGTTTGAGAACTTTCTGTGTATTATATTTCTATTGTATTGACTGCTGAGAATTTTTATGTCTTATCTTTCTACTCTATTGACTACCCAGGATGCATTGGATGTATTAAAGAAAGAACTGAGCTGGCTTCTGACATCCTGTTTCTTTTCCTGCCTTCCTCCCGACCTCCCCGTCCCTAAGCTCCTTGCTTTTGGTCCACCTAATGTAACCCAGTGGGGATGGCCGGGTCTACAGGTGGCCCTGTTGGTCTCCAGTGAGGGGAGGGGCCTGAGAAAGAGAAGAATCTCAGCACTGAACTCTAGCATTGTTGGGGGCGAAGGGGGCTCTGAAATAAAAGCTTGGTTTGAATGAAAAGCAGCAGCAGTGTTAGTGCTAAGAGTGGTCTCTGTGTTTGAAGACAGGACAGGTCAGGCAGCCCCTCGTGGTATGGGCACTGGGTCACAGAGCCCGGGGACAAGTCCTCAGACTACTTTTCCCTCCTGGCCTTTCTTTAAATTCTATGGGAGCAGAAGAGGAGAGTGCAGACCCATGCAGGTGAAGAAGTCAACAGAGCTGGCCGCTGCCTGGACACCACCACTTCACATGTTCTCTGAGAACCAGAACATTTCTTTCTTTTCACCTGGTGCAACCCCTCCTCCACTCTCTCTAGCTTTTTCTTCTCTTCTGAGCTGGGAACCCCCCGCCCAGGCTATCTCTTCAGGGTTGCTCTTGACCCCTTTTATCCCCTATTATTCACCCACCGCTGAAAAGTTGTTGATTAACAGATCATTTCCTGCTTGGCCAGTTCCACTATGCTAGCTGGGTCACCTTTTTAAGGCAGTTATTCACTCAACCAGGGCCCTAGGAGACAGTCAGCCAACAGAGGATTCTGTATCCTCCATATATACAGACTGCATGTTCTGCAACTCTTCAGAGGCGTGAATCCATCCGTGGGAGATGGGCACTTTCCTCACAGCTTTCGTGGCAGTGACAGGCTGGCGGCGGGGAGGGGAGGTCTAGAACAGCCCAGGAACTAGTCCCTAGCTTTTGCCTCTTGTCTCTCATTCATTGTCATGGTCACAGTAATTCTCCTGAAATAAAACTGGGGAGAAAATTATGCATATGAATACAAAATTTGGAGTCAGTGCGTTCATCAGCCTGAGGAATGTTTGGGCAATCAGAAATTCAAATGAAATGGCTTGAGGAGCAAGCCAGGCAGAGGCATTTGTGTGTTTGAACTCTGCCTGCCGGATTTGTCTCTTGGCTACTTTTTCAGTTCGCCTTTGCTGGTGTTCCTGAGCACGGTTCCACACTGCCTGTTCCCTTTCGGGGTCTGGTCAAACTGATTCCCCTCAGTCCTGCTGTGTCTTCCTCTAATGAACCCTCCCCCTCACCTCCCCAAACCTCATCCTGTTTCCTGGCCCTGTTTCCTTCTTGTCTCCTTTTATTTAAATCCTTTCTTGTCTGTAGCTTATCTTAAATGTTAAAAGGTGAACCTTTTTGGATCATCCATCCTTGGCGGTCATGGCCCTGCTGCCTGTAGGCTGTTCATTTGGTGGGACCTGTGCTGCCAGGCAGAGTTTGCCTCTCCCGCTACCTGCCCAGCACGGAACTGCACCTGAAGCTCTTCGACAACGTACCTATTACCTACTGGTCTTGGCCACGCCCAAGCACAGCGCCTTACACACATGGGCATTCAGCTTGGCTTCCATCATCAACACAGGTGTTAATAGTGCCTGGATGGGTTACTGGAGTCTGAGGGTCGAACAGCCAGTGTTAGAGATGATGGAGGTTTTGTTAAACTGCTGTTAATGAAGAGATTTTTATTCAGTTCCCAGAAGCAGGAACAGTGTAGTAGAGAGAGCTGGCTTTTTAGGAAGACTGGTCAGCTTTGATTTCAGATTTTGGTGAGCTGACCAGGGGAACCTGTTTTTACACAGAGATGAGTGTGTTTGAGATTTTTTTCCTTTTGGTCCAATGGGAAATAGGGAGTTAAGTGCAGTTGGAAGTTTTGGGAAAATGCCTGTGGATAAACATGTATGTTGTAATGTATGTCTTTTCCTTCTTTTTCGAATAGTGTCCCGAGCAAGAGAGGCAGTCCTAGATGCCCACTTTCTTGTTCTGGCTTCAGATTTGGGCAAAGAGAAGGCAAAGCAGCTGCGTTCTGACCTGAACTCGTTTGATATGTTACGATACGTGGAAACTCTGGTAAGTTCAAAGCTACAGAATCGTAATAAAAAATGTTTCATCTGTCACATATTGTAAAATTATCCACTTTGCTTATATCCGTATGCAGATGGTTTTCACTTCATTTTCCCTTTTGTTTGGGCCTGAGACTCCTCCAGAGAGATCTTACCAGATTAAACACATGACAGTCGGACTATGTGGTGGAATCTAGGTTGGGAGTTGAGAGCAGTTTGAAAACCTCCTAGCCTTCGAAGACTCAGGGTGCTGTTTATTTCAAATGGCCATTTTTCCCCTCACTCGGTTGTCAGTTCAGGAGTTCATTCTCAGTGACCCGGAGGTTTGTCCTAGGCTGGCAGAAGTCCACATGCAGGCAAAGCACAGCTGGATATGAGTTACGTCTGGGGGAGGGGCATGTTTTGATTTGTCTTTGAGAATATTATGAGAACCATATGAATATGACTGGGGTTCTGCTTTTGTTTTTTGTTGTTGTTTTATTCAACTGTCTTTGCCTCTTAATGATTGAATGGTGGTTACCTGAAATTTTGAAACTTTGGCTTGATGAATTTTTTGCCCCCCAAAAGCACAATGAGATGAACTTTGTATTTTACTGTTTTTTTTCCTTTATCTTGGTTTTACTTTGAGCCAACCTCTGTCCTAGCATTTCTGTTAGGACATTAACTTTCTGTTTGTTAAAAGGTTATTAAAATGATTTAGTACCGTGAGATCCAAAAAGATAAATTATTTTGTAAAGGCATGAGGCAGATGAGGTTTTTGATGTTTTCAAAACCTTAGGTTTTTTAAAAAATTTAACTTACAAAAAAAATTTTTAACTTAAATTTTAAACCTTAAATTTTTTTTTTTTAAACTTGAAGTGTAGTGCATTTTGGAAAATGCTCAATAAATAAAGTTGACTATATATTGGGTAATCTTTTTAAAAATTACTTTTATTTATCAGGGTGAACTTTGTACTTTAAATTCTGTTAAGTCTTAAAGCGGTCCATGCTGACCCCCAATTTAATAGCTGTCTAGACTCTGGCGGGAGGATTTTTTCAAGTATTACCCCAAATATAAGGACTATAAAGAAAAAATTGGTAGATTTGACCACATAAAAACTGAAATGTCTTCCTCCAAGTGTGCAGTGGTAGAACGGTTGGCAGGAGAATGGAACAGAGCTGACCGTGTCTCTCTGACTGGGTTCTGGCAGCCTCTCTTTTCTTCAAAGTTTAACTGCCTTTAAAGGGTTAAGCTCTCAGAGCTTTTTGATTACTGTTTATATATGGTATTGCTGTTTTAATTTGATAACTTCTAGGCATTTCATAATTTTATAATGTTATAAAAATGTACTTTCATAGAAGCAAATTTAATGCACTTTCTGCAAGATAGCTTGAGATAAGAGAATTATTAGACTTCCGCCAACTCTTCCCAGGAAGTCACCTTTAAGATGAGTCAATCTCTCCCTGATGCTAGGTGCTGCTCCCTGGAAATCCTAATCTGCAGGCTAATCAGGGGTCTCCAGGAGGTTGGCTAGAAATGAAAATTGAAAGCTAGCTAAACTTCCATGTTCTATCCCAGAGCGTTTGCTTAGGGATGTGAATTTCTATTTTTATGCTAATTCAGCATTGCTGATAGTTTAAAAATGAGATGTGTGTGATCAGGCCCAGCGAGCTAAGTTCTGGTATGCCCGCCCCTCAGCCTGCAGGGGGCTAAAGCAGGGCTTCTCAGCCTTGGCACTACGTGCATTTTGGGCTGGTTGAGTCTCTGTTGTGGGGGGCACCTGCTGTAGGATGTTGAGCACTATCCTGGCCTCTACCAACTAAATGCCCTCTACAGCATTCAGTAACACGGCCCTCCCTGCCATCCACCCAGTTGTGACGATCAAAAGTGTCTCGAGATAGAATGCCGGGGCCGGGGGGGCAGGCAGTTTAAAATTGCTCTGGTTGAGACCCTTTGGTCTGGATCATCTCACTTTCTCACCGAAAAGTCATGAGTACCTTGAAGAATAGTTTCTGCCAAAAAGAAGGTGCCTTTGGAAACAGGAAATTTGTAATTAGAAATTGAGCCAACATGTTAGGACACTGAAAACAGACTTTGCCTCTGGCCTGTTGTGTAGTGATAGAGACAATTGAGTGCTGTGAATGATTGCTCGTGGCTTAACTGGGGTTTCTGTTTCCCTTCGTTTTTGTAGCTGACTCATATGGGTGTAAATCCGCTAGAAGCTGAAGAACTCATCCGTGATGAAGATAGTTCTGATTTTGAACTCATAGTCTATGACTCCTGGAAAATATCAGGCAAAACAGCAGAAAACACCTTTAATAAAACCCATACATTCCACTTTCTGTAAGATTATTTTGAAAATCCGACAGACCAGCCATTTGTAAACCTTAAATTGTATTTTATTGTAGGGACAACAATTATTTGGTATTGTAGAGCAGACAGTCATGATGCCATTGCTCGGAGACTTTCTAAAGTTTGATTTAAAAGCCCATAGTATCTTGTGGATGGATCCTCATCCAGCTTAACTGGAGCAGGAAAGGCCGTGGGCTGCGACCTCCTTAGCAGGGCACTCTGCTGGCATCTTTGCTTTCTAGCGTGGGAGACTTTAGGTCTGTGACATAATGTCTGGCTTTATCATCTTTAAAAGTCCTTATTACGTAGGAGGATGATACCTCCTATGAAACGTATCTTAAGATTCTACCAATATATGTAAAGTGCCATTTATTATATATAATTCCCTGTTAGATGATCGCTGTCCTATATTTGAAGACTCGTTGAGTCACTGTCACATAAACTGCCCACTTCATCTTTTTTGGATACAGCTTTGATTTTGAAAAGCTTTTCTTTATACTCAAATGGAATTGGCTTCTGTCTTAATTTCCTAGCTTAGTCTTATGAAGAGGCTAAGAACAACTCTTACTGGTTCTTTTGTAAGACAGCCTTTAAAATATCCAGGAGATAATTTCTCCAGGGCAACCACTCAAGTGGTTTCTTCCTTAAGTGGATAGCTTAGGGCATTTGTCTATTCTGAGTGCCCTTCTAAACCTCCTGAGATTGGTCGTGCCTCAGAAGGCTTTGGAGATGGAGATTTAGTAAGTCTGTGGTGCAGGGCCAGGCACCTGGGTTTTCTTTGTATTTCCCAAGGCATCTGTTTTTAACAAGACTTACCTTAATTCAGGTGCCCAGAATCACTGTATATTACAGCAAAAAGATCAAACTTCTTTATTATAGGAAAAGTCTAAATCTTTTTTTTTTTTTTTTTTTTTGCTGTTGAATTAGGCTCCACCATAAATGCAGGATCTAAGGATAGCCTTTTGGGAATTCCCTGGTGGTCCAGTGGTTAGGACTCCAAGCTCTCACTGGTGAGGGTGTGGGTTCAATCCCTGCTTGGGGAACTAAGATCCCCCAAGCCTCGAGGCATGTCCAAAAAAAATGAAAGAAAGATAGCCTTGGGTTACATAACTTAAACCTTTTGTCATCATCTAGCCCAATTTGTGGCCACAGTGATTTACTTACAACTTTGCAGCCTTGTACTTGCTGTTGCCTTGGCCTGCAGTGTCCTTTCCCCCATGTTTTCTTTCCATCTGGTAAGATTTGCTTGGGCTTCTTGGTTGACCCTAGTGGTAAAGAAGCCGCCTGCTGATGCAGGAGATGTGAGAGACTCGGGTTCAATCCCTGCAACCCACTCCAGAATTATTGCCTGGGGAATCCAGTGGACAGAGGAACCTGGTGGGCTGCAAAGAGTCAGACATGAATGAAGCAACTCAGTGCACACATGGGATCTCTACTGTATACTTTGATTTCCTCCAGTGCAGGGACCACAGGGGACTAAATTCTCTAGGCCCTGGTTGTTTCTGCCTGGTATGTCTGTTGCTGTAGGGCTTTTTTGGGAGGTGGAAGGAGTCCAAAAGGGAAAGGAATCCCATGGCCTCTGCCTTACCTGTTACCTTGTAAGACAGGTGTGTTCTGGAATCTCAGGCAGTGGGGCTCTGCTCTGGCACCCCCAGAACAAAAGGCTTTTTTAACTTCAGTGGGGTTATTCATCCCCATCCCCGACACACGTTCGTCCTTCCCCTGATCTCTGAAGCTGGCTCTGTGAAACAGACAACAGGCTAGCTGGGAGGACCACAGGCATATTGACTAACTTAGTACTGAGAGTAAAATACGAAGGTATTGAGGAATCTGGTTGAATTCTTTGAGAAACACAGAAGGAGCAGAAAGGCTGTCACAAACCGGGCAGAATCTTGGTCTGATGTCACTCATATACCACTGATGCCTGGTCTGAATTTGAGGATGCTGTGGGAACTGCTTTCAGTTAGTGCAATTAGTTTGTTTTAAAAACAAAGACATGAAAGCATATTTTTCATTAGGTTGGGTTCAATACAAGGAGAGTGCCCTGTGCCAAAGCCACGAATTGAACGTCCAAGAAAAGTTCGTATGATAGAAGAGCAGCAGGCAATGCCTGCCCAGGTTTGTTTGTTCAAATGTTACTTTTTAAAAACACTTAATGTAAAATAGCCATTAGTATCATATACATGTAATTTGGCCGTCTTTTCTCAGCATTTGGGTCTGGAGTCAGGTTCTGTCACTTAAAAAGTAGTCATTTAATGTTTGAATCATTTTTGATATGTGTAAGTCTTTAAACATTTTATTGGATGGCCCACTTGTCTTAGTTCTTACCTCATTTCTGTAGTATGGATTAGTCCTCCCAAAACAGGTTTCTTAACTTCGGCACTTTCGGCATTTGGGGCTGGATAATTCTTTGCTGTGAGAGGCTCTCCTGTGCATTGTAGGATGTTCAGCAGCATCCTTGGCCTCTTCCCACTAGATGCTAACAGCCTCCTCTCATGTTCCCCCCTCCCGTCCCAGGTATGACAACCAAGTGTTAGAAAATGTCTCATGGGGGGTGGGGGGCGCTGCAGAAAAATCACTCCCAGGTGAGAACCACTGTTCTAAACTGCCCCTTTTATAATTTGCTATTTTACATTCAACCTAAAAATGATGGATTTGGTCATGTTACTCCTCTCTTAGATAATTCATATGAAAATGTTACTAAAGCTAGAAAAATCTTTTTTAACTATCAATTTTAAGACAGGAATAAAAACTGTTAGAAATCCTAAGTAAAAGATATTTCGAGGAGTCTGGCTGGGGAAGACAGCAGAAAAGGTTAACAGGCAGGCAAGTAGGTCAGTCTGCTTGATAACAGCTTTATATTTTCAGTTAAAAAGAATGGAAGAGTCTCATCAAGAAGCAACAGAAAAAGAAGTAGAAAGAATCTTGGGATTGTTGCAAACTTACTTTCAAGAAGATCGTAAGTGCGATACCAGGCTTAAAATGGAACAATCTGTATTTGTCAGTTAGGCCTCTGTCACTTGCAGTGAGAAGCTATTTTTATTTAAAAGGCATATATGTAATGCTTGAATCATTTTGATTTTTCTTGACATGTCTTTTATGAGACTTCTCTCTAAGAAATCCCATGAGAACATTTCCATCCCACCATAGTGGTGAAAGAAATTCTCATTTTTATTTTTCAAAGATGGGATATTTTTTCTGTTACAAAATAATACATGCCAAAGATGTGAGAAAAGTAAAAAGTCAAGTACCTGTTCTACCTGACCTCACTCCCTTGAGGTCGCCACTTATAAAATGTGATGTGTGTATTTTCAGACTTTTTTATGTCTATGTCAGTCATAATAAATATGCAACTAAGTAGTTGGGATTTTTGTTGTTGTTGATGATGGTGGTGTTTTGCTTTTTTCAAAGCAAAATAATATACACATTTTTCTGCAAGATGACTTGTCCATTTGGACATTTTCCCATATTGATAATGCAGATCCTACTTACTCTTTTCAGTGATTCCCATTGGGTGACTGTATCATACATTTAACAAATCCTCTATTTAGTGGACAAGTTCTTTATAGCATTTTTCTCTTGTATAAGCTGCTGGAGTGAAAAATCTGGGCACACCACTTCGTGCACGTGTGCTAATATTTCTGTAGGACAGCTTTTTAAAGGAGGATTGCCAGGGAAGTGGGCATGCAGATTTTTAATAGATATACCAGGTTGTCCTCCAGCGGGGTTGTATTGATTTCCATCCCATAACAGGTTGAATGCCCACTTCCTTTCTTTGGTTAACACTAGAGAATATTGGTCTTAATTGATGAGCAAAAGTAATTTTCCCTCTATTGAAGAATTTTTTCCTCTTTTGTCTTTAGCTGATACTCCAATGTCCTTCTTTGACTTTGTGGTTGATCCACATTCTTTCCCCCGGACAGTGGAAAACATCTTTCATGTTTCTTTTATTATAAGGGTAAGATTTAAGATTATTTCTCTGTTTTTCTTTGCTTTTAAAAGAGTAAATAATAACAGGTATAGATGAGAGGTGGCTAAGGAATCTGTACTAACCAGTATGTGTTTTAGACCCATTGTAGCAAAACACTGATGAGTCACAGGCCAAAAAAACTAGCTAAAAAACTTAAGTGCTTGCTTTTACATTGTAGACATTTTTGGAGCTTACAGATTAGGTAACTATGTGATATACATGTTAAATTTCCCAAATTTGTTAGTTGTTATGTAAGAAAATACCCTTGGTTTTCAAGAAACATACACCGAAGTTATAGGGAAAAGGGCTTCCCAGGTGGCACAGTGGTAAAGAATTCGCCAGCCAGTTCAGGAGATGCAAGAGATGCAGGTTTAATCCCTGGTTTGGAAGATCCCCTGGAGAAGGAAATGGCAAATCACTCCAGTATTCTTGCCTGGAGAATTCTATGGGCAGAGAAGCCAGTCCATGGGGTCGCAAAGAGTCGGACTCGACTGAGTGACTACACTTTCACTTTCAGAGAGAGAAAGCAGTAATATAAATATGGCAAAACACGAACAGTTGGTGACCCTGGGTAAAGAATGTATGGGAGGTCTTTGCAGTAGTCTTGTAACTCAGGTTTGAAGTAATTTCAAAACAGATGGTTTAGGAGAAAAGAAAAGAAAAATTCTCAGAAGTGTACCTTGAGAATTTTCTCCAGGCTGTCTTCAGTCTTATGTCCAGTTGCAATCCTGCACTTCTAAGATTAATTTGATTTTAACAAAATCGAATCTTGTGTTGACAAAAAGTTGTTGTTTTTTTGACAAAAGTGTTTTTTCAGAAATGGTAACTAAAACATATTCTGTCAACGATATTCGGTCAGTGATAGTATTATGCCTCATAAAATGTGTTGTATTCAGGAACTCCCTGGCAGTCCAATGGTTAGGACTCTGCACTCTCACTGCTGAGGGCCTGGGTTCAGTCCCTGGTGGAGGACCTAAGATCCCACCAGCTGCATGGCTCAGCCAAAAAAATAATCCTAATAATAAAATGTGCAGTGCTCAAAAAGTATGAATCAGTCAAAGGGCCAAGACGGTTGTAGTTTTATTTAAGAGATCTTGGGGATGAGGTTGTGCCTGGGTAAGCGAGCTGATTAGAACCTGAAAGATACCCCATGTAGAGGGAGATGTTAGAGAAGGCTTGTCTGTATACACTCCTCGTTATTGTTATGGTATATTTTGATTGTCTAAGGTTTAGAATTTTCTGAGTAATTTTTTCATCCAATGGCTGAAGGTTTTGAATCTAAATTTTAGTCTTTGTGTTACAGGATGGTTTTGCAAGAATAAGACTTGACCAAGACCGACTGCCAATAATAGGTAAATGATTCTATGTCCAGAAAAGTTAGTTTTAAAGAAAATGTACTTGTTACTGGAGGGTGTGAAATATATTTTATTAAGTGTAAATTGAGTTTTTATTTTAGGTGACGAACTTTTACAATGTCTTCCTCAACTAACTGAAAATACTGAAAACTTGATCATAGTTTAAAACTGATGGATTCAGTTCTGTCATTGATTCAACATCTACTGCTGTTAAGAATAACAAGAAATGATATAGTTTCCCTTAAATTTTAATTTAGAAAGTCTGTAATTACAGTTATTTTTGTAGTTTCCTTCTTTCTATTTTATCCCTAATGCCAGCTCTTCCTCTCCAGAATCTGTTTTTTTTTTCTTTCTCATTTTTTTGCCTCTTTTATATACAAGTTTCATTTAAATATCTCTCACAGTTAGAAAATTGATGTCAAAAAAGAACACTGCATACAATTTACAAATGTCAGTAAATATTAAAGAGCATGGTTAATACAGAGAGAATCTTAATTTTGTTGAATGATTCACATTCTCCACTACTCTTTGCCTTCTAAGGCCTGTACAGAATGAAGTGTTTTCATTGCATTTACCGATTCCTTTAAAAAGTTCTTACTTTCACACCGGACGCACTAGACCTAATCTGTGTTTGGTTCATAGATATGCAGAGTTTTTCCAATGATTGGAATGTGTTATTTTACCATATATATTTTTTTTAATGGAAGCAAGCGGGGTCACTTTCTATTGTAATAATACAACACTAATGCATGAATTCCTAATAAAAATACAATATTCGAAGCGTCTGCTTGGTACAGGTGTCTCTCCTATTATTCATTGGCATCTGTTCAGATTACCTCTTCTGATTTGAAAACTTTGCCTCTCAAACAGAGCCTGTTAATGAAGACAGTCGAGGAACTGACCAAAACACTCAAATTAGGAATCAAGCAATTATAGCTTTGAGTTATCGAGACTGGGAGGTAAAGCCCTGCATGTTCCCCCGGGCAGTTTGTTTCCAAGAATTCCTTTGCTGTAAACCCAGTGCCCACGTGCTCTCTGTTCTCTACCAGGAGATTGTGAGGACCTTTGAGATCTCAGAGCCTGTGATTACTTCAAGTCAGAGCCGGCAGAGGCTAAGTGCTTGACACCAGCTGAAGGTAACATTTCCCATGGGACAGCTGCATGTATTTATCATAGTTTCTGTCTCACTTTTTCATCTTCTGGTGAAATTTGGATTTTGCTTCCCTCTAGTGCCCCATTCTTAAAATTGTGTGTCACTGGTGAGAAGGGCAGAACATGACCTAGTGGTTGCAAGTTCCCACCTTTGGATTGATTACTTTGGTGGTCTTAAGATGTGCAGTTGAAAGAGACAGAGCAGAGATTGTTCTTGGTTTGGCATTCTCCCCACCCCCTCAACAAATGGATAAATGAAATAATGGAATATTGAATCCTCCCATCAGTTTTGTTCACTGTCCCATTAGGTTTGCTTACTTTATGCAGACAAAGTAGAAAAGGAAAATTAAGATAGAACTACCTTGGAATGATGTTGGTAATGGGCATTTCTGAAACCTGTGTTTTGTTTATGAAATAATTCTCCATTTTTATAAAGGAGATGAGGAAAGGGATCTTAGAAATGACCTGGTATTCTGTACTGCACACAACTGTGGGTGGGGATCAGGAGATGGGATCCTGTTGGCTCTGCCCCTTTAGTCTTACTCTGCTTTGTTTTCCTTCTCTGTAAATCTGTAAAATGGGATTCTGAGTTAAAGTTAAAATTAGCTTTTCAGTACTTAGTGTAAACTCGTAATATATGCTTCAATTATTTGAGCTTTTGTTCCAAAGTAATTGAAGGAAAGAGGAGAACTGGCATAAGATCTATCCTGTAGGTTTACTTGGGCCCTCCTCACTGAGGAGGAGCTGGTTGGTAGGTTTCCTTTATGCATCTTCTTAAATGAACTTTTGATTTACCATTTATAAACTGTTAACCAGCTATTTCCCTCCTTTGTTTTTTAGGACTCATGTGGATGCTGAAATCCAAAAAGGAAAGCAGCATGTATTGTATATACTGTATGATGAAACATTTTTAAAGACAGATTGTTTTTAATAAAATGTAGCTTTTGATAGTTAATGAATTTGCCATGTTTGTCTTGGATTAAAGGAAACTCATTGCCATATGTACAGATAATTGCAGTTATTCTGTATTTTCTGTTCTTGGGAGAGTTTCTGCTTTATCTAGCCCTGTCCCATTGAAAGTTTTAGTTAGGTTGTTAATGGCTTAAAGATCATTATGGTTCTCTGCATCTTTTTTAGCTGTAAAGTTAGCCAGTCAGGTCAACACTTATTAGGTTGTACCATATAAAACTCTTTTCGTAGGTAAGATATAGTCAAATATCAGCAATTTTATGTGCTTCAGCCTGTGATTTACACACAAGGAACTATTCAATCCTCTTTCAAGCCAAGCCAGACCACTTTCTGGGGCAACGCCAACCCTGGATTTATCTTAGCAGCAGTCCTTTCTCTGTACCTGAGGGCTGCTGACTGCCACAGAGAAAACCTGTGCAGCTTTGGGTCAAGTGATGCTGCTCCCATGGGTGCTGGGCCGTCAGGTCCGTCCTTGATGTTCTGAGTCCTAGTTGGTTCCTCTTCCTGCCCTTCTCCACCCGTCCTTTCTCACTCCTTCCCTCTGATGTCAGAGGTAAAGTTGTCTCATCTGCAGAGGCTCTGGTCTCCTGCGTCCCTATCCCCGGGTCTCTGTTGTCAGTCAGCCCTTCTCCATACCCAGCACTTGCCCTTCAACCCTGTTCATCTTGCGTCTTCAAAAAATTACTGTGACCCTTCTCAAGTTACCTCCTTTTAAAGTAACAATCACTTGCTGTCTCCTCATGAGCCCTCCCACCACACTGTGGGGCACCTCCTTTCCCACCATCCTGAAAGGCTTGCTGTTGGTGACTCTTCCAAAATTGTTGAATCCAATGGATAAATACTATGCATTTGACACCTGAAAACTTTACTTTCTGAAAACTGTACATCCTTTTACTTGGTCCTCTCCCTGGTCCCTTTCTACCAGTTTAGGAATCTCATGATTTGTAGTTCATCTGTATCCTGAACATTCCCCCAAGTTTCTTGGACTAAACTTCCCTGAAAAGCCACAGATGCACATAACCAGTGGCTTGTTGGACAGCATATGGGCCTGTTTTAAACATATGTGTAAAACAGCTCCCAAAGCAAAGGAGAAAAGGAAAGATATAAGCATCTGAATGCAGAGTAAGAATAGCAAGGAGAGATAAGAAAGACTTCCTCAGTGATCAATGCTAAGAAATGGAGGAAAACAACAGAATGGGAAAGACTAGAGATCTCTTCAAGAAAATTAGAGATACCAAGGGAATATTTCATGCAAAGATGGGCTCAATAAAGGACAGAAATGGTATGGACCTAACAGAAGCAGAAGATATTACAGAGAGGTGACAAGAATACACAGAAGAACTGTACAAAAGAGATCTTCATGATCATGATGGTGTGATCACTTACCTAGAGCCAGACATCATGGAATGTAAAGTCAAGTGGGCCTTAGAAAGCATCACTACGAACAAAGCTAGTGGAGGTGATGGAATTCCAGTTGAGCTATTTCAAATCCTGAAAGATGATGCTGTCAAAGTGCTGCACTCAATATGCCAGCAAATTTGGAAAACTCAGCAGTGGCCACAAGCCTGGAAAAGGTCAGTTTTCATTCCAATCCCAAAGAAAGGCAATGCCAAAGAATGCTCCAACTATCGCACAATTGCACTCATCTCACATGCTAGTAAAGTAATGCTCAAAATTCTCCAAGCCAGGCTTCAGCAATACGTGAACCGTGAACTTCCAGATGTTCAAGCTGGTTTTAGAAAAGGCAGAGAAACCAGAGATCAAATTGCCAACATCCGCTGGATCATGGAAAAAGCAACAGAGTTCCAGAAAAACATCTATTTCTGCTTTATTGATTGCCAAAGCCTTTGTGTGGATCACAATAAACTGGAAAATTCTGAGAGATGGGAATACCAGACCACCTGACCTGCCTCTTGAGAAACCTGTATGCAGGTCAGGAAGCAACAGTTAGAACTGGACATGGAACGACAGACTAGTTCCAAATAGGAAAAGGAGTACGTCAAGGCTGTATATTGTCACCCTGCTCACTTAACTTATATGCAGAGTACATCATGAGAAACGCTGGGCTGGTGAAGTATAAGCTGGAATCAGGATTGCCGGGAGAAATATCAATAACCTCATATATGCAGATGACACCACCCTTATGGCAGAAAGTGAAGAGGAACTAAAGAGCCTCTTGATGAAAGTGAAAGAGGAGAGTGAAAAGGTGGGCTTAAAACTCAACATTCAGAAAACTAAGTTCATGGCATCTGTTCCCATCATTTCATGGCAAATAGATGGGGAAACAGTGGGAGACTTTATTTTTCGGGGCTCCAAAATTCACTGCAGATGGTGACTGCAGCCATGAAATTAAAAGATGCTTACTCCTTGGAAGGAAAGTTATGACCAACCTAGACAGCATGTTAAAAAGCAGAGACATTATTTTGCCAACAAAGGTCCGTCTAGTCAAGGCTATAGTTTTTCCAGTAGTCATGTATGCATTTGAGAGTTGGATCATAAAGCTGAATGCCGAAGAATTGATGCTTTTAAACTGTAGTGTTGGAGAAGACTCTTGAGAGTCTCTTGGACTGCAAAGAGATCCAACCAGTCCATCCTAAAGGAGATCAGTCCTGAGTGTTCATTGGACGGACTGATGTTGAAGCTGAAACTCCAATACTTTGGCCACTTGATGCAAAGAAATAACTCATCTGAAAAGACCCTGATGCTGGGAAAGATTGAGGGCAAGAGGAGAAGGGGATGACAGAGGATGAAATGGTTGGATGGCATCACCAACTCGATGGACAGGAGTTTGAGTAAACTAAATTCCGGGAGTTGGTGATGGACAGGGAGGCCTGGCGTACTGCAGTCCATGGGGTCTCAAGGAGTCAGACACGACTGATCGACTGAACTGAACTGAACTGAAAACAGCTCCTAAAATTATTGTCCATGTAATTCCTGGATGGCACCTTTACTAATCAGGAAGAAACCTAGGGTTTCTCTTCTCTTTTACCCCCACAGGCTCTGCCTTCATCAGTCACTGATCACCATCTGGCCTCTTGACTCTCTGCATCTTGCCCAGCTTTCTGCTACAGGCGCCTGTCTGTGTCCCCACTTCAGTCTCTCCTTCAGATCTCTTCCATGTCTTCAAGACCACTTGTCCATTTCTCAGTCATCTCTCCACTGCCTTCGAGATCTGATACCCTGAGCTCTTTACCAATGTTCAAAGCCTCAGGGGACCAGGCCTTTTACCTGCATTTCCAGGCTTGCTTCCTCCTCTCTGAATTCCTGCTGTTGGTTTCATTTTGGTAAAACAGCTTTACTGAGATATATTTTACATATCATGCTGTTCACCCACTTAAAGTGTGTAATTAATCCGTTGTTTTTTAGTCCATTTTCAGGGTTGTGCGACCATCACCACAATCTGGTTTTAGAACATTTTTGTCCTCACAACCCAGTAGCAGTCCCTGCCCCCTCCATCCACTCTAAACCCTAAGCCCTATCCAACCACTAACCTGCACTCTGTCTATAAATCTCTTGTCTTCATAAATTTGCCTATTCTGGACATTTTGCATAAATCGATCACATAACATGTGGTCTTAACATTTTATTTTCTTCAAGCATGTATGTTTAGAGTCAATTTTTCCTCCATCTGTATTCCACTTGTTTCAGACTCTCATCATTAAGAATCCTAAAAGTGGTTACCTTTTGCAAACTAAGGTGGCAAAGCTGTTCCTTTGCATTTTATATCTTTCTGTAGTTTTCCATGTACTTTATCATTATTTAAAAAAATTATCAACAGAAGTTATCTGGACAGTGAGACTATCGGCCACTTAATTCTTCAACTCTCTGAAGAGAAGAAAAAAAAACCAAACTCATCTGTTCTCAAAAATCAAAGTCATAAACATTCCCAAAACATCTTTTCCTCTAGAATAGGAGTCCCCAACCTCTGGGATCTCACACTTGGCGATCTGAGGAGGAGCTGATGTAATAATAATAGAAGTAAAGTGCACAATGAATGTAATGTGCTTGAATCATCCTGAAACCTTCCTGCTTCCCTTCCCCCGGGCTTGTGGAAAATTGTCTTCTGTTAAACCAGTCCCGGGTGCCAAAAAGGTTGGGCACCGCTGCTCTAGAACTCTGTGTTCTAAAAGCACATTGCGCTTACCTCACTCTGTGCTCCTCTGCTGCTGCTACTGCTGCTAAGTCGCTTCAGTCGTGTCCGACTCTGTGCGACCCCATAGACGGCAGCCCACCAGGCTCCCCCGTCCCTGGGATTCTCCAGGCAAGAACACTGGAGTGGGTTGCCATTTCCTCCTCCAATGCATGAAAGTGAAAAGTGAAAGTGAAGCTGCTCAGTCGTGTCTGACCCTCAGCGATCCCATGGACTGCAGCCCAGCAGGCTCCTCTGTCCGTGGGATTTTCCAGGCAAGAGGACTGGAGTGGGGTGCCATTGCCTTCTGTTTGTTTCCAGTGGAGATCCCCCAGGGGAATTGAGTGAGTCTGTGCCTCATTCCTGTGCTGACGGTGGCTGGCAGGAGGCGGGCATCAGTGTTGAACTGCCCACCCAAGGAGTTGTCATCCAAAACGCATTCTCACACCCCATATCCCCCACCAACTGCTACCCTCCTCTAGTCCTTATGGTCAGTATACCTTTTTATACCATAGAATTGGACATAGCTTTGTTTTATTTCATGTGCTGTTCCCTTCCCCTAATAGACTGTAAGCCCCTTAAGGGGCTATGTTCTAGAGTCTCTGGGCAGGTCTAGGGTTTAGACCCAGGTTGTTGTTTAGTCGCTAAGTCATGTCCAACTCTTTTGTGACCTCATGGACTAGCCTGCCAGGCTCCATGGGATGTCCCAGGCAAGAATACTGAATTGAGTTGCCATTTCCTACTCCAGAGGATCTTCCCGACCCAGGGACTGAACCCATGTCCCTGCGTTGGCAGGCAAATTCTTTACCAACTAGCCATCAGGGAAGCCCTGGGCCCAGGTACATGATATCCAATTAAATTTTAGGTGCATTGGAAAACACAAGACAGTGTGTTGTCTGCATCATAATTCTAACTTTTACACTGTCTTTAGAGAGGGAGCCAGGGTTCTTTAGTCAAGGTCAATGCAGAAGCTGTGGAATTGCAGATTTCTTTGTATAAAAATATTTGTTCCTATGAGCAGTGTTCACATAAAAGAAAAATGAAAAGTATAATAAAGAATAGAGGTGTGTGACAGACTTTAGAGGTTTGGAGTGGTAGGTTGAAATAAAAAGTCCATGTTTTTTTGAGACAAAAAGTCTGCTTCTCCCCCCTTGAATGTAGGCTGTAGTGGCTTCTTTGTAGTAGGGTAAGCAGAAGTGATGTTCTGGGACTTCTGGGGCTAGGTCATAAGAAGCCTTTGTAGCATCTGACAGGCCGCCTGGGGGCCTGAATCACCAGGTAATAAGTCCAATTACTACGTGGCAAGGGAAGCCAGGGAGAGGGACCAGGTAGGTTCAGCCTTCTAGCTATCCATGCTAAGCCATCTGGGACCTACGGACTAGCCCAGCCATCACCTGAATGTTTCCAAGCATTGCCAGTGGTGCTACATGAGGGCAGAAAAATGGCCCAGCTGAGCTCTGCTGGAATGCCTGCTACAGAATTGAGATAAAATAAAATGGTGGTGGTTTTAATTCACAAGGTTTTGGGTTAGCTATACAGAGAGCTGAAACACTGGGAATGCTGAGCTTGTGGTTTAACCTCTCTTTTTTTTCAGTGTGATGCATTTAGAAACAATATTAGAAGATATTAGATTTTACTGCACCAACATCTATGGAGGTATGCTCACCTGAAAAAGAAATAAAATAATCTAGAAAATAATTTAAACTTTATGTTTTTGTAGTTGACTTCTCAAAAATGATGGTATACTCAAGAGCTCTCTTCGGAGTGGTTTTCCAATTTTACTCTCTTTTTTGGACTTTTCCATCAGAATGGTCACTTCTAAAAGTGCTTCCGCATAAGGCTGGACAATGGGATAGGCGGTGACCCATTCATATTCTTTTACTTCCCTTTTCTTCACTTGAGGTTTCAGGAAAGGGGGAGCTTGTGCAGGTATTTTTTGAGCACGTCGTTGATCATTTCTTTGCTCCGTGAGTTCTCTCCCTCGAATCATTCGGTCTTGATGTCCCTTTATCTGTTTCTTTGCCCAGGCCACTTTGTACTGCTTGGCCTTAGCTTTGTGTGTTTTCTGGATGTTTTCAGTTGAAACATCCTTCTTCAGGTTTAATACTTCGTGGGAAGGAATTTCACTTGAGATGCTTTGAGGGAGCAGTTGATAATTGTGGTCTCTGAGGCCTCTGGCTTGTTCGGCTCGGTATATGTGTTTCTGTACCTGGTTCAGCTCTCTCTCAGACACTAAATAGTGCCATTTTTTAGCATCTTCTTTTTTTTCGTTTTGTGGTCTCCTTTCCTTTTCCTCTGTTTTAATTTCCCCTTCTGGAACCATTTTGTGCTTGCATGCTTTTTCCAGCATTTCCTGGTAGCGTTGATAGTAGTATGCCTCTGCTTGGGCGAACCGGAAGTCAAAAGACACGGCCTTAAGTTGATCCAGTCTTTCATTCTCCTGTTGAGTCTTTTGGGCTAGCAACTTCCTCACCTCTGAAGAATGGACACCACCTAAACTCTTGTCAAGGGAAGTATCAGAGCTCTTTTCAGTTGGCTGTGCTTTATTCTCTATACGGGCCATGGCACAGTTCTCAGGCAGCCACAGCCCCGCCTGGCACCCTCAGCCCCGCCTGGCACCCTCACACTATGGCCTGGTTAGGGTCTTGTAACTATTTCCTGTCTTCCTCTTCAAGCCCCCTCCCCTCCCCTCCCTTCCCCCTGCATTTCCTTACATCCCCCAAAAACCAGAAGCAGGCCCTCAGGAACTCCTCCCACTGCAGGAACAACCCCATACATCTATCCTGGACTCTGCCTTCCTGCCCTTTCACCTATCAAAAGCCAGTTCTGGGACTTTGCTGGTGGTCCAGTGGTTATGAATCCATCTGCCAACGCAGCGGACACAGGTTCAATCCCTGGTCTGGTAAGACCCCCACATGCTGTGGGGCAGCTAAGCCCGTGCGCCCTAGAGCCTGTGCTGTGCAACAAGAGACGCCACCACAATGAGAAGTCCACGCACTGCAGCAAGCGTAGCCCCTGCTCGCCGCAACCAGGAAGCCCACGTGCAGTGATGAAGGCCCAGAGCAGGCACAAAAATAAATGTCAGTTCTTCCACCTCTGTTTGTTGAGCTTCGAGAACTTCAGTTTACAACGATCAAATTACCTTCCCTGCTTCAAAATTTCCTGTCTACTGGATCAATCCATCAGCATAAAATTATGCTTTAGTATATATCATCTTCAAACAAAAAAGGAAAACGCTTCCTCTACAGCCCGTCCCCTCTTTTGCTCCCCTTCGCTGTGTAACTTGAAGCAGTTACCTCTTAAGTTTGGCTTCCATCTACCCCCACCCCCTCATTTGAGCCTGCTCTCGTCTCGGTCACCAGTGATCTCATTTTTGTGGCTGTCACATGGGCCTCTCAGCAGCATTCTCCAGAGGGGACCGCTCTCTCCTCCTTGGAATACTTTATTTCCAGGCTGTAGCCAAGGGCATGTGACTAAGGCTACGCTGGGCCCCTGTGCTACTCCAGCCATTAGCTGAACGTCCCCAGGCAACTGAAAGGTCCCTCCTCCTCTTCCTACCTCATGGCCACCCCCTCCACCTGCTTCACTGGTTGCTTTCTACATGTAATGGAGGAAAGTGTAGCAGAGAAACTCAACTTAGGACAAAGCACAGTCACACTCGGGCTTCCTTGGACCAAGACAGTCTTGATCATTCAACAAGTGATGTACCGTGTGCGTCCGGCACTGGAGTGGGAGTGAGGGGTGAGAGAGACAGTCGGGGCACACAGGCTGCTCGGAGCTCACCTCTGCTTCACCTGGATATGCCTACTTCACAGCCCTACGTGTCTCTTCCGTCACAGTGCTTCCTTCAGTCTTCCCCTCTCAGATCTGTCCCTTCTAACTTCAAAATGCCCCCACCCTAGAGGGCAGCAGCCTCTGATTAGCTTCCCTGAATCCACTTCTCTCCCTCTGTCTCCAGCCCCATCAGACCAGTCACACAGCAGCCAGCATGGTCTCTGTGTTACATAAATCTGAACACACCACTTTTCCTGCACAGAAACCTGGGATAGCACCTTACTGCTTTGGGAGAAAATTCAGAGTCCAGAGTGGCATCCGTAAACTGGTTCCCGATTATGGCTCCAAACAAGTCTCTCAGGCGGACTCCTTGCTCCCTCTGCTGCAGCCACACTGACTCTTCTGTTCCACAAAAACTTTCCCATCTGAGTCTTTTCAGGTATTCTTCCTTAATATACTCCCAAACACAAAATATAGCAACTCTCACTAGGGCACACATGTATATATTATAGTTTTTAGGTTTTTAGCCTAAGTGTCACTCCCTCAGACCTATAAACTCATTCAAATAAAACAAAATTCCTTTCATGACACCTCTCACAGTCTGCAGCCACTATCTGTTTAATGTGCGCATCCCTCACTGGACTAAGCCCTTATGAGGGCAGGGTGTTTCTTTTTAGTGTTGTCCAGCCAGCACCCCTGGTGCTCAGTGAATCAAACAGCACAAGCAGAGCTTGGTCCCTTGAAATTCCTGGGCCCTTTCTACCTGGTGGCACATTTTTATGATTCTATGACTGGCTCCAATGTTCACGGTAAACGTATTTCCTCACCTTAATCTTCTTTTCTAATGGGGAGTGGGAACCTACTGCAATCCGAGGGTCTTGAATATTTTTGGCCCAGGCCAATCTAGAAGAGCAAAAAGAGAAATTATACTAAGACTTGGAGGAAGGTTTTGGGAAACATACTCTGGTAGAAAGGTAATGTGAGTTGATTTGGGGATTCACTCTTATTATGTAGCAAAAGGTGTTTCTGTGTGTCAATAGGCAGGGCTCTACAATATGTTTAATTTTTTTCTTTTCTTGAATCAAGGAAGAAATGCTCTTTGGTAAAAGCATAAACAAAGAGCCAAATTGTGTCTGAGGTTGAAGCTGTCAATAGTATATTTACCAGAGGAGAAGCTGAGTTACGATTTCAACTTCCACAAACCACGGTGTATATTGTTAGTAGAACAGAGAACTTGCCTTTGATGAGAAGTTGAGTTTTCAAAGTTAAGTCCATTTTAAGTTCACTTATGCATGAGGTGATGAACAATAAATTTAATCTATAAGCTATCATTAATTTTCAATAACCACTATTTCACTAATCTTGTGAAAGATTTAGGTTTTAAATAGATAATAAAACAATCTGACAGCAAGAAAGGGTTGTGTTTTTAATTTAATGCAGAAAAATAAAGCAGAGACATTTACCACTGATGATAGAGCACAGTCATATTTAGGCATCCTCAAGACCTTGCTTCTTAACCTGCTCAGTTAGCAAACAGGGTTCTCTGTGTAGCAATCTGGGTTGTAAATATTGTTTTTCTGACTTCTCTTAGCAAAAGAGAAGGATTTTATAACACAGAACTAGAAAAAAAAACCACTATTTGCTATTTAATTTCTCAAAGACTCATTTCTGCTTTCATATTTTTTAAGCAATTCTTATATTATCTCCATAGCAACATTTTAGAGTTTATCATACTCTCGGCATAGTACTAAGAACGGAATTAGATTCCTTTACTTAGTCTTCCAAACAGCCTCATTCTCCCCATTTCACGGCCAAGTGGACTGAGGTAAAGAGAGGTTCAGGGACTTGTTAAGAGTCCCACAGTTTGTTTCAGAGGTGGGATGTGTCTGTGTGACTCCAGACCATGTCTTTTCTCCTGTGCTGCACCCACCCCCACACAAACAATACTCTCCTGCCTTTACTCAACAAGTAAGGACGGTAATACCTACTGTTCTTCTGCACTCAGAGCCAACCATTCTGAGTCGGTCAGCAAAGGAGGCTGGGAAGGTTGGGTCTGCACTGCCAGCTGCTCCTTCCTCAGCCCCGAATTGTACCTTCTCTGAGCATCACTGGTTACTTCCGCTGTTCCTAGGGCCCCAGGCTGTTTATCTTTGGTGTCTTCTGCCTCAGCCATTGCCCTATCAACCACTAGCTTTACGAGCAACATCTCTGCTCTTCACTCTTCCTCTCTTGGTGTCTTCTCTCAGCTCTAATCTCCCATTCTCAATTCTGCAAATTCCTGTTTTCCAGCCATTAAAGTTTCTGGCCCTCTTGCAGACTTTTCAGCTACCTACTGTTGATCCTTTGGGATGCCTTGGTCTGATTTCCAGGGCAACCAGAAGCAGTCACAAGCTTTTTTTGTGTGTCATCACTATCCTAGATTGAAACTACTGTGAGGTGGTAGGTGGAGACAGCATCTGCTTGGCAGGACAGGAGCTTTAGGGAGAGCTGGGGTAAATGGCCACAGACAGAAAGTGGAAGGGCCTGTTTTACACAGAGAAGTGTCCCAGTTTAGGGCAGTTAGAGAAAGCATCTTTCGAGGTAACAGGAGCATCTTTCTCCTTTCGGAATATATATTGTGTCCCGTCCATGGGAATGGAATTGTGGTCGGTGGAGAACCCTGGAATGGATACTGTAGGCACACTCACAGTAGCAGGAGGAGGTTGGACAAGTACGCAGGTGGGCAAGTGGCGTGGTCTCATTATTATTTAGCTGGCTGTCACCTAAATACTGTTGCTGCAATGAAGTTTTGAGCTTTGATACTGTTTAATATACTTCTAGTCATATACTATTTAATTATTAATATGTTCATAACTGGTCACTGAAGAAGCAGAAAAGACACCAATGTTGAAATAACATTAATGAAAATGACTCTGCATAGTCACATCACGATACCCTTCACCATACATGTGAGCGGCGTCCATTCAAAGTCCTCATGTAGCCCATTTTGATGCCTCTAGTTCTTAAAAAGGAAATAAAAACAGTGAAAAGGAGAAAATACAGTGATTAATTACAACCTGGCTTTTTGTTCAGTAGAAATAAAACCTACCCCTTCTAAAATGTGCTGTTTGTAGAGATGCGCTTGAAACCATAGTCTCCAACTCATTCAGTAGTAAATGAGTTAAAAAAGTAAATATGGGAATTTTATGATGAAAAAATATAAAAGAATTTCAAATATCAAGTCATGAAAGTATTTTATTACTGTTTATCTTTCTCTGTCCCTTTAATCTGTGTTTTTATATTTAAAGTGGCATTTCCTATAGATAACATTGTTGGGTCTCATTTTTTATCCAGTCTGATAGTCTTTTTTAATTGCTGTATTTAGACCATTAGTGTTTAAAGTGATCATTGATCTAATTGGATTAGTATCTACCATATTTGTTGCTGTTTTCTACTCATTGCTCTTGCTTTACCTTACTTTTGTCTTCCACTCTTACTTTGCCTTCAGTTCAGCCACTCAGTTGTACCTAACTCTGAGCAACCTCATGGACTGCAGCACACCAGGCTTCCCTTCCATGACCAACTCCCAGAGCTTGCTCAAACTCATGTCCATCAAGTTGGGGATGCCATCCAACCATCTTGTCATCCTTGTTGTATTTTGCCGTATCTGGTATTAATTAAACATTTTATGATTCTATTTTTTCTCCTCTCCCAGCATAACAATTATATTTGCTTTTTTAAATGGTTGCCATTGAGTTTGCAGAATATATTTACAACTAATCCAAGTTCTTTTTCAAATAGCTACTACACAGGCAGTGCAGGAACTTTTTTATAACAGTATTCACAGTTCCTAGCTGGTTGTGGTTTAGTCACCAAGTCGTGTCCTACTCTTGTGACCCCATGGACTCTAGCCCGCCAGCCTCCTCTGTCAATGGGATTCTCCAGGCAGGAATACTGGAGTGGGTTGCCATTTCCTTCTCCAGGGGATCTTCCTGACTCAGGAATCAAACCCTGGTCTCCTGCATTGCAGGTGGATTCTTTACCGACTAAGCTATGAAGGAAGCCCTCGTATTTCTTGCCTCCCATCCCATAAAACACTACTATCGCTCATTTCACTTATCTATAATCTTGCACCCTGTATTATTAACTAAAAAATCTGTTATCTGTCAGATCAACTAAGATTTTGAAAGATTAAAAATTGATTTTACCTCTCCATTTATTCCTTCTCTAATGCTCTTTTAAAAGTAGGTCTGAGTTTCTGACCTGTATTATTTTCTGTCTTTCTGGAGAATTTCTTAAACATGTCTTGCAAATCAGATCTAGTGGTGACAAATGCCCTCCATTTTTCTTTGAGAAAGTCTTCTCTTTCACATTTGAAGGATAATTGTGCTGGATACAGAATTCTAGGCTGCTGGTTTTTTTCAATACTTGAAATATTTCACTTCCCTTTCTTCTTGCTTGCATCGTTTCTAACAAGACGACTGACGTAATTTTTATCCTTGCTCCTCTACAGATGAAAATTTTTCCTCTCTCTGGCTTGAAAATTTCTTTTTGTCTTTGAAATCTGTTTTGAAGATTTTCTGCAGTTTGAACATCATACATTTACACGCAGGTTTTTGGTTTTGGGGCATTTATCCTGCTTGTCTGTACTGCCTCAATTTAAAAATCCACATAAATTTAAATAAAAGTTGTTTCCCTGTCACACTATCCACATTTTAGGTGCTCAGTAGGGACATGTGGCTAGTGGCTACCAGTGTGTACATGCACGTATGCTAAGTTGCTTCAGTCGTGTCTGACTGTGTGACCCCATGGACTGCAGCCTGCCAGGCTCCTCTGTCCATGGAATTCTCCAGGCAAGAATACTGACTGGAGCAGAAACATCTAGACAGAGGAGGGAAGGGGTCTAATCTGAGGTCTCCTGGTAGTGAGTGTCTTCTAGGATCCCACTCTTACCTGAGACACTTGGTGTCATATCTAGCTCCTTGCCTCTGCTCATAACACAGCTCTTTCCTAGCATGTCCCTCTTCTCTGTATTTAACTGCACACCCCTCCCAAACTTGCTATCTACTCAACAACACTTTATTCAAAGAAACACATTTCACTTTATTTTTTAAAATTTTAGTTAAATCAGTTAACTTTTATTTTGGCTGTGCTGGGTCTTTGCTGCTGTTCAAGGGCTTTCTCTAGTTCTGGAGAGCAGTGGCTACTCTAGTTGTGATGCACGGGCTTCTCATTGCAGTGACTTCTCCTGTTGCAGAGCATGGACTCTAGGGCACGCAGGTGGCTCTCAGGCTCTAGAGAGCCTCAGCAGTTGTGGCACATGGGCTTCGTTGCCCCATGGCATGTGGATGAAGGACTGAACCCGTGTGCCCTGCACAGGCAGGTGGATTCTTAACCACTGGACCACCAGTGAAGTCCCACATTTCACTTTAATGCAAGAATCATGGGTCTATCACCATGCAGAGTCCTTTACATCATTAGTGCCTAGGATAGGATCGAACCTCACACTAAGTTTTGTAAACTCAATTTCACACTCAAGTTTATGTAAACTGTTAATGGAATCAAACATGCTAGTGTTGTCAGCATTTTATTGTCAAGTATGAAAGTTAAAAACAAAGACAGCTATCTATAATTGGCAGTTTCATAAATAAAAGGACATTCTAATAGTGCCCTCTTCCAACTCCCCAAACCTCTGCCCCAAGATGGAAACTAAATGAAACTTTGCATTGTTTTTCTCATTGGGGCCTGAAAGATGAAAACTTTGTGTCTAGTGAAGTTGCTCAGTTGTGTCTGACTCTTTGCAACCTCAGGGACTGTAGCCTACCAGGCTCCTCCATCCCTGGGATTTTCCAGGCAAGAGTAGTGGAGTGGGTTGCCATTTCATCCTCCAGGGATCTTCCCGACCCAGGGATTGAACCTGGGTCTGTTGTATGACACAAGTCCAAACCTAGTATTTGTTGATTTCTTTTCTTCTTCAATTAATTTTTTAAAAATCACCTTTTCCTCCTATTTGTCTTTTACTAGTTGTATGATCTTGGGCGAGTTATATGGCCTCTCTGGCCTTTGTTTCCTTTGTAGTCCAGGAAAGGACAAGAAATAATCACATCTGCTGTAATAAGATGGACAAGGTCTGTGTTTAAGAACATGGGTACTGAGATCTGGTAAGGAGCCTTTAAGAAGTTGGGAGGAGCTGGATAAAGCTAGGGTCCTCCTGCATACTACATAGCTATCCTTAGGCTTTTTTTTTTCTCATTGTGTGAGGCACAGGTGATGCTTAGCAATATGACGTCTTAACAGGCACATAGCCAGCACAGTGGGCCTTGGGGTCAAGAATGTTGAAACTGACTTCAGAAGTTTACCTGTTTCTCCAAGTTTCATGATTTCACCTTTTTAAACATTGTAAAAAGATGATCAACTTTATTACCAACACGGGGAAAACATAAGGACAGACTGGTTTAAATTATTTGCCTATACAGAGTTAAAGATTAAGGAATACTACTTCGTTGAAAGCAGTCACTCATTTTTACACTTTACTCCTGGATTGTTACTCTTTGAAAAATCCCCTTTAAAATAGTGGTTGCCAACTGGAGACTGGTGCACTGAATTCAGCTTATATACATGTTGTGTTTGGCCTGTACAGTTAAAAAGTTCTTTTAAAATAACATTTAAAAGCTGTACTAGGGAAAAAAAAAAATCTGACTTTCAGCTTCTGTTTGAAAGTTGCAAGATACGGTGGCACTGGGCACAAGACAGGAACTGGCTCTGACATTTGTCTTCTTTAAAAGAGGGAAGTGTTCAATTTGCCTACCCTGCCAATCCACAGAACACCTACATGTGTACTCCAACCCAGGGGATATTTAGTAAGTACCTGCTATGGCAACCCACTCCAGTACTCTTGCCTGGAAAATCTCATGGGCAGAGGAGCCTAGTGGGCTGCAGTCCATGGGGTCTCAAAGAGTTGGACACGACTGAGCGACTTCACTTTCACTTTAATGCACTGGAGAAGGAAATGGCAGCCCACTCCAGTGTTCTAGCCTGGAGAATCCCAGGGACGGCGGAGCCTGGCGGGCTGCCGTCTATGGGGTCGCACAGAGTCGGACACGACTGAAGCGACTTAGCAGCAGCAGCTAGTTTAGAAGACGCTAGAATTGGCGAGGACAGTCTGAGATGTTAACTTTTAAACGGAGATTTGCAGGATCTAGAAACAGTGATCACAACCTCTGTGCCTCAGTTTCCTTATGTGTCAACTGCGGCTGACAACCTGCAGTTGTGGGAAGGATCGGCGATGGAGTAACTGCAAAGGGCTGGCTTGAACTCGGGGTCCCGGCGGGGGGGGGGGGGCACCGCTACAACCCACGCTCATCCTGGGAAGCCCCCCGACCCAACACCGACGGGGGGCCCCTAGGCGCTGGGGCCCACCGCACCAGCCTCGCTCTCCACACCTCCGCGCCGCGGGCCCCCGCGCTCCGCCGAGGTCGGCCCCGGGGCGCCGAGAGGCGTGGCCGGCCCGCGCGAACCTGGAGGCAGCCATGGCCTCGATGGTGGAGTACAAGGGACTCAAGGCCGGCTACCGCTGCGGCTACTGCGACTCGGAGGACGGCAAGGCGTCCTGTGGTGAGTGGTCGGGCTAACGGGGTCGGCGCGGCGGCCTGGCGTCCAAACCCCGACACCGCCCGCCGCGCTCCAGGCCAGGCCCTCGCGGGGGGCAGCACCCAGGCCCCACTCCCCAGCTTCCGCTTCCCTTCCCCACGCGTTTCTTCCCAGACCGTTGCCCTTCACATTCTGTCTCTCGGTTTCATCCTTACCGAGATGGCGGTCTCTTTCGGAGAAAGAGCGGAAATAGCGGAAGGCTGCCCTCGGTCAAGATGGCGCAGGCGGCTTCAGCGCCGAGGGCGCTCCCGGCAAGGCTCGGCCTGCTGGCGCCCGGGCGGCGCGGTGCATTGTGGGGTGGCGGCGGCAGCGGTGGGGTTGGGCTGGGCCGCACGTCGCGTTTGAGGGGCCGGGGCCATGGCGTCCTGGGCCGCGCTTTCGCCCAGCATCGTGGAATATTTCGAGGGCGAGGACTTCTACCGCTGCGGCTACTGCAAGAACGAGTCGGGCAGTCGCTCCAATGGTGAGCGGGCCGGGCTGGTGGGCAGGGAAGGGCGCCGGTGGCTCGGCGGGCGGGTGTCCTCGTGGGGTCGCGGCGTCTCGGGCCGAGTGGCTGGAGGGTCGTGTCCAGGTTGCGGCCCAGGCGTAGCCCCTGCGCCGTCCGGCCCGTGTGGAGCGAATGCGGAACACGGAATGCGGTTCGCCCCGAGTGCCGTGGCTGTCAGAATTTGAAAACGGCCCTCACCACTGGTGGAGCAGGGAAGCTTTTAGAGGCTCATTTTTCACACAGGCGGTCGGACTTGCGAGATAATGTGTGTTTCGCAGGAGCCAAGTGTGGAAACAGGTGTGCGTCGTCAGTGGGAGACCGTTAAGCACCCGCCTGTCGGGGAGCGCTGTGGCGTGGTCAGTTACAGGGCTGACCTGGGATTTCAGATGCTGCTGTCGGGGTGTCCCCGGTGGTCAGCGCAGGACGCGGGGTTGCGGGACAGTGAGTGTCGGCTGCTGTCTGTGTAGACAGCTGTGTGTGTGGAAAACACACGTGCGCGGATATCCGTGCATAAAATGTCTGGAAAAATATACAAGAAACTGACGGTAGTCGCTGCTCGCGAGGGGCCCCTGTTAGTACTGTTGTGCTTGGAAATGGTACCAGGTGCTTGTCATTTCGCCACCCACCTCGGTGACGACGACAGAGCCAGCCTACAGTGCCCCTGCCCGTAATTCAAGTTTCTTTTGGAAGGATTTTTGTTCGTTTGTAAACGGAACGTCATGTTTATTTCCTGCAGTGTCATGCTTTGGCAAAAGTATATACACTTATTTTAAAGAAGAATCTGGCATTGTGGGTAATGGGATATCCATGGAGACTTAAATTTGGGTGGTTTCCATATTTAAAAAAAAACAACTGTTTTGTCCTGCCCTGGGGCAGTGATTTGGGTGATAATGGTGTGTCCGTGTACTCATTAATTAAAAATGTGTAATAACTTAAAAAAATTAAATGTCGATTAACTTCTTGTGGGTGAGAGGCGGTAGAATGCAGTATAACGCAGTTGTTAGCGACAGTAATAAAGATGCATTAAAGTGAAAATAGTCTTGGGTTAAACGGAGGAAATAAGGAGGATGCAAATAACAGGTGAGATGATTACAGCCCAGGGAGGGAAAAACCCATACGGTGACAGTGACTGCCTTAGGGTATTACAGATTTCTTCTCTTCTCTGTTTCAAATTTTAGTATTATGATTATAATATATAAGAAATTTATAGTATAGATTATAATATAGATTTATTATATATTATAACAGTACAGTCTATGCAATTCTCCTGGCCAGAGTACTGGAGTCGGTAGCCGTTCCCTAATCCAGGGGATTTTCCCAATCCAGGAATCAAACCCGGGTCTCCCGCATTGCAGGCGGGTTCTTTACCAGCTGCCAGGGAAACCCAAGAATACTGGAGTGGGTAGCCTGTCCTTTTTCCAGCTGATCTCGCCGACCCAGGAATCGGCCCCGGGTCTCGTGAATTGCAGGCGGATTCTTTACCAGCTGAGCTACCAGGGAATCCCGTATGTAATGATAATTTATGTTATACTGGTCTAAAATTAATATTAGGTCTTTAGCTATTTTCCTAGTAATTTTAGTAAGAGAAAATCGATTAATATAGATGTCCTTTGTTTAGTTTTATGGAAAAAACCTACTTTCACCCTTTTCATCTAAAGTGAAGTGAAGTTGCTCAGTTGCCTCTGACTCTTTGCTACCCCGTGGAGCCTACCAGGCTCCTCCCTCCATGGGATTCTCCAGGCAAGAGTACTGGAGTGGGTTTCCATTTCACCTAAAGAGATACCTGTAAATTTCTTATCACTTCTATCATCTTGTTTTTAATTTTAATAATAATCTTTACTATAGGGCACTCCACCTATTAGGAAGGTTTTATTATTTCCATTTTACAGATGAGGAAATTGAGCCTCATAGAGTAACTTGTTGGTGTTAATGAACACCACCCAGGCTTCTGACATTTCTGTTGTATTTATGCCCTTGCTTTTCTCACTACATCCTGTTCTGTCAAGCCTATCTCTGTCTTTCCATACTTTTGATGGGTTTACTGTTTCCAAGAGTAAAATTCCTTTTTCTTTACCATTAATTCAGTGTTTTCTCATAATCTTCATTTTTTTATGGTTGCATAATTTTTTTCATCATGTTAATAACAAATTAATGTCTGTTGGATTACTTTCATTTTTTTATGCTTAAAAGGAATATTGCTGTATGTATACTTTTGTCTTATTTTCAGTGTGTGAGACTATGCTGTAAGCCAATTAAAATAAGGAGAATTTATATGCACAAGAAAATATCTGCTTTCTAGTTCTTCTGAAGAGACCAGCTTATTAAACTATTGGGGTCATTATTATGGCTTAAAGGTGTGATGTAATTTGCAGTGGGGTCTTAAATTTATGATGTCACAGAGACTATTGACTCATTCTTAAGTGCATGTGGTCACTTTCTGTGTTTTATTTTTAAAATTGAGGTAAAATACATCATGTGCTTCGTTTGTGTTGTGTATTGTGTTAAACTAAAAGGTACAAAGTATGTGCAGACTTTGATTTCTTCAGTGTGAGCTGGATTTTTTTTTGCTTCAGTATTCACACTTTAAAAATAATGCTTTGAATTTAGAAAAGTAAAAAGTTCCACCCGTTGTTGTGAACATGGCACTTATTTTTCAGGCATGTGGGCCCATTCAATGACTGTGCAAGATTATCAGGATCTCATAGACCGAGGATGGCGAAGGTAAATGCCCTTAATATAAAGATCCTTCTTATGGTACTCAGGTTCTTCTTATAATTGAAACATATTATTTGCCTTTAAAATGTTTTCCTGTGGTTGGAAATAGGTTTAATAAAAATTTTATTATATTTTGTGTGTAGAGATTGTTTTCTCCTTTTAAGGATGTTTATTAGGAAAATTTCACGGATATAGAGAGAACGTTATAATGAACTTTATGTACTAATCACCAGACTTCAAAAGTTGTTAACATTTTGTCAATCTTGTTTCATCAGTTTTCCTTGCTCCCTTCAATGGACTGAATGTGTCTCCCCCCAGAGTTCATATGTTAAGTCCTATATGGAGGTAGGGCTTTTGGGAGGTGGTTAGGTCATGAAGATGGATGGAATCGTGAATGGGATGCTAGTGCCTTTATAGAAGAGACCACAGAGAGTTCCCTTGCCCCTTCTGCCATGTGAGGACATGTAGAAAAGATGAACCAGAAAGCTTCACTGGACATCATTTCTGTTGGCACCTTGATCTTGGACTTCCCAGCCCCAGCACTACCAGGAATATATTTCTGTTGTTTTTAAGTCACTCGGTCTGTGATATTTTGTTATAGCAGCTTCAGTGGGATGAGATATTCCCCCCCCCACAAATTATTTAAAGCAAATTTCATTATCATGTCATTATACTTGTACTAAATATGTGTTTCTAAGAGAGAAGGATTTTTTTCTCTTTCTTAACATATCCACAATATCATTACCATGCTTTCCAATTTAATGATAATTTGATGTCACCTGTTACCTAGTTTTGAGATTTTCTGCTTGTCTCAAAAATTTTCTTTTACAATTGGTTTATTTGAATTGGATTTCCTTAAGGTCCACACATTACCTTTGATGGCTATGTTTTTTTGGCAGCTATTTTTATGTAGATGATTTTAGAATAACTGTTAAGTAAAGTTCCTTACATAAGTATGAGCAGTATTAAGTGTCCTGTACCAGTACTGCCCAGAAGACATGTATTGAGCACAGCAAATGAAACTTCACAGCTTTCCTTAAACATAATAATGAGGCCCAAAATATGGATACATGTAGGTCAGATGTGGCAGGACTTTGTGTGCCATAATAAGGAAATTTATTTTTATTTTTTTAATGGTACGGGGGAGCTATTGAAGGCTTTTATGTCAGAGAGGAAAAGTGATGGAATTTGAGATCTGGAAATGATGATTCAGATAGCAGAGAGGTGTCTGAGGGAGTGGTTCTGAAGGCAGGAAAATGAGTCCCAGCGATTACTGCAGCGTGCAGATGGGAGGTGGTGAGGAGCTGCTGTCCTAGTCAGGAGTGGTGACTAGATTAGGAGCTGGATTGGGCGGGGGGTGGGGCAGACTCACGAGACGTTTCGGAAGTAGAATGCTTGCTGGCAGCATATGGAGGTGCAAGGGAGGGAAGAACCTAGGAGGACTCCCAGATTTTCAGCTCGGGAACTGAACTCCTGTGTGATTGCTAGGACTGCCATAACAGAGCACCACAGTTTGGGCCGCTGGAGCGAGAGAAATGTATATTCTCATGCTTCCGTAGGCTGGAAGTCCAGAATCCAGGTGTCCACAGCTTTGGTTTTTCCTGCAGCTTCTCTCCTTCCCTTATACCTGGTTGCCTTTTTGCTGTGTCCTCACGTGGTCCTTTCTCTGTGTGTGCATATCTACTGTTTAATGTGTCTTTTAAAAAAATTATTTATTTATTTTTGGCTGTGCTGGGTCTTCATTGGTGCGCAGGCTTTTCTCTAGCTGCGGTCACCAGGGGCACCTCTTGCTGCAGTGCGTGGCTTCTCACGGCGATGGCTTCTCTTGTGGAGTTCAGGCCCTGAGGCCCTCAGCCTTCAGTAGTTGGGGCTCCTAGGCTCTAGAGCAGAGACTCAGTAGTTGTGGTGCGTGGGCTTAGTTGCTCTGGGCATGTGGGGTCTTCCCGGATCAGGGATCGAATCCGTGTCTCCTGCATTGTCAGGAGGATTCTTTATCACTGAACCCCAAGGGAAGCCCTGGTGTTTCTTTTTATGTTCAATTTCCTTTTGTGATAAGAACAGCAGTCCAGTGGATTAGGGCATTTCCAAATCTGGACAAAATTGAGCTTGTGGTGTCATGGCTCTGTATGAGCTGAGATCTGGAAAGCATGGAAAGGGTCAGGTTGGCTTGGGAGTACATTATGCTGGTGCCCGTGGAACCCCCGAATGTGGGTGTCATAGGCAGCAACATGCACCAGCCCCACAGCATCCTGGGCAGCCTTTTCAGTATCAAGATGGGCGGTGGATGGAGGCATGGAAGGGATTGCAGATGCTTGATGAGAGGGTAACTGAGGTTACCTCCGTTATCAGCTGTGGAGTACATATGCCAGGGTTTAGGAAAGGAAAACTTGGACCCTGGTCCTTGGATTACCCACCATGTAAGATCATTTAGCTTGTGAAGAGTAACTCAACCTCAGTTTTTACCCTATTGATTAGATTTTTACCTTAATTAATTTCATATTCCTGTACTAATCTACTTTGCTGCCTATGAGAAATATGTATGAAATTAACAAAGCTATTCTATAATTTTAGAAGCGGGAAATATGTGTACAAACCTGTCATGCATCAAACATGTTGTCCTCAGTATACCATAAGGTAAGAATTTTGATTATTTTCTATTAATATGAAGATTATATAAAATTTTTTAGTAGAATCCTGCTTTTTTAAGTGTATTTCTGTTCTAGGTACACATTCTTTTTTTTTTTTTTTTTTTTAGGTACACATTCTTTACAAAAAAAGCAGACAAGTTTTTTCTGTGTACTTATGCTGTATTCATATGCTAATCAATAGGTTTTAATAATATGGTTTGATTAGTTTAGATGTAAATATTAATGTGATATAAAAATATATATTTAGCAATCTAGTCAATAATACATGAATATTATTGGGAGAATATTGGTAAATACTTAAATTACTTTTAGGTATCAAATTTTTATCACGTTAGGTTGGAGTCGCAAGAGTTGCACACGATTTAGCGACTGAAAACAACAGCAGCAATTCCAATTCCCTTGCGTATTATTTGACACAGTGGGTTCATTCAGACAGTGCTGCAGAATCCTGTATAAGGAATAAGGAAGAGGAGGCTGGCACTTAACATGCATCTGTGTGGAATCTAGTCGTCTTCACCAGAAAACTCAAACTAAAAAGTCTGGTTTCCTACAGAGAGTTTGCTTGGTTTTTCATAATACTTTGTGTTTCTCTTGTGCCCTCGCTTACTCCACCCTAACATGGAAGGATTTTTCCCTTCTTCTCTGATTAGGAAGGTCCCTCCTCTTCTCCCTCATCATCATCTGCCCCTCCCCCTGCCTCTTCCCTTTCCCCTCCCTCCTCCCCTTCTTCTGGTAGCAAAAATAGGGAACGTTTGTTAACATTGTGAAGAATATGTCTACAGTTTGAACGTGTATATATACTCTAGGTAAAGCAAACACGGTTGTGTCCATCATGCTCGATGGGTCCTCACATCTGTTTCCCTTAGTTACTCTTAACTTGTTTTGAGGTTATAGACCGATTTGAGAATTTGATAACAAAACAAGACAGGGAACATATAGACAAAAATAATGTAACATTTAAGTTTAGGATGATCACTGACTTTCAAAATTCACTGATTCCTGGTTAATCCTTATTCCTTTCTAACTAGTCAAGGGACTGCTACAACAAAGAAAAAATATGACTATCTCGTTTGTTGACATCATCTCATTTAGTATAAAATGACAGAGTACCTCTTTCAGCTTTAGCTGTTATGAAGTGGTAACGTCTTCAAAGACAGAAATCGTTTTTCCTTCCGATAACAATTTCTCATTGGATTATGGCTAGGATTCTGTTCAAATAAGTCTGAAGTTGATTGGCCTGAACCCTGAGAATCTCTATTCAGAAAAGGCCCATTTCAGTGGGTTAAAAAAAGATAGAAGCATCTATAACATCTTGGGTTCTTGTCTCATATAAAGCACTGTTCCAGGTGTGTTGCTTTTATGAAAAGGGACTCAATGAACATTGCAAGACAAAGTGTTTGCAAAATGTGCTTTTTTTCTTTTTTTTTGCATTTTATAATTTACATGGGATCAAACATTTCCTGAAGGGACCTCCCTGGTGATCCAGTGCCTAAGACTCCAAGCTCCCAATGCAGGTGGCCCCAGTTTGATCTGTGGTCCGGGGACCTAATCCCATATCCTGCAACAAAAGATCCTGACTGTCATGACTAATACCTAGTGAAGCCAAATTAAAAAAAGAAATTTCCTGAATTGTTATTCTTTATACAACTTCGTTTTTACACGTTGATCTTTTTTGGACTCATTCTGCATATTCTTTGGGTTATTTTGCTGTTTACTGCAGTGGTTATGCAGTGAGGCCTTAGGTAAAGGCAATGTGGTCTAGCCTACAACTTTGCTTTTTGTTAGGCAGATGCTGGGGCCTGTCCAGTATGTGAGTAAAAATGAGGATGAACTCCCCTGTCTATGAATTTTTTTTTTCAATTTTAATTTTTATTAATAGCGTATTTGCTAACACTTTAAAGAATCAAATAGTTCCCGTAAAGCTTATCTTGCAAAATGGCAGTCCTCTGAACCACCTTTCTCCCCTCCAGTTCCTATTTTCTGTTTCTTATTGCAGTCACTTTCAAATCTTTTAACTGATTCTTTTGTTTTTTCATCTCTGTGTCTTTAAGTAACATGCTTATATAATTATAGGGCTTCAGTGGTAGCTCAGGTGGTAAAGAATCTGCCTGCAATGCAGGAGACCAGGTTTCAGGGAATGGTTCCCCACTCCAGTGTTCTTGCCTGGGAAATTCCATGGACAGAGGAGCCTGGCAGGTTACAGTCAATGAGGTTGCAAAGAGTTGGACATGACTGAACAACTTTCACTTCCATTTTTATATAGTAATACTTCATTACTAAAAGGTTGCTTTTCTCCATTATCTCTGGGCTTCTCTCACTGAAAGATAAGGGTTTAACTTTATTTTACCCCACTTTCCTTTGTCACATTCAAACTCCTATTTGTCTTCATCCCCAACTTCCCCAAATTTTGGATGGATGTAGTCATCTCATTATGGCTGTGTAAATAGACTGCACAGCTCAGCCATGTAGTTGTTGTTCAGTCTTTAAGTCGTGTCCAACTCCTTGCAAGCCTGTGGACTGCAGCATGCCAGGCTTCCCTGTTCTTCACTATCTTCTGGAGTTTGCTCAAACTCATGTTCATTGAGACATGCTATCCAACCATCTCATCCTCTGCCACCCCCTTCTCCTTCCCTCAATCTTTCCCAGTATCAAGGTCTTTTCCAGTGAATCAACCCTTTTAGCATCAGGTGGCCAAAGTATTACTTTATCTTTCCTGCACAAGTTTTTACTTTGCCTGGTGTTGCTCATTGTCATTTTTGTTTACCTAGTCTTTGAGGCACCTATTACCAATTTATCTAGAAGTGCTCCCCCAGAGGTGTAAATTTCCTCTTACTATGTTTAGATGCTTTAGGTACTGTATCATTCTTATCTTCTTGATGAAAATCTTAATGGGAATCTTTTGATCTGCTGGGATCTGAACAGATTGCCTCTCTGCCTGATAGGTCACTGGAGTCTCTTTTTGACCCTCATCTTGAGGATTCCTTTGGGTCTTGGTTTGCATCTTGTCTTTTCTACTCTCTTTCTTGTATTATTCCTTTATTAGTGAAGCACCTTTTCTAACAGTTTCTTGAGAAAAAGTGCATAAGAGGTAAATTTTTTTAGACTTTGGATATGTTTTCATTGACTGCTCAAACTTAACTTACAGTTTGGCTGGGTATAGCAGTGTAGATTGAAAATAATTTTCCTTTAGAATTTTGAAAGCTTTGCTCCATTGTTGTCTTATTGCTGTTGAGCAGTTCAGTGGCATTCTGATTCTTGTTCCTTTGTCCAAAGTGTTTTCTTTCTTTGGAAGTTTTTTTTTTTTTTTGTCTTCAGTGTTTTGATGTTTCACAATATGTTTGGCAGTGCATCTGTTTTCATTCCTTACATATGTGCTTGAGACACCCCTCTTGTCTAGGGCCTCCTCCCATCATGTCCCAGGGAAATTTTCTTGTGTTATTTTGTTGATCCTCTCCTTATCATTTTCTTCTTTCTCTTTTCTCATGTCTTTATTTAGACATTGGTCCTTTTAGACTGGTTCTCTTATTTTTCTCTTTGATTTTCCATGTCTTTTGGGAGATTTTCTCAACTTTATTTTCCAAGTCTTCAGTTTTCTATTTAACTTTTAATTTCTTCTACTCTATTTTTACTTCTAAGAGAGATTTTTGTTCTTAAGTTTTTTAAGGTTTCCTTCTTCCTGTATACTTGATATCCTGCAAGTTACTTTCTTCAACCTTTTGGCACCTTTCTTTGCTTTAGAGGCCCTCCTCAAGTGTCTGGTGATTCCAACCTTCTAGTGTCCCATTGGAAATTTTATGTACCTTGGTGGGTCTTGTTTACTCTGGGCGTTAAGTAGGGTGGTCTGGCTAACCTCTTCTTTGGGGGAATCTCTGGGTCAGTATTTTTCGTTCTGATCAATTTCTGGAGAGAAAGTATTATCTGCTGATGTTCTGGGACTGGGTTGGGGATGTGTGTGACAGAGGTCTCAGCAGTTAGCATGAAGGCTTTCATTTAAGCTTATTGTTGTTGGCTGTGAACTTACTGTTTTCAGCTGTGCCTGTATTCCTCACAGAAGAGGCCCTTTTTTTTTTTTTTTTTTTTTTACCCTTTCTGAAAAGTTTACAATTTTCTGCTGGGTTTAGAGACTCATCTGTGCTGAGTGGGGGAGAATATGAGATAATAACTTCTTGCAAAACAGACTTTCAAGGAATCTTCCTAGTTCTACACCTGCTTTCACTCTTTTCTCCCGCGATATCAGGTATCGCCAGTCCCTAAGACTTTTAGGGGTAATGTGGAGAAAATTGGGTATCTTTTTGGCTTTTCCCACTGTTGGCTTAGGATTCAGTTTCTCTGGTCTGCTAAGTCAGTTAGCACTTGTACCTCTGCTTTCTAGCTTCCAGCGTTTCTCCCATTATTTTTTTTCCTAGTGGTTTATGTCTTTTGCCTTTTTTTTTTTTTTAATAATCCCTTAACTGTATTTTAGTGAGTGTTGAGATGGGATTAGAGACTACTTTAAGCCCTGTCTTTATCCAGAAATCCCAGTCATGAGCTTTTCTTCATTGTACTGTTATCTAGAACTGATTTTATTTCTTCACAGTTTTAGTTCACTTTTTAAATACTTATTTTGCTTTCCTAGGTGCCGACCTTTACAGTTTCAGCCATCAAAATCTCACAAGAAGGTTTTGAAAAAAATGTTGAAGTTTCTGGCTAAAGGGGAAATTTCAAAAGGAAATTGTGAGGGTAAGATGAGATGGCGGCTAAAAACTATTTATTTTAAATAGATGTTTCTTTCCAAGGTTTTCACTTTCACTCATTTCTTAGGTAGCGGAAGGAGGTCCCACTACAGTCAGGAACTCCTGTTACTGTGATGGTGATGGCCACTCTTAGCTCTGCTGCTGCACTGCTTCCACTGGCCCCCAAATCAGGGAGATGGGGAATATATACGAGGGAGAGTCTAGCTTGGGAGGAGACAGGACCATTTTAAAGATTCATTTCCTGGAATTCATTGAAATTTTAGTTTTCCTGATTCTTTGAGAATTTTTCATTTTCTTTGATCCTAATGATACCTTATGACGTAAACAGAAAGTGATTCTGTCTCTGGGCTTCCCTGGTAGCTCAGTGGTAAATAATCTGCCTACAGTGCAGGAAACCCAGGTTTGATCTCTCGGTTGGAAAGATCCCTTGGAGGAGGGAATGGCAACTACTCCAGTACTCTTGCCTGGAATCCCATGGACAGAGGAGCCTGGCATGCTACATTCCATAGGGTAGCACAGAGTCAGACACGACTGAGGTGACTAAACAGCAGCAACAGCACTGTCTCTGGAGAAATAAATGCTTGTATACAACTTACATAAGATTACACAATTACTTATAATACAGAGTAAAGCTGAGATTTTCCATGTTTGAGTAAGGTCTTCAGTAAATTATATTGTCTGAAAGTGAAAAATGAAAGTCGCTCAATCGTATCCAACTCTTTGTGACCCGGTGGGCTGTACAGCCATGGCATTCTCCAGGCCAGAATACGGGAGTGGGTAGCCTTTCTCTTTTCCAGGGGATCTTCCCAGCCCAGGGATTGAACCCAGGTCTCCCGCATTGGAGGTGGATTCTTTACTAGCTAAGCCACAGGGGAAGCCCAAGAATACTAGAGTAGGTAGCCTATCCCTTTCTCTGGAGGATCTTCCCAACCCAGGAATCAAACCAGGGTCTCCTGCATTGCAGGCGGATTCTTTACCAACTGAGCTATCAGGGAAGCCCTGATAATAAGAATTCTTAAATTGCCTGAAGCTTTATTTTTTTTTTCTTAATGAATTTTGAATTTGGGTAAATTTCCTCAAATTTCCTAGTAACATTTAATTAATTTGGGTTTCTTTGCTTTTTAGTTTTTTCAGTGTTTTGCTGTTTTATCTTTTTTATCTTAGTATTTTCCCATAGGCACTCCCTACCACATGACCATAAGAATTGGGAATGCTGCCCATCCTTATAACTCTTTCTCATTTCTGCCATAAGAAATGGCCTACCCTGGGAGCCTCCCACCCCAGTGTTAGCTTGTTAATACATCCCTCAAGTATGTTTTGAATGCTTATAATGTCTCGGTCCCTCTTTTAAGCACTGGAGATACAGTGGCCACCAAAACAGGTACGTTCTTTGCCCTCATGTACTGCCCTTTACAGAGCAGGATTCAGGACAACTTGGAGCAAACTTGGCAGAGCTGGGGGCAACAAAAGGCCAGAAGACTCCAGGTCATACTGAAAACATCAGAATTTTGGTGTAGTTCTCCTTGGTATTGTCGGTAGGAATCACATTCTGGGTTTCAAAGATTAATATTCAGATATGTTTTGAGGATACTGTCCATTTATAAATTGAGGATTACTTGTCCTTTTGTGTAGTTTTTACATTTGGTTTTTTATTTGACTTGTAGGCTTTTGAATTATTTATGTCTGCAACTTAATTCATAGGAGTGATGTATTCATTAGGATAAAACTAAATAACTGTAAGGAGGAGACACCAAAATGCAATGACTAAAAATAGATAGAAGTCTGTTTCTGTCCTTGCATCATAGTCCAGGGCGGGTTTTCCAGGTTGGTCTGCAGCCCGCCGCCCCACTTTCTCCTCCCCAACCCCCCGCAACCCCCATCCTCCTTTGCCTACCCCCTGCCATTCTGGGTGTCTCTTCATGTGATTTCTGAGGTCCCTCTGGTTTTTACTAACCTAGCCAGCGGGGAGGGGTAAGGGTGGAAGTTCAGGGTCACAGATTTCCTTTAAAAAAGTGAGCAAAATTGAACCTGTCGCTTTGGTTCTGTCCCACTGGTGGGAGCTTGGTTATAACTCGTGAAGGGCCTGGCGCGTTCCCTTTCCAGGGCCCACTGTCTCCACCACAGCCCTGACTCCGCAAGATGGAGAGTGGACTTGGTGGACACTCACTAGTCTCTGCCGCATTGGGTAGAAGAGGGCGTGTTTTCCGTATATGTCTCTTGGTTGTGTCAGATGGCCTGGCTGAGGGACTGTGATTTCTCTTTGATTTGTAGATGAGCCCATGGAGCCCACCATGGAGGATGCCGTTTCCAGTGACTTTGGGTTAATAAATAAATTGGATATACACTGTGACCTTAAAACATTCAATGATGACCTCAAGAAGAGCTTAGAGAGTGAAGAGAAGAAGAAAGCAAAGAGGGAAGAATCTAATGAGATAACCCATTCACAAGATGTGGAAGAGAAGTTGGGCTCTGGTGAACCATCGTGTTCTGTTAAAGTGCATACAGCTCCTCAGCCAGGTAGTGGAAGTTTGCCATCAGGCCATATTAAAGTCAAGATTGTCTTTGTGCTTGAGACATCATAATCCATGAGCCTTCTCATGAGCTAAAAAAGTGAAACACTCAGGAAATCTGTAACATGGATCCCTGTTTTGTACACCTTATTACCTGAATTTAGATGAACAGATTGTTTAAAAAGCCTAAAATAATAGCCTTATCATCCCCTAACAGACATTTTAAGAGTTGCATTTCTTTTTATTATCTTAAGGCCCTTGAGGTTTGAGAATCAAACTTTCGTCTGTGAGAAGGTAGGGTATTAAACATTTTTATTTTTAGTGTTAACTGAGACACAGTAGATACTATGTCTGAAATACAGACATTGTGAAATTCTTCAATTTGCCATTAGATTTCTTTATGTGTGTTAGTTGCTCAGTTGTGCCCAACTGTGACCCCGTGGACTGTAGCCTCTGTTCATGGGATTCTCCAGGCAAGAATACTAGAGGGGGTTGCCATTTCCTTCTCCGCAGGATCTTCCTGCCCAAGGGATGGAACACGGGTCTCCTTGCAGGCAGATTCTTTATCGTCTGAGCCATCAGGGAAGCCCACTAGATTTCTTTATGTAATCATAATTGATTTTAGTTTAAAAATTTCCAAATTAACAAAAAATTTCCAGGTAGTTCCCTGGTGGCCTAGTGGTTAGGATTCTAGGCTTTCACTGCCATGGCCTGGGTCCAGTCCCTGGTCAGGGAACTGAGATCGTGCAGCCAAGAAAAATAATTCTACATTTTGATATTTAATTTCACCTTTAATAAGGTGAGACTTCTTTCTGTATTACCACTTATAAAAGAATTAGGCTTGGAAAATATATACAACATTAAATGGGTTTATTATATATATGTTTGCATGTATATATGACTCTTTCAAAAAATTTCATTAAATGTCAATTTGCATAGTTATTATACTTCAGTTCTTAAGTTCATTGTACAAAGTAATGCAAGGGAGAGATTTTTTAGTATTTTTTTAGTTTTTTGTTTAAATTATATGTGTTAAAACACAGTAAATGCTGCATTTTTATTGTTTTTTTTTTTTTTTTTAAGGTTTCATGGCATTTAAATTGCTGGTCTGAGATTTTGTCTTAATTAGAATGGTCCAGTAAAATGTTTTGAATGATCTAGATAATTTCTTTCAACTCTTACTCTCTTGGTCATTAGGGTCAGTTTGTTTACTATTTTTGTTGTTTATTACAATAATTGCTTACATAATTTGAAAAATCTTCATTTTGGAGAATTTTGGAGGCAAATATAGACTGAATATTATAATGGATTTCCATGGAGCCTACCCTCATTTTAAACATTATTGACTCATAATGGCAGTCTTTTTTTTTTTTTTTTCTTCTAGTTTTATTGGGATATGGTTGACATATAAATTTGAGAAATGACACATTTCTCTGGCCAAAGAAAATGAATTTTCTAAGGCAATAGAGTGATGGCTAATTATAGAGTTAGGTTTTTGTTACTGGTTTATTAAAAGTCATTTTTTTAAAGGTACATTTTGTTTTTAGTTGAGTTAATGAAGTTGTACTTTCGTCTCATTATCACTATTTTCTCATTAAACTAGTTTTCTTTTGACCAAGTCTTGGTCTCTGACTGTCTCTTAACACTCTTGGTCTTAATTTTCTTCTGTATAAAATTGATTTTTATATGATTTGTGAATACTGCGTTTCAGGATCCTAAATTTTTATAAAACCATTTTTCTTTATTAATAGATTTTTAAAAATTAAAAATTATGTGTAATGTTAGAAAATTGGGAGAAAAGAGAACACTACAAAAAAAGAGGGAAATCCTTTATTTTTAAACTGTTAAACATTTTTAACAGTTAAAATGATTGTTAATGTGGTGGTATATTTCAGATTTTTTCCTAAGTATTTAATTGTATAATATGTAGTGTTCTAACAGTGAATAATGACAGAACCCCTAAAATTTCTAAAGCAATTAAAATGACTTTAATTTTAATTAAAATGGGATATTCTGTTGCTTATTTTAAAAATTATGCAGTTCTGTAACTGGGCATCTTGATTATTTTGAAGTTTTCGTTTGTGTTCATTGTTAGCCTTTATCTCTTGTGATTTTCTTGGAATAGATTCCTTGAAAATAGCTTCCTAGGTTAAATGGTATTGACTCAATTTTGTAGTTTTTAATAGTAAACTTTTTCTATATTTTAAAGGGTTGTCAGCTTGATATTTGCTCTTTTTAATTAAAATAAGGGGCTTCCCAGGTGGCTCAGTGGTTTGGAATCTGCCAGCCAGTTCAGGAGACACGAGTTCAATCCCTGAGTCTGGAACATACCCTGGAAAAGGAGATGGCAACCAACTCCAGTATTCCTGCCAGGATAATCTCATGGACAGAGGAGCCTGGTGGGCTATAGTCCATGGGGTCTCAAAGAGCTGCTTGAGAAGTTTCTGTTACTATTTCCTTTCTCTGGCAGTTCTTCTAAAATAAATTTAAAGATCAACTTAGAGGCCTGCACCATGAAACCTCTGAAACCTCCAGTCAAAGCTAACCTAACAATTGGAACTCTTTGGACTGATTCTGTAGAACCTTTGAGATTTTTGAAAAATATTTCTGGAGCCAAATGTGATTGATTTACTGTTTTAAAATTCCTTTTTAGGGAGAGGGGCAGATTTGAGTAAGCCTCCATGTCGAAAAGCAAAGGAGATCAGGAAAGAAAGGAAAAGGTTGAAACTCATGCAGCAGAACCCAGCTGGAGAACACGAGGGCTTCCAGGCTCAGTGTCAGCCCTCATCTTTGCTCCCACCAAAGACTAAATCCAACCAACCCAAGTCGCTTGAAGATTTAATTTTTGAATCTTTACCAGAGAATGCATCACACAAGTTAGAGGTACCTTGGAGGACATTTTTTGTTGTTGTTGATTACCTTGTTTCTTTTCACTTGAGGATTATACAGTTGATGTTTTGCTGTTTTTATATAATGGGAAATTAAAGTGACCTGGCATGGAGAGGCACTTAATAGTAACTAAGTTAATTGCCTCTTGAGGAAAACTTTTTTTCTTTTTTGTAAGGTTTAAAAAGGTGGCTACTAAAGTTGTGAAAATTCCAGTTTTAGTGTTATTATTATTCGATGTACTCTGGCTTTTCGTACACCTTAATTGAAATTTATTCATTAGTGTGAAAAATTTTTAAATAAACTTATTTAAAATTTCATTTTTGGCAGTTTTGGTTTAGGGAGTGAAAGAAATAGATTACAGTAGGCAAATCACTGTCTCATTGATTTTGATTTTCTGGTGTTGATCAAGGGAACAAAATGGTTATTACCCATGCAAGCCACCAGTTTAGACATATTATAAATATGTCTGAATTTAGACAGTTTAGACATAATATGAATAGTTTTACAGTATTCCTCTTATTTTTCCCAAGTCGATTTACATTCTAGGTTAAGTCTAGGTTTTTCAGTATTAGTTTGGTATATTTATAAAAATTTTTTTCTATAACACTTGCTATAATGACTTCATTATATTCTCCTACTTGATTAGAAACTGGTCAGCCTTTGAATTTATAGCTTAATATCATCTAAGAATATCACTTATCACTGAAAACCTGATGTTAAAAATTTACTTTGGTGCAGTTTAAACCTTAGGACAGTGTATATTCTTAGACATAAGTTTTGACAATTTTGATTATTATAATTCCTTGGCTGCTCTGTTTTGGTATTAACTTTCTCCTTCCCAAATTGTAAAAAGAATGGAACTTACCACTTAAAATACTTTATGAAGAGTTTTTTAGCTTTATTAGTAATGTGTTCGGCACAGCAGGTTTCACCTAATACAACACTTCTCCAGTGGGCAGCATTTAGTTTCCTAATTAATTGGAGGATAATTGCTTTACAGTGTTGTATTGGTTTCTGCCATACGACAGTGTGAATCAGCCGAAAGGACACCTGTGTCCCCAACCTCTTGAGCCTCCCTCCCACCCCTGCAGGTTATCATAAATCACTGGGTTAAGTTCCTTGTGTTATAAGCTTTTATTTTTTTAATATAATACCCAGAATGGATGGATTTTTTAATCCACTAGGTGTCACTCTTTCATGAGAAAAACTCATGGCACAAACAAGAAGTTTCCAGTTAAGCCTTTCTATTACATTACATTTGATTTTGTATTTTACTATTCTGTTTTGCTAACATATTTTAACTGGTTAGTAAATAAGATTAAAGAAATGTCATTCATTACTATGTACAGTTACCACTTGTAATGCATCCTCATTTTACATATGAGGAAACTAAGGCACTGAGAGGTTAATTTATTTACTTGACTAAAATGATAACTTTGAGTTTTACGGACAGGGAACCTGACTTTAGAGTCTTTTTAAAGTATGCTATGGAATAGGAACAGTTTTTGAAAGTTGTCTTTTATACTTACATTAAAAAGTTGTAAGTTCAGAGTTAATGATGTATGAATGAGTGTCCAAAAAATATATTCACATTTTCAGTCTTTTGAATTGTTTTACTAAAGGGCAGTTGTGTACAGCTAATATTAAAGAGTATTTGTTTGTGTCTGTGCTTTGAATGCCAGAACTAATCTGTTGTTTTATAGCTGAGGCAGTCTTACATAATTCAAAGAGCTTAATCTTAGAATTTGGGCGGGAGCCTCTGCCTTTAATGAGTTATATATAGACTCTGTTAATGAGTCTATAATTTGGAGAAATAGCATTTTTCTCTATTTATTAACAGTTGATCTTTAGAGTTAAAATATTGCTGTTACATGTTTCTGCTTTAATATTTGTATTGAAACTTTTGGATCTTTGAGGGTGGGAGTAACTGTTAATGCATATTCCATGGAATAAATAAATGAATTAATGAACATTGTTTTTTACCTCCTTCTGAAGGTGAGGGTGGTGAGATCATCTCCACCAAGTTCACAGTTCAAAGCCACATTTCAGGAGTCTTACCAGGTCTATAAACGTTACCAGATGGTTGTTCACAGGGACCCGCCTGATAAACCAACCGTGAGCCAGGTCAGCAGGGCAAGTGTAATGTTTCTGAACAATGAAACTTCCCCTCTATTTGATATCACTGTGTGAATTCCTGGTTTATTTGTGGTGCATTTTATTTATGTTCAATTTGCAGTATATCTGCAAAGAGATAGGACTATGGAATAATGGACATTCTGAAAGTGCAGATTTTACCACAGGCCATGTTAAGGCCTTTTATGTATAATTTCCACGTGGAAAGTAGCACGTGAAATGAAGTATCTCTGTTTAAAAATCACCATGTTTAGATGCATTTACTTAAGACTCAGTGAAAACAGACCTCTAAATTAAAATATTTATGAGGAAAAAAAGTTTTTAAAAAAAATCCCGGTTTTTATGGTAGCCACACTTTGCCCAGCACAGTTGACATGCTTTATCTCCATCTAGAAGCCGTGAGTAGAGAGAGTTCCTAATAGCTAAATTACTCTTTGTTGATGTACAGGCCATATACAACTGAGTAGGACTAGAATGGATAGTAGCATGTTTTAATTGAAGTTCTCATATGAAGTCCTTGATTTATAATTTATAAATCAAATTACCCAAGAAAAATATGGAAGGGGAAAAAGCCCTTAATATAAGTAGAAGTGACAGAGCTAGTGTCAGTTACATGAGCAACAATATTGACTCCGCTATATGCAGAGAATTACATGGGTAAAGGGAAAAATTAAACCAAATACACTGTCCCGGCCCTTGTGAGTTTAAATTTTTCATAAATATCGGTGTAAAGTTCATGCATCAGGCTCTATGGTCGTCAGCCTGTTCCAAGGTTTACTCATTTTATAAACAATGCCAGTGCTGAGCTTTGGCAGTGGATTTGCGGAGATCTTACTCTAGCCTCACCTTCAGAAGCATATCATCAGTTAGAGATGTTTCAATAGCATTTGCTTGTATTTTCCTTGCTCTGAAGGTGAGGTTAGTACCTGTCTCCTTTGAGGACCCAGAGTTCAAGTCGTCCTTCAGCCAGTCGTTTTCTTTGTATGTCAAGTATCAAATGGCCATACACCAGGATCCGCCTGATGAATGTGGGAAGACCGAGGTACCGTTCACTAAACGTTTTTTCCTATGCTGAGGTTGTCTGTGAAGGAGCATACTGTATAACCTTCTTATGCCATTTTCTTATCTCTTAAGTGGAGCTGATGGTCCTTGCAGGGTGTATTCCTGAACTTTTGTGAAAACGAGTCATACATGTGATCATTTTAAATCCCTCAGAAAAAAAGGATGTGTTCTTACTTAGTGTTCTCTCCAGGAGCCAGAGTGTCGCGTGTTTGTAGATCAGTCGTTGGGCTGTCAGCCGACGTCACCAGATGCACTGTGTGCCACAGCCCACAGGGAGGCGTCTCTGTCTTTGAGGGATTGATGTTCACACGGGAAAGATGAACCAGTGAACAAATATAGCTTAACAAGAAGCACGTGGAAAAAACTGAATACTTTGAGCTTGTATCGGTTCAGTTCAGTCGCTCAGTCGTGTCCGACTCTGTGGCCTCACGGACTGCAGCGTGCCAGGCTTCCCTGTCCATCACCCAGGGTTGAGGTTGTTTGTGTAGAGCATCATCTGACAAGCCTTTATTGAGGGCTCATGTTTTCCAGCTGCAGATGTGTAGGTGAGTGAGAGATTGCTTACTTTTCAGAGTTGGATGGTGATGTCTTGGAAGAAAGATGCCAACAGATGCAGAAGGATTGAAGTTTGGATTTTTGTGTCTTTTTAATACCACAGAATGTGTTAGCTTAAAAAAGATGGTTGATAGGGCAGGAGGTAGTGCTGCATGTTCCCTGTGAGAAGGCTGACTCTGGTCTCCCAGAGCCTTTCTAGTTAAAGTGCAGTCTGCAGACCAGCAGCATCAGTGTCACTGGGAACACAGAATCTCAGGTTTCCTTTCAGACCTACGGAGTCAAAGTCTGCATTATGAACTAGGTCTCCAGGTAATTTCACATGCACATTCCGATTTGAGACGTGCTCCCACAGATTCCCTTTTGAGACCTGTAGCAGTGTGTGGTAACATTTATAGATAACGGATTCTGCCCGGTGCAAGAAGGTCTCCTTTGATATTCTCAGGAGGTCTTAATTCCTTTCTGCACATTACTCTTTCCTACTACCCTTGAGATTCTGGCCTTGTGCCTGCCTGCTTCCCAGGTATGGATAGTTGGGCCAGAACACATCTGATGTGTTTCCGCTAAACTTCGACTGCTCCCCCCTGCCCCAACTCCCATTTTTGGGCTTCAGGCCTCTATGGAGTCCATTCCATTGGGGAGACAGATGGGTAAGCAGTTCCAGTGCCGTTCGGGTTAGCTGGTGGATTAGTAAGGAAAGCCACCTTAGTGTGAGACTGGAGTGAGGGAGGGTTTTCTGAAGGAAGTGACATCTGAGTCAAGTCCAAAAAGATGAGGGCCACTTAACATCCAGGCAGGCTCTAGGGCAGTGTTGTATTTAGGCTCAAGGTTTATTTGAGGTTTTTAAAAATAGCTTACATTTACATTCACTGCCATCAGCAGTACGGAACTCTGAATATGTGATTTGATCTTGTGTTTACATTGAAATACATAGTGGATTTCTTTGTTATAACCAAATCAGTTCAGTCACTCAGTCGTGTCCGACTCGGCGACCCCATGGACTGCAGCACGCCAGCATTCCCAGTCCATCACCAGCTCCGGAGCTTGCTGAAACTCATGTCAGTAGAATTGGTGATGCCATCCAACCGTCTCATCCTCTGTCGTCCCCTTCTCCTGCCTTCAGTCTTTCATAGGTTTGCCTTAATGATTCCTTTTATAGGATCACATACTTAGAGAAAATTCATACTGGTGGGAAAGTTTGTGATCGTTTAGTGCTTTGATTTCATACAAGTGAGTATATTTGGCTTTGATAAGTTTTTTAACTTCATTCATAGTGTTTTATTTATCTTGCATCTAACTGAATTCATATGGAGTTTTCAGAGATATTTGAAATGATGTTTTTCATATGGGTCAGTTTGTCATGTCTCTGAATGTAGTTTCTAAGAAGTAGCATGAAATAGTATTTTGTAAGTCAAGACTGTGCTGTGTTTTTATTTCTTTATAACAGTTTTGTTGTTGTTTAGTCACTTAAGTCGTGTCTGACTCTCTGTGACCCCATGGACTGCAGCACACCAGACTTCCCTGTCCTTCATTGTCTCATTGGGGTTTGCTCAGACTCATGTCCATTGGGTCGATGATGCCATCTAATCTTGTCATCCTCTGTCATCCCCTTCTCCTCCTGTCCTCAGTCTTTCTCAGTATTGGGATCTTTTCCAGTGAGTTGGTTCTTGTGCATCAGGTGGCTCAGTTATTGGAGCTTCAGCTTCAGCCTCAGTCCTTTCAATGGATAGTCAGGGTTGATTTCCTTTAGGATTGATTGGTTTGATCTCCTTGCTGTCCAGGGAATTGTCAAATGTCTTCTCCAGCACCACAGTTCGAAAGCATCACTTCTTCAGCAGTCAGCGTTCTTTATGGTCCAGCTCTCATATCTGTACATGACTACTGGAAAAATTGTGCTTTGACTATATGGACCTTGGTTGTATAATTCACATACTATACAATTTACCATTTAAAGTATATGACTGAATCGTTTTTAGTATATTCAGTCATGCAGCCATTATCACTAACGCCAGAAGGTTTTCATCATCCAGAAAAGAAACCTCATCCCCAGAGCGGTCACTCCTCATTATCCTTCAGACATCACAGCTCTAGGCGACCGTATTCCACTTTCTCTTCCTGGATTTCTTTAATCTGGACAATTTAGGTAGATGAAATTGTATCATACTGGTCTCTTGTTGACTGGCTTCTTTCACTTAGCATGTTTGCAGGCTTCATCCATGTTGTAGCGTGTGTCAGTACTTCATTCCATTTTGTGGCTGAATAATATTTCGTTGTATGGGTATACCAGATTCTGTTTCTCTCTTCATCCATTGATGGCCATTTGGGTTGTTTTCATTTGGGGCTTATATAGAAAGCTTTGCTATGGATATTCATGAACAGGTTTTTATGTATTAATAGGCATATGTTTTCATTTCTCTTGGGTATATACCTAGGAGTGCAATTGCTAGGTCATAGGAACAAATAAATATAAATAAATAAAAACTCTGTGTTTACCTTTTGAGGAACTGCCATACTGTTTTTCAAAGTGCTACCCTTTTTAAATTCTTTGTCATCCGAGTTGATGTGAAGTGGTGTCTCATTGAGGGTGTGTTTATTTTTTTGGCCGCACCTCAGCACGTTCCCCAACTAGGAACTGAACCTAACCCCCTGTGTTGGAAGTGCAGGGTCTTAAGCACTGGACCACTAGGGAAGTCCCTTCATTGAAGTTTCGATTTGCAAAGGAAATGGCATCCCACTCCAGTATTCTTGGTTGGAGAATCCCATGGACAGAGGAGCCTGGCAGGCTACAGTCCATGGGGTCGCAAGAGTCAGACACAACTTATTGACTAAACCACCACCACCAATAGCTAATGATACTGAGCATTTTTTCACATGCTTTTTGGGGCAGTTTATATATTTCCTTTGAGTAAATGTCTGCTTACATATTTTGACCATTTAAAATTTTTTGCCCATTTAAAAAAATATTAGGAAAACATTAGATATTTTAAAGTAATAAAGATATTTTTAAAAGGTTAGAAAATATCTCCCATTCTGTGGATTATCTGTATCTCTAGTAGGATTTTTTATTTTAAAATCCATTTGTTTGAAATTGGTTTAGCCATTCCATCTTCTTGTGGTTCCTGTTTGCATGATATATCTATACTGTTTTATTGTCAGTCTGTTTGGGTCTTTGAGTTTCAAGTATGTCTCTTTTAGTCACTGTGTATTTGGGTCTTGTTTTTTTGTTTGTTTTAATTTGGAGGGAGAGCAGTCTCTTCCACTTAGCTGAAGTTTAATCAATCCATATTTAATGTTGTTAATGATGGAGTTGGATTTACGTCTTCATTTCACATTTGTTTTATGTTTCATGTCTTTCTTCTTTTATTTCTTTACTGTTTTCTTTTGTACTAAACAAATATTTTCTACTGTTAGGATTTCAACTCTAATTTTTTCACTATGTATTTTTGAGATGTTCTCTTAGCAGCTGCTCTAGGCTTACCATATATCTATTGACTTACAGGAGTGACTTCAGATTTATGCCAGCTTGAGTCCAGTGAGGAATAAAATGCTATTGCTGTTGAGCTCCAGTCCCTCCTCCCACTTTGTGTGCTATTTATAATTTATATATGTTGTGATCTCAATATATGTTGTTTAGTTATTACCTTATATGACTTTATGTCTTTTATAAAGCTGAGAGGAGAAATAGAAACAAGTATTTATTTATGGTTGGTTAAAATTAACCTTAACTTCCATTTCTGGTTCTGTTCATCTATTCCTGTGTATTCAAGTTACCATCTAATATAATTTTCTTACTGTAGTTTACCTTTGTTTCCATCCACCTTCTTTACAATGTTGTCAGATATATTACTTTTCTATATGTTACTGTCCCAACAATGCAATTATATATGTATCGTTTGATGCATTTGGTTTTAAAATCAGAGAAGAAAGGAGACTATGCATTTGTATTCGAGAAGCCTCTGATGATACTCCCTGGAGTCTCAGCCTTGGGCATTGCACAGTCACCCCACAATGACAGTGGTTTTAGTAGTGGTCTCTTTGTCTCTTTCCCTGATCTCTCAGTTAAAGTGTTTGTTGTTTCACGTCTAGGTCTTAGGCTCCACCATTTGCTGACTGGTTGCTGTATTTTCAACAGTGTCCTGGAGCATAAATTGCTCTATAGTTTGATTTATTAAATTTAGTTGCCTTTGCAGCTTCAGTTCTTGAGGCCAGTCTCTGAGGTTTTTTCCTGATCCCCTGCTTAGTTGCTCAAGCCATGTCCAGCTCTTTGTAACCCTTCGGACTATAGCCCACTAGACATCTCTGTGCATGGGGTTTTTCAGGCAAGAATACTGGAGGGGGTCGCTGTTGCCTTCTCCAGGGCATCTTCCAACCTAGAGACTGAACCTGTGTCTCCTGTGTTGCAGCTGGATTCTTTACCTGCTGAGCCATCAGGGCTCTTCTTCACTGTCTCTTTTCTTTCCACTTTCCTTCTGGTAAGCCAGCTGGCCTACAGTAGCTTGAGAGAGGAGTGGAGAGAGAGAGAGATTGTGTTTGTCTCTGTTCTTACGGCCCTCCTGCGCCCCCTTGTGTCCATGCTTTGAGCTGCAAGCAGGGAGAGTTCCTTTCCGCTTTATGAACAGGGCACTGGTCAGGAGCTCGGTCCTAGTTCTGATCTTTTTTAGGTAGATTATTAAACTTGGGCTCATTAAGAGGGAATTTTAAGACCTGTGAGCTGCCCTAATGGTAGTTCTGTGTAGGGAGATGGTCACTGCTGCAGGTGACTCCTGTACTTGCTGGCTTTTTATCCTAGAAATTCTTCTTTCACTTGGCAAATCCTTGCTCACAGATAGAGTCAGCTCTCTGTGGTGCTGGCTGCCTAGAGAGACTGATGTGGACGTGCTGCTCGGCTTCTCAGTCTCCAGGTGTGGCGTTCCTCTCGTGGAGCAGGAGTTTTCCTTGTACTTGGCTACAGTTTTCTACGTGAGTAACCAGCTAGTGTTCCAGTGCTCAGAGACAGAAAGAAAAGCCAGAAAAGTTCTGCTCTGGAAAGTTCAAATGATCGGACCTGCTTTCTTGGCTCCAGGCAGCAGCTCTCTGTTTTGTGGTTTTGTCCATATAATGGGCCAAACTAATTTAATTATGTTCAAGAAAATACATTTTTGCTTTTGTTGTTGTAAAACATTTGAAGTAAATAACAGTCAGCATACTAACTTGGGAACTTTAAGCAACCATATCAATGCAGAAAATCCATTTTTAACTCTGTTGGTAACTGTAAAATAAAATCACTTAGGCACCCCAAGAAGTAGGTTATTTTTTGAGAGATTTGATGAGGCTATAAATAAATATAGATTGCTTTGATATCCAGAATAGCAAGTCAATTCTTTTTAGTAACATCTTTAAAAAAGTAGCACATAATTGCAGAGGGTGAGATTGTATGAGACTTCATAAATGATTCTGTACGTTTGTTTCCATTACTGTTTTCAATCATGCAGGTAGATATCAGATTTTCAGAAAATAATACTATCTAGATAAAATAAAGCAGGAGTAATTTGTGACCTATCTTTTGTATAATACAATATAAAGCCAGCATTTAAGAATATGTGGTTTTCAAAATACAAGTAATTCCATAGGATACAAATATGGGATTTTTAGCTAAAATTTTACAATGTTATAGATAATACCATTATCTAATAGTATTCAGTGCCAGTAGATCTCAGCTCTTCTAAACTGTGTGATGAGCAGGCTGTAGCCATAGCTCCAGTAGTCGCATTACATTTCTGAGGCATTGGCTGAATGGTTTTCCAGATTTTATTATGGACTTTCAGACAAAGGGAAATTGAGAGAATGGTATACTGACTACCTTGTTTCCATCATCTAGATTCAACACGGGTTAGTTTTCTGTGTTTGCTTTATCTCTTTTTGTGTGTTGAATCATTCTTTGTTGTTTTTATTTTTTCTTGATTGGATGTACTGTAGTTTATTCAAGCAATCCCTAGTTAATAGACATGGGACTTGTTTCTAATCTTCTGCTGTTTTAGATAGCATACTTTTGCCATTGTGCCTTTGGGTCGAGGTATACTTTTTGCTTGATCTGACCTGTGCATCAAAGGACAAGAGCTCATAGAATTTTGCTAGTTATTGCCAAATTCCCTCCATGGTTGTACTGTCTTTGCTCCAGAGTATGAGAATGTCTTTCTCCATAGCACTCCCAAACGAGTTGGTCTCAGACTTTGTGGAATTTTTTTTTTTTTTTTGTATCCTTAGTTAGTTTTTAGAGTATGGAAAGGATGTTAGGAAGAAGTGTCTTATTTTGGGTGACCTCTGTGATCATAAGCTGAAATGTATATAAAGAATTTTGTATTTATACTTTATACAGTTTAATGAAACAGATGAGAGACTGATGCTAAAAGGAACAGAAAAGTGGAAAGAAGTAAGCAGAAGCATTCTAAGGGATCATGAAGTCGACAGGACCGTTGTCCTGACTAACTAGAAATATTTTTAACGATGAGGTTTAAAAATAATCTTTCTAAGAGTGTCTTTAATGACTCAACATTTTTCTCAATTACAATAGGGATCTGCTGTATTAAATTTAATGAGTGAATCCGGGTTATTTCCTTAATCAAACTCTTAAGCAGCAATAGATTAGACCTTGTCTGGTCTATAAGAAGTCTGTACTCAAGAGGTTGGCATACACTGTGTCCCCTTCTGTCCTCATTGTAGGATAATCATGTGATGTGATTTTGTGTTTATATGTGTATATATCATATCATAGTTGAATAGAATTAAAGGGAATTTAAAATTTTAAGAGCAGTATATATTCCTATCTCTCCTTTTTTTTAAAAAAAAATATATATATCGCTTAGTGCTTAGATAGTTTGATACAGAACAACTTTTCTTCTCATTTTGAATTTGGAGGTACTATATATACAACTGAATACAAAGAGGAATGAAAGGTATCAAAACCAAACTTGTGATTCTCTGCTCATGTGACATAAACCAGCTTTGTATATTGCCTGGGATATAGTTGGGGTTAGTATGGAAAGTAAACCTGGCCTGTGTGATTTGCTCGTAAGTCACTGTGTGGCAGTGTATTGGGCGTGTCTGGTGTCACGCGGGGAGGGCCCTCTGGTGGCACCGTTGCTATCTGCCCCCTCTTCATTGCCGACCACTCCTTGGTTGGGGTGAGGGGCTGGGCAGATACTGCCTTTGGGTTGTGACTCCTCTGACTTTATTCTTCTTCCATTGTGTTCACAAGGATTTTTCTTGAACTGCTTGTCCTGTGGCTTTGTTATCTGTAGTGGACACCTGCCTCCTTTTAATAAGTCCCTGTTACAGGTCTATACTGGGCTTCCCTTGTGGCTCAGCTGGTAAAGAATCCACCTGCAATGCGGGAGACCTGGGTTCGATCCCTGGGTTGGGAAAATCCCCTGGAGAAGGGAACGGCTACCCACTCCAGTATTCTGGCCTGGAGAATTCCGTGGACTGTATAAGTCCATGGGGTCGCAGAGTCAGACAGGACTGAGCGACTTTCATTTTCACTTTCACAGGTCTGTACTACAGAGAACTTCCTCCTATAAGCATGCTGTTCTCTATCTAATTAAACAGAGGAGGTTCTCAGGCTTCATGGTCACCCCGTACCATGTCTTCATTTTCCCTTTTATTGTGTCACACATTCACAAGTTAGCGACAAGAAAATACGATAGTGGGAGATGAAAGTAGTTTATCACTTGCTCGATGTCTTTGTCAACAGTAAAGTCACTTCTCTGGCATAGGTCACAGAGCCCATCATCTTTGTTTCTGTTCAGATTGTTTGAAACACAGCGCTCTTTGAATCTATGGATGAAGATAGTGGAAATATTTTCCTAGCCACAAGTACACAATTGAATAACACCAGACAGTTACTCTCTATTTGTTTGTAGATAGCCATGACATCAACAGTGTTACTTACCATTTATTGTTTTTTTAAAGAAATCTTTAAAACAGGCTTTTTTAAAAGAAAAAAAAGAACAAAGTTTGTTTTTTACAGTAGTTTTAGATTAAGAAGCCTTTTTGGAAAGAAGTTGACATATTATTTGAGAGACATATCACTAGGATTAATAAATCTGAATTATGTATTTTTACCTTAATTTTATAAAGAACCTTAAAATGGAAAATTTCAGGCGTGTGTAGAGATAATAGTACAGTGAACTCCGTATGCCCATTGCCCAGCTTCAACACTGTCAGCACTTAGCCTTATTTCCGCTTGCCACCTTTTGTTTGTTGTCCCTGAAATTATGCTCTTTCATCTATACTTTTTTTTTCTGCTTATTCCATCAGGCAATCTTACATAACTTTAAAAATTACAGTGATTGAGGTCATTTCATGCTATCCTGCTTTCTCAGAAAGCCTTGTTTTCTAAAATTAGTTCAGAGGACTTACTGTGAGAGACTCACACATCAGGAGACCTCTGCTTCTAAGGGATATTTATTTTGGGGAAAGTTGTCTTAGAGTCAGGCATGAGTGATAAGACGGTAAGCGTGGTAAAAGAGAAGGTTGCCATGGGTCTCTTCTGACTCGGTGGAGAACTGAGAGGAAGCAGTAGTGTATTGAGAACACCAGACTGTTGTCTCACTCCAGCCACCAGGTGGTGCTGTAGATACAGAACAGGTTTGCTCTGAACATCAGGCTCAGTCCCTATGGGGTGTGTGTTTACAGCCTAAGAAGTATGGATAATGTTTTTTTTCCTGCCATTTATAAGACTTACTTTGCATTGAGGCATTGAACATGATAATTACAAATGATTCTTTGCTTGTTAAAGATGTAAGTATTTTCCAGAACTTAACCTAGAGAGGAGCTTTCAGATTTGTTTTCCCTTAATAGCCTTCAGTTCAGTTCAGTTCAGTCGCTCAGTTGTGTCCAACTCTTTGCGACCCCATGAATGGCAGCATGCCAGGCCTCCCTGTCCATCACCAACTCCCAGAGTTGACTCAGACTCATGTCCATTGAGTCAGTGATGCCATCCAGCCATCTCATCCTCTGTCGTCTCCTTCTCCTCCTGCCCCCAATCCCCCCCCCAGCATCAGAGTCTCTTCCAATGAGTCAACTCTTTGCATGAGGTGGCCAAAGTATTGGAGCTTCAGCTTCAGCATCATTCCTTCCAAAGAAATCCCAGGGCTGATCTCCTTCAGAATGGACTGGTTGGATCTCCTTGCAGTCCAAGGGACTCTCAAGAGTCTTCTCCAACACCACAGTTCAAACGCATCAATTCTTTGGCGCTCAGCCTTCTTCACAGTCCAACTCTCACATCCATACGTGACCACAGGAAAAACCATAGCCTTGACTAGACAGACCTTAGTCGGCAAAGTAATGTCTCTGCTTTTGAATATACTATCTAGGTTGGTCATAACTTTTCTTCCAAGGAGTAAGTGTCTTTTAATTTCATGGCTGCAGTCACCATCTGCAGTGATTTTGGAGCCCCCCAAAAATAAAGTCTGACACTGTTTCCACTGTTTCCCTATCTATGTCCCAGCCTTACTCTATGTATATGAAAATAATAACAACAGCCTATGTTTAGAAACTTATTCAGTGTATTGTACTGACATTTTCCTTCAATTATGCAGAGAAACCAGACAATTTTGTATAGGATAGGTATATACTATTTTACAAATACCTAACTGTCATAGAATAGAATTTGAGTGATGGCAAAGGGTGAGCATTTTGAAATCTTAAGATATTTTTTCAGGCTACTTTTGGAGTAAAGTAGAGGGCTTGAAGTAGAGGGCAACATTTGTACAATTTAGTCAAAAAATCCACGTTCTGTGAGCAGCCCCTAAGTCAGGACAGTTTTGTGTCATAATCTCTCTTGAGGTGTGCTGCATGACATTTTTTATTAATAATAGTTAAATTATCAAAGTTTTAAAATCACTTACTTAAATTAGAGCAGAGGCCATGGTTCTATCCCCATGTCATACTGTTAATTCTGAGGAAGATGCATAGGGGCAGAGTTAAACCAGCAGTGGGAACATTTTTCTCTAAAAGTTCTTTCTTTAGGTCAAGAATTTCCAAAACTTGTCCCAGATCATAAAATCATAGCATCATAAAGCATTAGAGATAGGACCTTCATGATTGTATAGAGCATATGGATAGGATATGGATTCACTCCTCTTACTTAGAGAATTAATTTGTCCAGGGTAACACAGGTGGTGAGTGGCAGAGCAGTGTCTCCAAATTTAAGAGCTTTTTGCACTAGACCATGGTGTTGCTATGTGAAAGCATGAAAGTGGGCTGAAATAATTAACCTCAAATAACCGACACCAGTGAACGAACTGTTCAACATAAAGCAAAATTTCCAGACAATTGAAACATTTTCGTTGTTAAGATTTTATGTGTTCTGACCATTTGAAATGAGTCTTTTCCAAATGTGTCTTGCTCTTCCCTGCCTTCTGTCCCAGAACACTGAGCAGGACCTGTGACCGTGGCACTCACATCCCCAGGCATGCTCTGCCATCTCAGCATTGCTGGGTACCGCCTGCCCTCACACTAACTGCTTTTTTTCCCCTAAAGTTACTCTGTTTCATCCTGTTTCCCTTCTCTTTTTGCGCTTGGTTTTTGCGGTGTTTGTCTAGTTTGGCATTCTTGCCCTTCCTAATTTGTGGTTTCTTGATGTGTTTGTAAAAATATTTATTGAGCACATGCTGTGTGCCTTGTGGTGTCTGAGAGGCATTTGCTCTGGTCAGCAAATGAGTGAGTAAGTCAGATCAGTGATCCCTTGCTCCTGTGGCGCTCACATCCTAGGGTGGGAGGGAGTGGTCAGAGGTAGTCATTTGAGAGTAGCTGTACTAAATGAGCAAATTACCCAGTAGGTCAGCAGCGAGTAACTAAAGGAAGGCAGAACAGGTGTCGGAGAAGAGTGGATCACCAAGTTAATTGTTGGTGAAGTTAACTAACAGTCAGGGGGAGATGGGAAAGGGAGCTGGAGGGTTTCCTCTTCACGCTGGGGACAGAAGCACTAGGCCATGCCTTTTTGAGTCCTCATTTTAACCTTTATTGCTTTCTTCTGGGGTTTGAATGTCTGAAATTCTAGAGTAGTTTGCTAATTGATCTCTTGAGGTATACTTTTATAGTTTATAGTTAATATGTAGCTACTTATACTGTCTTCTGGAAGCTGAAGAATGAGATTTTGAGCAGGATGTTTGGTGTCAAATTTAACGCGTGGCACTGAGTGGATGCTGATTCTTAACCACCTGCAGGAGGAGAGACGTGCCCTGTGATAAATGATCTGGCTTGAATAGTGTGAAGATGATACCCGTACTAGTAGACAGCCTTGGTGTGTTTATCGTTCTGGACATTTTGGATGAGAATATTGATATCAGATAGTCTGAGGAGCATCACGGGTAACAGTGTGGACTCTGATCAGACACTTGCCTTAAGTCTCGTCTTCCCCACTTAGTACCTGTGTGGCTTGGAGCAGGTTTCTGCTTCCACTTTTCAGGTTCCTTGTTTGTGAGCATGGGGAGAACAGCACATGGGGCTCGTGAGAACTAAGTCAGGGCAAAGGTGCTTGGCTAGATAATCATCAGCTAAACGAGTTGCTGGGCTGTGGACGATGACAAGCCATTCGGAAGCATCAGAGACACCGAGCGCAAGGGCAAGCAAGTGAAACTTCTGGTTCGTCCAGCCAGCATTTGCAAATTATAGTTTTCCTCGTTTTGTACTTCCATTTTAATTCTTATGTTTGTTTGAATTAAAAGATGTCATATGTTTTAAATTTTAATATTAAATTAGAATTAGTTCTTTCACAAGAAAAAAGTAGTAATACTCAAACCGTTCAGTTTGGTTCATCAACATGTAATTTTACTCTTTAAAATCCTATTATACCACCTGCAACTTCTAAAATATATCATTTGGTGAAGATTCATGTGTATATTTCTTAATTGCTTTACTTAGAACTGGAAATAAAGGAACTGTGGGTGTTTCTGTGCCTTGCCTCTGGTGGTGGAGCTTCTTGCTTACTCTGCGAATAGATCCCTCCTTTGGAAAATAAGCTGTGTTTTATTAGACCACCATAATCTATGGTATAATTTGTGTTCATACACTGACTTATAAAAATTCTCTGCCAGAGTCAAAAGAAATGCACAGTGCAGAGTGCCAGGAATGGAGTAGATGCCCAGTGGAACGTTCTGAATGGGCAGCTGAGTTGACCATTTTTCAGAAACAGCTGGAGAGAGAACTCACTGTTGCCAAATGGAAAACTACAAGAAAGAAAATGTGTTCTTGAAACCTGTGATGTGAAACCAAAGGAAAATTCATATGATGTCAAAGCTCTTGACAGTTGTCTTGTACAAAGTAAAAGCTGAGGGAGAGTGTTGAGAAAGTTAAGTACGTTTTAGTGTGTGCAGAGCTCACGTGAAAGGGATCATCTTGTTGGGAGCACCATTGCCGTTTGTCTATAGTTTTTGTATTTCAGGTCTGCTTTTTCCATTAAGTCTGAGGAGCCTCTGGTTTTACGACCTCCTGGTAATGACTTGACAAGTGAACAATGCCACCTATTGAGGTCTGGCTGGCCTAAACAAGGAAAGTTTGTGTTTTTGCTGTGGAAATTCATTTGATATGCCAAATAACTTAGCTAACTGCTTGCATGATTAAAAAGCAGTTGATTTCCTTCCAGTCAGTAGTTAATTATAAAAGTAAAACATATACATTATATATGTGATTTTTAAAATCCAGAATATGTCTAGGTCTATAAATATTGTCTGTAAAGTAACATACACACTGGCTTTTCCATGACAGTCATTCTAGAAATAGCGCAAAGTTTTAAACTTAGAGTGGCTCCTGGTCTGTGGAGGAGTGTGATTGTTCTGTTCAACCAGTCATATAAATGTGTGATTCCCAGCATGCTCCAGTCACCATGGTAGGTCCTGGGGATGCATAGATGAATAAGACATGGTCCTCTGCACATTTTAGCTAACCAGTATTTTAAAGATTTCTTTTCAGAAGTTTGCATTAATGTTTAAAATGTTAAAGTAGCAATACTATTTAAAGAGTATTGGAAATACGGGGTTGCCCCGAAAGTTCAGAACTTTTTGGTCAATCCAGTATATGTACCTGGCATGATGTGGAGATATTTGATCTTGCTTGGAATTGGTTGGTCTGATATGTATGTAAAGTAGTGCCTATAACCATTGTTAATGGTATGGTTGTTAATATAGTCAAGTATTTTTAATAATAATTCAGTTGCTGATAATATATTCAGTTTCTTAGTGTGTGGCTAGAGAGCTTTTAAAGTAAATTTTATTTTGGCTGTGCTTTCTTGCTAATTTTTATTTCTAGGTTTTGTGGTATTTTCTGCTATCCCTAATTCATATCATTCAGATTTTTGAAAGATACCCATTTTTCAAGGTCAGTTTGAATTCTTTTATTAACTTAGTGCCACTTAAGTGATACCTAGTTTTGTCCTCAGTAATCTGTTGAGTAGTTGCTCGTCAGAAATAATATTGGAAGTTTCTCTGTAGGAAATTAAAGGATTGTATTGAGGACATAGGTGGTCCTGGGGAGATCTGACGAAAAGGACACTTGTGTTTCTTCACTTGATACCAGCTTTACGTTACCAATGACTGCATCTCTGTGGCATCTCACCTTGGGCAGATGACCCAGTTTTGCAAAGTAACCAGTGGCCGTGAAGACATAATAGGCAAAAAGAGTTGAAAATTCATTGACTTTTGTTTATGGATTGATTAATCCAATTTACAAATGAATGAATGCATCTAGGCAGTTAAGCCGCAAATATTTGCTGAGTCCCTACTGTGTGCCGGGTGTTACTTTAGGCTCCGGGGATGTAGCACAGGGAATGGGAGAGAAACGCTCTTTCCCTAGGGGAGATTATGTGATAGTGAGGAGGATGGTTGGAAGGAAAGTTATGACCAACCTAGACAGCATATTAAAAAGCAGAGACATTGCCAATAAAGGTCCGTCTAGTCGAGGCTATGGTCGAAGAGATCCAGCCAGTCCGTCCTAAAGGAGTTCATTGGAAGGACTGATGATGAAGCTGAAACTCCCAGTACTTTGGCCACCTGATGGGAAGAGCTGACTCATTTGAAAAGACCCTGATGCTGGGAAAGATGGAAGGCAGGAGGAGAAGAGGACGACAGAGGATGAGATGGTTGGATGGCATCACCGACTCGATGAACACGAGTATGAGTAAATTCTGGGAGTTGGTGATAGACAGGGAGGGCTGGCGTGCTGCAGTTCATGGGGTCGCAAAGAATTGGACACGACTGAGCGGCTGAACTGAGCTGAGGAGGATGAATAAACAAGTAAGTATGCTGTACAGTGTCAGGAGAATGTGCGCTAACAAGAAAAGGGAAGAGGAGGTGAGAGACGGAGAATGGTGGTGGTGATAATTGTATGAGGATGTCAGGAGCGGCTCTGAGGAGAGGGGCTCCTTGGCAGACCCCTGGATGAAGAGCGTGCGCCTGTGTGTATCTCTGGGTGGTGCACCTCAGGCCTGATGTGGTCACAGAACAGCGGGGCACTGCTGAGGCTGGAAAATGGAGTAGGGCATCTCCCGTCTCGGCTGTGTCGCTTCTGAAGGCTTTGTTTTCTGATCTCCCATTTTTGCTGTTCATTGACTGATATTCATTATCATAAAAATGTTCGTGTTTTGTTGTAGACTTGTTACCTGAACACCTGCATATCATCACATTTCACTGTTGTTTTATAGCACTCAGACTTGGTATCCCTGGGCTTTGTTGCTTCCTTCGTCAGTTCTAATGAATAGTGCTGTTTAGTCATGGGTATAACAAAGAGAATCATGGATTGGAAAAAGCATCTAGGTTCTAACCCTAGCTTTGATGCTGACTGTAAAATAATGTAACATTTCTGGACCACAGTTTAGGTATAAACTAAAGGAGTTGGATTAGATAACTGCCAAGATTCCTCTTAGTTGTAAAATTCTGTGATTTCAATGATTTTGACAAAAATTCCCCAGGAGAAATTGAATACTTTCTATTTCCTTTTTAAAAAATAGTTTTTAAAAATACTGATTGGTTGATTTGGCTGCACTGGGTCTCGGTTGGCTGCTCACAGGCTTCTCTCGTTGCCGGGAGCGGGGACTGCTCTCTAGCTGCGGTGTGCGGGCTCTTCACTGCGGTGGCTTCTCTTAGTGTGCAGCGCAAGCTCCGGGGCCTGTGGGCTTCAGTAACTGTGGCCTGTGGGCTCCAGAGCACAAGCTCTGTAGTTGTGATGCATGGGCTTAGTTGCCCTGCAGCACGTGGGATCTTCCCGGAGCAGTCATCAAACCACTGTCCCCTGCATTGCAAGGCAGATTCCTAACCATTGGACTGCCAGGGAAACCCTAAAGATAATTTTTAAGTTTATATATATTGAGATGCATAAATCTTAGATGTACAACTTATTGGATTTTTACATATTATGTGCTCTTTTTGCACCTCTCTGAAATTAAAACAATATATATATATATATTTTTTTTTCCATCTGTGGATGGAAAAGTATGGAGGGCTGCCTGTACATGTATATTCTAAATATCTTTTCCCAGTCTGGAAATGCCTATATTCAATACCTAGGCAAGTATTTTTAGAAGAATGGAATTTTAAAGCTTTCCCATTTTGTTGCATTTTTGTACACTTAATTTATAGATTAAGAAAGTAACAGATTTAAAGGTTTCTCTTACAACATACAAAATTTGGTCCCAACATTGACTTTAAAGAAATGCTAAGGTACCTTTTCTCTTAAACACACTTCTAAACTTACTTCCACACTTCTTGTGAGAGTTTTTTTTTAATATTTTGTGCTGGTTCTTAACTTACTTAATATTACAGACAAGCAGGTGATAGGGTCCTGGGGTGGAATGATCCTCTCACTAGAGAAGCAAGCCGCTCAGCACACGATGTTGCCAGCACTTGTGTCTGTCTGTAGTGGGTATTCCTTCTGGTGACTTTACCAAGAACTCCTTTTCTTTGCATTTTGATGTGAACTCTGTGGTGCTTTTTTCACTGCTGGTAGTGTTGAAAAGCAACAAAATTCTTTTAGATTCCATTCTCTTTGAGTGTACCTCTTCAATAGAATTACGACTTTCTTCCCTGGATTTATAGACTCATGTTTCAAATGTAACCTTTTAATTTTAGAAACAAACACCAAAGTTGGAGGTAGTAAATAATAAAGTTTTAATAAGTTCAGATGTATACTATTTGTGTTAATGGATACAGAGCCACTATTTATAAAATATTCAATTATTAGAGTGAACACATGAGGTAGGTGTTAGTGAATGACTTAATTATAGTTCAAATCCCTGTTGCTCTTAGAAATTGGGGGAAGAGTTGCAAGTAGTAAAAGAACATGCACTGAAGTAGCTCACTAATTAGGATGTGCATTAGCAAACTGGAATCAACCCTATGAGCAAAACATTTATAGCTCACTCTGTGTGTTAGTGTTAATGGACTTCTGTAATTCTGGGCAGGTATTAATCTTTTAAGAGTCATTTATTACAGTTCTTTTCATGGTGTGGACTTGAGCGTTAGTCCCTTCACCATTCCAAAGTGCTAAATATTACAAGGATCCCCTTAAGAGATATTATTGGCTGGGGACCATGACTCTTAATTAAAGTAGGGGGAAAGAGCCATTGACTCATTGATAGTTTATATTAGATTTTTCAGACACTAAACAGCCATGCTGAATATTTTCAGTAAGCATTTCTACTAAGTATAGATGGGGAAAAACGGTTCAGAGCTGGAAGTATAGATGGGGAAAAACGGTTCAGAGCTGGCAGTGACCAGTGTTTCTTAGAATAAGTTTTGTGGAATATTGGTTCTGTGAAATGGTAATAAATGTTACATGAAATTAAAAACCAACCAACAAACAGAACTCTGGGTATGTAATTTTGCAAAGCACAAGATTAAATGAAGCTGGACGGTTTTTTGTTTTTCCAGCTATATTGGGATACAGTATAGTTTTTCATTTGATGGCCGGGATTCTCAGGGCCTGTAATTGGTCTGTATATCTTGTACTTCTTTCTGTAAGATGAAGAAGGGGAGGTGAGACAGCAATAGTATGCAGCGTTTCTCAAACATATTTGGCCACGGAGTCATTTTTTAGAACTTGGCATGCCAGAGGACACCATCGGTGAAGGTGATTAGGCTGAAATCGTTTTGTGGATAGAAAACTAAGACAGATAATTTAAGTACTCTAGTAGCTAGAGCTAGTAAGATTCCAGACTAATTCTTAGATCACTGTTCTTTCTGTCAGAAAAAAAAAAATGTAATGGCTCAGAAGACATAGGTTTAAATATGTTAGACTGTAAATAAGGCTTTCATTGTCATCTTTTAAGATTTACTGAAGCTTCATGTCCTGTCCAAGGTTCTAGGTCTAACCAGAAACGGCAGTACAGGTGGTCATGTCTTTCAGCTGCATTGCTCACAAACGGAATAGGTGAATTTGCAGAATTACCTAAATCTGCTCTTTTTACTGGAGAAGGCAATGGCACCCCACTCCAGTACTCTTGCCTGGAAAATCCCATGAATGGAGGAGCCTGGTGGGCTGCAGTCCATGGGGTCGCTAAGAGTTGGACACGACTGAGTGATGTCACT
>NW_024070198.1:39228419-39257534 GCF_014754425.2 Oryx dammah | reverse complement strand
CCCTGTGTGTCTCCCTGTGTGTGTCTCCCTGTGTGTCTCCCTGTGTGTCTCCCTGTGTGCGTCTCCCTGTGTGTCTCCCTGTGTGAGTCTTCCTGTGCGTCTCCCTGTGTGTCTCCCTGTGTGTGGCTCCTTGTATGAGTCTCCTTGTGTGTGTGTCTCTGTCCAAATCTCCATCTTCTTGCACCAGTCATAGTGGATTAGGATCCTCTCTAATGCCCTCATCCCAACTTGATTACATCTGCTGAGACCCTATTTCTAAAAAGAGCACATTCATAGGTACAGGAGGTTAGTCAACATGTTTTGGGGGAGACATGATTCAGCCCATAACAGGTGTCTAAATCCAGAAACCACCTCCCAAATCTCACCTTTCCAATGCATTCCTCGCTTTGTCACTTGAGCAATCTTTTCCTAAATTATAAGACTGTCTTCCCACACCCTCAGAAACCTGTTGCAGCTCCAGCCATCTGCAGGCTCAAACCCAAACCCCTTAGCAGAGAAGGGCCTCCACTACCCAGCCCTGTCTAATTTCTGCCTCTTCCCTCACTACTTCCTGTCCACGTGCTCTGCATCCCAGGAGCTCGCAGTCATCTGCCCTTCTCCAAACATAGCCTGCACTTTGACTTCTTTCTATGCCCCAAATGTCCTTCCATCATCCCCTCTACCTCCTGAACTGTTACTCATCCTTCAAGTCCCAGAGGTTAAACTGAGGAGTATAAAAAATGTAGTAATTTGGGGCTTCTCTGGTGGTCCAGTGGTTAAGAATCAGCCTTGCAGTGCAGGGGACACTAGTTCAATCCCTGGTCCAGGAAGAGCCCACGTGCTGCAGGGTACCCAGGCCTGTGCAATCGACTACTGAGCGCATGCTCTGGAACCTGCGAGCTACAACTGCTGAGCCCACGTGCAGCAAATGCTGAAGTCCAAATTCCCTAGAGCCCATGCTCTGCAATGGGAGAGGCCACTGCAATGAGAGGCCCACAGTGAGATACCACAACCAGGGAGTGAGAGAGTAGCCCCTCGCTCGCTGCAACTCAAGAAAGCCTGTGCTCAGTAACAAAGACCCAGTGCAGTCAAAGATAAATGCATATATATTATATATATGTCCATATAGTAATTTGGTGATGTTAATTGAGGAGAAATCTGAGAACTTGTTCCCAGAGGAACTAGTGGCACAGAATTAAGGAGTAGCTTCTTCCTTGTGCGGAGGGGAGCTGCAGGGTACATACAAGCCAGACCCAGACAGCACTGTAAGGAAGAATTCAGTTTTGCACACCCTATCTCCACCCCATGCCCCTTGTCTACCTGGTTCTATTCCTGTGCTTTCCATCTCAGCGAATGGCTCCACTGTCCATCCTGTAGACAAGTAAGGAACTTCAGTGTCACCCTTTACCCTTAAGCTCTCCATCGCCTCCCAGGTGGCACTAGTGGTATAAAGAATCTGCCTGCAATGCAGGAGACACAGGAGACGTGGGTTCAATCCCTGGGTTGGGAAGATCCCCTGGAGTAGGAAATGGCAACCCACTCTAGTATTCTTGACTGGAGAATTCCAGGAACAGAAGAGCCTGGCGGGCTACAGTCCATGGGGTCGCAAAGCATCAGATACGACTAAGCACATACGCACCTCTATTACTAAATTCAAGATTATATCCTGTGGTTTTTATCTTCTGAACTGCACTCAAAGGTCCAGGTATTTCTACCACCATCTCAGTCTAATTTTCCATCATCTATCACTGGTTACTTAACTGCTCTGCCATTTCCACTCCTGCCCTCCCACACTGCAGCTGAGAGAGCCTTCGAAATGGAAAGCAAATCATGTATATTACACACATACACACACACACTTGTTCTTAAAACCTTTAAACACGTTCCCACTGTACTAAGATCAAAAAATAAAAACAAACCAGGAATTCCCAGCAATGCCTACCAGGCTCTACATAGCTCACATGAATGCCTCCTCTTCAGACCCATACTGACTTGTTCAGCCCACCCTCTTTCAGTGCCACACTGGCCTTTTCTCGCTTCCTGGAACATGCTCCCTCATACCTCAGACTCTTTGTTCTTGCTGTTTCATCTCTCTGGAATGCTCTCCTCTTGCCTTGAACTAGGTTCAGATCAGATCTCCAGTTTATCAGATCTCCACTGAAGCATCACTTTCTCAGTACATCCCTATCCTTCCTGAATAAGTCGGATTTCCCTTTATAGCCTCTCCATTACTGTGATGCTCTTTTTTTTTTTGCACAAAGTATAAATAGTTTCTGTGTTAGTGTTTCATTGCTTATCTGATGCGTGGTTCTCACTATACTATACTACATATACTAGACTATATACTAGTATATAGTCTAATATACACTATACTACACTGTACTATATTATAAGCTCCATAGGGCAGGCACTGAGCTTCTGTCTTATCACGTAGATCCTAACTAACAGGGGTACAGGAAATATTTGCTGAATGGATGAATGATTAATCGCAAATGAAGAACTGAACTCCTCGAGCCCTTATTCTTGCCCCAGTGCCCAACGGATTGAAATTCCTGCACCGAAGAACAGGGAAGACCATTTTCCCTGGAATGTATAAAGGAAAATGTTACAGATCACTCAAGTTGCCATAAAATAATCTCAGTAGGCAACCACTGCCCCTGCAAGGACAGTGAGTGAACAAACCACGTGGGCCTGCCCCCCGAGTAGGCACAAGTGGGAAATGCTTCCCAAACAAGTTAGATGAAACTGTTCGGTGAGGTTATTTGCACTGATTCATTCATTGGAACACTGCAGGGATGGCTTCCAAGAATCATGGTTTCCTTTCCAGCACAGGTAGTGTTTCTTCCGAAGAAAATGCCAAGCAGGCTTGGCTGCCTCTCCAGGCACCTGGTTGAAGACAGACAGAGAAGTTATGCCCACAAAATAGAAAAGGACCTCCTTTTTCCTCATTCATGCTGCCAAATGAGCATACAGCCTTTTCACTAAAGCTCAAGTAATTCGAGCAGAAGTAAAAAGAAGGGGTGGTAGCAATGATAATGAGAATAATGCTGAGGCATGAGGCTACCATTTACTGAGCTCTCTTTATGGGTCAGGCTCAGTACAAAACAGGTATAATCTCATTTAATTCTTACAGACACTATCTTCTTCTGATTGCCTGAGGAATGAGTGGTTCAAAGAGTTTAAATGACTTGGCTAAAATCCACATCAAGGAAATCATAGCCCAGCATGGAGCCCAGAGCCTCAGACTAGAGTTCTATGACTTCAGTAGTGTGTGTATTATAGACTGAGTCAATCACCTACCTACTGCCCCACCTCTCCCACCATCTAGCTCAGTTAGTCCTCCTACAGTGAAATTAGTTAATAGAACCCATATCTGAATGATAATTGTGTGCCTAGAAATATGGTTAATCCTTACAACAGCCCTCCAGAATATTGCTATTTTCCAATTTTACAAATAAAGAAATGGAGACCTGGGGCAAGGTAATAATATGCCTACAGACACACAGTTAGTAAGTCCCCATCCTGGTAGTTGAACCCAAGACTCTGACTCTGACTCTGAAGCTTCTGTTCATTTGATTCCCTCTCTTATATAACACACTCTACTTCTGCTTGTAGCAGTATCTCTCTCAGTCCCAAGAAGAGGTTCCCAGGAACACCTCCAAAAGAGAGATTAGTGAAATGAGACCCAAATTAATGGAGAAACTGATGCCTAGTTTTTTTTAGAACCAGCCTGTTTCCTTTGCATTCATGGCGGGTGCTGACTGTAACAATTATTCTGCTCTATTTCCAGGGACTCAGAAAACATTCAAATATCCAGTCAGAGATCACTTAGCAAAACAAAGACTTTGTATTAAAATCACAGGTCTGATTTAAATTGATTCTCTGTGATCTATCTGTCTATTTGGGGAGATCAGAAACTGTAACAGGATCTTCCCCACAAAGCTGCTTTTTCTGCTCCCAGTGCAAGCTTATCTCATGACACAACCTGGAAAAATGAGCTGAAATTACTACTGCTGAGAGGCTGAAACTGCCCTCCAGATTTCTAAAATACCTTCCCTCTGAAGTTCTAGAAAGATGTCAGGTTTGCAGATCTTTGTCCCCAGACACCTCAGAGCTGGAGGAAGCCTCAGAATGATGGCTCTTTGAGCAGGTTGAATTACATCTGCTGAGAAAGGAAAGTTGCCAAAATATAATTGAGAAATTCCATCAGTGGTGCCCTGACAAAAGATCTCTTCCATTATGACTTCAATTATTCTTTCAGAATTTCTGATTAAAATATAATCACTTTCGCATGAGTCCATAGGAGATAGGATTCTGGAAAAGAAATGACTTTTTTTGCATAGAAATAAAAGTTACAGAGTTTTAAAAGATACAAGAGAGAGTTAGTGATATGGTATTTGGGCAGGACCTCAGTGTGTAAAATCCTCATACTGTCTGACTCACCGCACCCCAAAACACACCCCGTGATCAAGAAGAGGGCTCATGTGTCCACTGCAAGAAACTCCATGAGGGCAGGAATCATGGCCTCAAGTGGAGGCTGGCATTTAATAAATGTCCGTAAGTATTTATGGAATGACCAAATAAGTGGCAACAACCCAAATATCCATCAATAGGGAATGCTGAAATACGTTAAGGCAGAGCAAGACCTTGGAACAAAGGTCAACTATGAAATACATGCCACAGTGAAAAGAATAAAAGCCCTGGAAGAGTGAGTGTGAGTGTGTGCATGTGTGTATCTGTTCGTGGGCATAGTTAAGGGTCTGGAAAAATACACATCAAGCTGTTACCAATATTATATTCAGGGATTGGAGAGAAAAGAGGGTTGAGGGACTGAAAGCTTTCCACTATTTATTCTGGTCTGTTGGGTGTCAGTTTTTAGCCATCACTCTGTATTACGTTTGTGATTAAAAAGCATATCAACAATACAAAAACTGAAATCTGTTGCCTGTTGACTTATCAACTGAGATCTCAGCTGCACAAGCTTCCATGTTCCCAGCTCCCTGAAACTGCAGCATCCCTTGGCATTGATCTTTCTCCCTGGTGCTCCGGGAGTTCCAGGTTTGAACATCAGCGGGGCTTGGCTGCCAGCCCAGGACAAGGGTGATTCATGGGCAAGGATGGAGGCTTACAAAACACAAGGCTGAGCCCTGGTCAATCACTTTGCATGAAGCATCAGAAATCAATTTATCCACCTGATGTACCTGTAAAAACTCGTGTAGATGACCTGTCACTGGGATTTTGAGATGAAGCTCTGGGGTGAGTGACCCTAACCAAAACTTCAAGAGTGAACATATTCGATCCACTGGGGAGGAGTTTCTGTAAGAAATGCTTATTCACGTGGGAGGCCCTGGCAAAAAAGTGTAGCCAGGGCTGTGACGGGGGTCAGGGCAATAACAGGTAGGGTAGCTTCCACCACCTTTCCCTTCTTTCCTCTGTTACCAGCCCTCCAAACCCTTCAAAGGACTTCACTGCCCCCTATTCCCAGGGTTCACACCACTCTGCTCCTTGCTCTTCAGTGACCTCCAAATCACCTCGAGTTCTTCTCCTATTCCACAGTAGGCTCTGGTATAAAATACTAGTTGGTTACCTCCTGACTATTTAAAATAAGCACTCCTGCTGCTGCTGCTAAGTCACTTCAGTCGTGTCTGACTCTGTGCGACCCCATAGACGGCAGCCCACTAGGCTTCTCTGTCTCTGGGATTCTCCAGACAAGAACACTGGAGTGGGTTGCCATTTCCTTCTCCAGTGCATGAAAGTGAAAAGCGAAAGTGAAGTCGCTTAGTCGTGCCTGACTCTTAGCGACCCCGTGGACTGCAGCCCACCAGTCTCCTCCATCCATGGGATTTTCCAGGCAAGAGTACTGGAGTGGGGTGCCATTGCCTTCTCCAAAATAAGCACTATAGCCCTCCTTTTGTCTATTTGAAGAAGTCTACTGCCAGTTATGAGGGACAAATAGGGCATTATAAAACTATGTGCTTAGAGGAATTACAAAACCATTAAGCAGTGGTTCCAACTTTGGTACTTCTGCTCTAGATGCTTCCAAAAGGCCCTCTCCCTAAAGACTCCTAACACTGATATGTGTTCACATAAAATGCTTCATGTACATATAAATTTTTTCACATGTAATATAGATTAGTCAAATCAATGGAATATTTTTAAAAATCTACCAATGTAGAAAGCTAAAATAGTACTGACAGTCCAATTAACTGCATTCCAGTAATAACATAAGGAATCTGAAAAGAGCAGAAAATAAGTGGAGAGACCAAGAAGGGGAAAAAAAGTATGTAGTTTTTTATGCCTAAAATTAAGTTCAAATGTTTTAGAAAATATTCTAATTAAATATTAATTTTATCATCCATGAGTGCATATTGGAAATATAGCTCATTGGCTTTCCCTTAGAAGCCCCCGAATCAGCATTTAATATTTAGACATTGTAGAAAAAAGAGACAATAAAATTCTTCTGTCATTAGGGGCTTCTCAGGAGGTGCCGTTGGTAAGGAATCCGCCTGCCAACGCAGAAGATGTGAGACGCAGGTTCGATCCCTGGGTCACGAAGATCCCCTGGAGGAGGAAAGGGCAATCCACTCCAGTATTCTTGCCTGAAAAATCCCATGGACAGAAGAGCCTGGTGGGTTACAGTCCATGGATCTCAAAGAGTCAGACAGGACTGAGCAACTGTCCTGGCACACATTCTGTCATTACATAACACACAAAACATGACATATAGGCCAAATGAGTAGCTGAATGGAAAACGCTATCAGTGGCAGATGGAAGAACTTAACATAAAAGCAGTCCAGGGCAACCTCTAGACATCAGAGACGGGGGAAGTATCCCAAGGTCCTTCCTGTCCGTATTCCCTACGGCATCTCCTGCAGCACAGGCTAACAGCAAAGCTGTCCAGCGGGGAGAAGCAGAGTCAGGACGCAGTCCTAAATCAGACTTGGGGTAGAGGATGCAAGAAGGGATGAGGTCATGCAGGGACCATGGTCTTAAACCTGGCCAGATTCCCTGGTGGCTCAGACGGTTAAGTGCCTGTCTACAATGCGGGAGACCCGGGTTCGATCCCTGGGTCAGGAAAATCCCCTGGAGAAGGAAATGGCAATCCACTCCAGTACTATTGCCTGGAAAATCTCATGGACGGAGGAGCCTGGTAGGCTATAGTCCATGAGGTCGCAAAGAGTCGGACACGACTGAGCGACTTCACTTTCACTTTCACTTTCTTTCAGGACTTAACAAGAACCCAGAAGGGATAGGACACCACAGGTATTGATGGCCTCCTTTCCTCCCTGCAGAGTTTCTTTGATTTGCAAATGGCCGGCCCACTCTAGCTAGATAGGAGCATACTTGCTACACCATGTGCTCAGTCGAGTCTGACTCTTTGCAACCCCATGGGCTGTAGCCCACCAGGTTTCTCTGTCCATAAGATTTCCCAGACAAGGATGCTGGAGAGGGTTGCCATTTCCTAATACAGAGGATCTTCCCGACCCAGGGGCTGAACCTGAGTCTCTCATGTCTCCTGCATTGGCTGGTGAGTTCTTTACCACTAGCGCCAGCTGGGAATCCCTAGGAGGAGGATGAAAGGGAATTCTTGGAAGGATTCTGGAGCATCTCATGGGCTGTGGTATGGCGGAGGAGCCTGGGGTCTTCTTTCTAAATTTCTACATTCATACAACGTGGTTCCTGCTGAACTGCAATGTTACTCTGATGTTTACCATCTGAAGTTGGCACAGCCTCCCCGGGTCAAGGGCTCAGTCCTCAGCAAGACCACCCTCAGACACCAGCCACAAGCTCTGGGGTCCCAGGCCACCTGCATTCCTGGACAATTGGCTACAAATTCAGAAGTTTCTTATGAAACATTAAGGTTGAATAATTCACTAGAATAATCCATAGAACTCAGGGAAAAAACTATGCTCACAACTGCAGTTTTATTTTAAAGGAAGAAAGCTGAGCACTGAAGAATCGATGCTTTTGAACTGTGGTGCTGGAGAAGATTCTTGAGAGTCCCTTGGACTGCAAGGAGATCCAACCAGTCCATTCTGAAGGAGATCAGCCCTGGGATTTCTTTGGAAGGAATGATGCTAAAGCTGAAACTCCAGTACTTTGGCCACCTCATGTGAAGAGTTGACTCATTGGAAAAAACTCTGATGCTGGGAAGGATTGGGGGTAGGAGGAGAAGGGGACGACAGAGGATGAGATGGCTGGATGGCATCACTGACTCGATGGATGTGAATCTGAGTGAACTCCGGGAGTTGGTGATGGACAGGGAGGCCTGGTGTGCTGCGATTCATGGGGTCGCGAAGAGTCGGACATGACTGAGTTGAACATGACTGTAGTGACTTAGCACACACATCCCCTGAGGACAGGGCACACCATCCTCCCCAAACATCTGTGTTCACCAACCAGAAAGCTCATCCAGTCTGGGTGTCCAGAGTTTTTGTTGCGGTCACATTTGACAGATGTGACTGGCTGAATTATCAGCCATGTGATTGAACTTGATCTCCAGCCCACCTGCCCAGAGTCACTCGGCCCAATGCCCAACCTTCTAACTACATGGTTGAGCTTTAAGGTGTGACCAATCCCATCTGCAGTCATTTGAGCATAGACTCAGGTGTGGTCCAGTTGGCCACCATGAATAATGAAGATATTCTTGCCACGTGAGATCTCCTAGGAGGGTAGAAGCTCCCTCCCAGGAACTGGGCGTGCGTGCTAAGTCCTTTCAGTCATGTCCAACTCCGTGCGACCCTATGGACTCTAGCCCGCCAGGCTCCGCCGTCCATGAGATTCTCCAGGCAAGAATACTGGAGTGGGTTGCCACGCCCTCCTCTAGCGGATCTTCCCAACTCGGGGATCGATCCTGCATCTCTTACAGGGCCTGCATTGGCAGGCAGATTCTTTACCGCTAGTGCCTTCTGGGGTCAGAGGCCAAATTCTCTATTACATAACATCTCTCCATGCCCTGCCTCTGGTTCTGCATTTGTTTTCTCAAGAGAACAAATTTTACTGGGCCAGCATGGGCCTAGAATTCACTGTTAGTTTAATAAACCAGAGACCAAAGACGCAGGAGCAAAACTGCTAGGGTAAAATGTGACAAGGGAGGTTTGAGAGAACAAGGGACAGGCAAACCCCCTCTCTTTACGAGTGTCTACTAAACTCTGATTAATAGCACCAAATCAAGCATCCAGCAGTCTGAAATCATGATTCTAGCCTTAGTGTTCCCTAGAAAAAAAGGGTAGTTTTTATATTATTAATGGAAGAATTAAATATATCCTTAGAACCCTGTCAGATTTGAAATAAGCATTATAAAACCTGTCAGAAGTGTGATAGAGAAGGCTAGAACTTTGTATGAGACAATGTATTTCTTTAAAATGAAGACATTGTCTTCAAATAATTGAAACCTTCTTCGATATTGCTACAGCAGTAGCAAGAATGTATTGATTGTGTGAAGTCCCGAAATTATATTTGGTCCTCAACTTTATAAAATAACTTCAGAAATTTTATGTTAAGGAAACACCCATTACTCTGAAGAATCTAAATTAAAAAACAGCTAAGGATGAAGGGAAAAGATTACATGTTTGAACTCTTGAAACAAATTTGGGATGAATTTATAGTAAAGAAAGCTGAAATGGTGAATGGCATTGTCCTGCCTGGATGCACAGAGATATTAACACCATACAAGGATGGAGAAATCTCATGAAAGTGCTAGTATCTGAAGACAGAAGCTCCTTTTTGCTCCAACTCTTGTCAATCACAGAAACGTATGTGTGGTCAGCCCATGAAGTGAGTGGAGAAGGAAGCAGTATTTCCCTTTCAGAGACAACTGGGTACAGCACACTTGGATGCTCAGAACCTCATTATGTTTATGACACGCTTTCCTTTTCCAAGTTGTCAAGTCTGCTTGGAAGTAAAGATTGATGATATCCATGTGCGACCGACCGCCTGAGCTCCTCGACTTTTGCACTGGTTTATCCAACCTTGACCTGGGCAGCCACTATCAACCTTAGCAAACAAATGGGATTTGGGCAGCCTCCTACTCAATACTGTAGTCACAGAAGACCATCTGTGTTTTCTCCCTCATTCTAATTTTGAGGAATAAGTACCAGGTTTCTCTTCTTACAAGTCCAGAGGCTTGTTGGCTGGTCTAGAGGTTGGCCAGGTGGGAAAGCTAAGGAGGGAGGACCAGGGCAGATAAGAAGTAGGGGTGGCAGTAAGGCAGTTTCTCGTTTGGCCTCAGGCAGCATTGCACAGTGGGTGGGATTTACCTTCAAACAGATACAGTCACATCACCTTTTCCTTTCTGCAAGCAGACTGGTTCTAACCTGTGCATACACATAGAAAGTCAAATACATGTTGGGGAAAAGCAAAGCAATTGCAGAAAGCCAGGAGGTTGGTGGGTTCTGCCACTGGTCAGATCCTCAACAGTGCTGTATCTTTCTCTCTCTCTCTCTCTCTCTCTCTTTTTTTTTTTTTTTTTTTGCCACACCACGAAGTTTGCAGGATCTCAGTGCCCCAACCATGGACTGAACCCAGGTCACGGCAGTGAAAGCTCCAAGCTCTAACCACCAGACCACCGGGGAGCTCCCACACCGCTGATCCCACAGCTTCTGGAGATGCACTTGCCAGTTTTCTCACAGCATCCATCCATCCCAGAAGGGCAGGCAAGAGCTTCCTGGGCATGCTCTATTAGGGATTCCCTTCACATATATATTTTACAGGCTCCTGGTCATCTTCACAATGGAAAAGTTAAAAAAAAAAAAAACTAGGCCCATCTGGCTATTTTGAATGCTTACCTTTTAAAACATTTTACAAGAAATGGTATTTTAAAATAGCACTCAGCAAGATTAAAATCTCACAATCTCATTATTCAAATTTTTACAAATATGCCAACAAAGCATTACCTTGCTCCAAGTGGCTCAAAGAGCTGTTACAAGTGGGTCTTGTTCTTTTAACCTTCCCGTAAGTATATTTCTATTACTGCTCAAAACTACGTTAATATTATAATAGTTCTATACTGCCAGCTAATGTGATGTATTGTGAAGTATGAAGGACTCAGTAATTTCCAGACTATGGGACACAAATCTATTCTTAATGGGCACCTGAGTGTGTATTTATGTATTACCTCACAATAAATCACAGGAATGACCCAGAAGTCTTTAAGCACATATTTGAAAACTCCTAACAGCTCCAGAAGTCTCAATAAATCTCACTGTACAAATTAATATGTAATGTTTCATTTGACTTACACAAGACAAATGTGTTTTAAATGTCTACAGGGGGAGGGGAAATCTAAGTATGTCACCTTTGAGTTCATTTGTCAAAAGGAGGAAGGGAAAAAAGAAAGATGTGCCAAATTACTGAAAAATCTATTGACTTAATTTTACTTCTCATAAATTAGATATTTTATACAAAAAAAAAAGAAGACCATACTTTGAGGAGAAAATGTGAGTTAAGTATTGAGATAATTTAATTAATATCTGTTTGAAATATTTAGATTATTATAAGCAATCTGATGTAGAATGGCTTGAATCCCTTGTATAAAATCCCATCAACTGTCCTTTGAGCGTCTTTATCATTCTCTGTTCTAAGAGTGGTCCATTCTTGGCAAAACCAGTGGCAGCCGTAAAATTTTGGTGCTTTCTTAACTCTCTATCCAGAAAGGTCTAGATTGTTTTTTTCTTTCTTGGAAAGAACCAAACTGATCCTGCTGATTGAAAACTAGCAATTGTCCTGCAGAAATTGCCTGTAATGAACTGCAGCTCATTAGTTGTAAATAGTCTTTTTCAGTGGTGTGGATTCCTGCCCACTCTCTGGGTTTTGTTCCTCCATGGGCCAGGATGCTAGAGAGGCAAGTCTCCTCCACTCCTTGTGCACAGCTGCAGAAGAACCTCAGCTTAGTTTTTGGATGGTTTCCACTGACTGCTCTTCTTTGACCCTCCACCCTCCTCCACCCTGCACTGTGTCCTGAAGCTCCCCAGGGACAGTGCCCCTGGACTTGGTTAGTTCCACCATAAGAGGCACTGCCAGGAAATAGAGGGAGGAGAGAAAATGAGGCTGGTGTATCCATACCCCCTGGAGGAGGGAAAATGAGGCTGGTGCATCCATGCCCCCTGACATATTCTTGGCCTCTGTAGTTTGGCCAGGTCCCTGTGCCAAAGGCCATGGCTCCCATTGGGAGGCCTTCTCCTCCAGCTTCAGTTTCTCCTTCTGGGTTCAAGCAATTGTCCCCCTCAAGCCAAGGGGTGACAGAAACATCCCAGGGTCCTGCATTATCCTGTGGGGTTTTCTCTCAACCCTGCCCACACCTTTGTAAACAGCCTCCATGATAGTTAACTTTGTGTCAACTTGACTGGGTCATGAGATGCCCAAATATCTGATTATCTACTAATAACATTATTTCTGTGTGTCTGCTGCAGTTCCAGAAGAGATTAGCATTTGAATTGGTGGACTGAGTAAAGCAGATTGATCACCCCAATGTAGATGGGCATCACCCATTGAGTGACTGAGTAGAACAAGAAGACAGAGGAAGGCTGGCTTTGCCCTCCTTCTGCCTGACGACACAGCTGAGACATCAGGCTTCTCCTGTCCTCACTGCTCCTGGCTCTCAGGAGATCTGGATCAAAAGCTACATCATCAGCTTCCTAGCTCTCAGGCCTTCAACCTATACCGCTAGCCTTCCTGAGCCTCCAGCTTGCAGGTGGCAGATTGCGGACCTTCTCAGCCTCCATAATCACATGAGTCAATACCTTAGAATGTATGTGTGTGTGTGTGTGTGTGCATGTGTGCGTGTGTGTGTGTGCGCACACTAAGTTGCCTCAGTCGTATCTGACTCTGCAACACCATGGACTGTAGCCCACCAGGCTCCTCTTGCCAAGGGATTTCCCAGGCAAGAATACTGGAGTGGGTGACCATTTCCTACTCCAGGGGATCTTCCTGGCCCAGGGACTGAACCTGCATCTCTGGTGTCTCCTGCATAGACAGGCTGATGCTTTACCACTGCGCTGCCTGGGAAGCCAATACCTTAGCATAATGGGACTTCGTTTGGAAATAGGGTCTTTGCAGATATAATTAGTTAAGATGAGGTCACACTGGGTGAGGGTGGAGCCTAATCTAATGACTGGAATTCTTAGAAGAAGAGAAAACACAGACACACACAGAGAAGATGGCCACATGAAGATGGAGGCAGAAACTGGAGGGTCACAGCTGTCAGCCAAGGAAGGCCAAGGACTGCTGGCAACCAGAAGCTAGGATGAGACTAACAAGGATGCTTCCCCAGAGCCTGCAGAGGAATCATGGCCCTGTTGACACCTTGAACTTGAAATTCTAGACATCAGAACTTGAGAGAATAAATGTCTGTCGTTTTGAGCCACCTGGTTTGTGGCACCTTGCTCTGGAAGTCCTTGAAAATGAAAATGGAGGTGAGCGTTCTCCCACCACAGGCGCTTGTGGGCATCTCTTAGGACTTGATTGTCTCTCTCTGTGAGACTGTCCACACTTCAGCCATTTCAGCACATGTCCCAGATTGGTAACTGCTGTGTCTTCTAGTTGACCATTTCTCTGCGCCTATGTCTCCCCAAGAGTTTCTATCTTTCTCTTTCTTCACTCCCAGTCTCTCACGCCTCCCTTTTCTCTACCCATGATACTTTCCCCACTTCCTAGGAGAGGACAAACATGGGTCACAAGAGTCCCATTAAGGAGAAGCCACCATGCCCGGGCATGCCCCGTTCCTTGAGGCCGCAGACAGCAGCTCTGGTCGAGAGTTACCACCCACGTCACATTGTGGCTGCAGCCATGACCCCCCCAACATGTTAGCCAAACAAAGATTGTGACACCTTGAGATGACATCTATTTTGCTAAGTTGTCTTCTTTCCCTGTTGAAGCAGGTGATAGGGATGTGCCCGAGTGGAACGCAACCAGCCTGAACCTTCTTGGATTTTGTGTTCCCAAATCCTGAGCCCGCCAAGCTGGGCGGAGCTTGAGGAAGTGGCAGAGGGCTCCAGAGAAGCAGGGTGACGCAGTGAGGGTCCTCCCGCTGAAGAAGAGGTTTCCTGAGATAAAGAAGAGAGTGGCAGGGATCTGGCACCTGCCCCTAGAGAGATAGTCAGACCAGTGGGGGAGAAGGGGCCCTGAGGGAGATGGTCAGTGGCAGTGAACGCCCCAGCCTCCCCCCAACTCCACGCCCCAAGCACAGAGCAGAACAAGCCTTTGATCTGAATGGTGACCTGGTCAGCAGAGGAACTGGCGTGGCTGGAGACCCTTCCCCTTCCAGGCTCTGGTCACAACCCTGGGAGTGGAAGGAATCCCTAAATGACCGGATGGGATTCCCCCAGCCTTGTAGTGAGAGAACTTTGGGTTCAGATTTGAATAAAAAATTAAAGTGATATTTCTTATACACTTGACTTTATGGCCTAAGCAGCACTGTCTGCCTCTTCATTTCAATGAGGATTGAGATGGTTTGAAGGATAGGTAAACCCTGCAGGTAAAGTAACAGGAAGCCAACATGTCTTCTTCTAAATATACGCATGGCAGGAATGTGGGCATACGCTGAACAGAGGACATGTTCTAGAATGTTCCTAGGGGCACTCTCCTTAACAGCCCCTAATCAGAAACTTCACAAGGCCTACTGCCAGCATCAATAAACTGTGATGTGTGCACTCCACGCCACAGTGCCCACCATGAGGACGAGCAGTTTACAGCTACACTCAAGGTAGACAAGCCGCAGGCGCAAAATGCCGACTGAAAAACAGCTGTGATTCTACTCAAGCAAACCGTAAAAACAAGCAAACGCATTTACCCTGTTGGAAGACAGGGGCGTGGCTGTCCTTGCACAGAGGAAGGGCCTAGAAGCGGACTTCAAGGATGATTAGAGTTTACGAGAATGCCCTGAGCTGAACTCTCATGATCTGAGCATTTTCTGTTTGTATATTACCCTTCAGCACACCAAAAATATCAAGGTAAGGAGAGGGTTTCTGATAACGTGAACAAAGATAAAGATGGAAACAGAGATACACTGGAACAAAGGGAGGCAGACACAGATAGGAGGGGACCAGCACTGACAGACACTCCCCCTCCCCAAAAGCTTGTAGTGCATGGCTATCGTGCATGCGTGCTTAGTTGCTTCAGTCATGTCTGACTCTTTATAACTCCAAGGACTGTGGCCCAACAGGCTCCTCTGTCCATGGGATTCTCCGGGCAAGAATACTGAAGTGGATTGCCATGCCGTCCTCCAGGGGATCTTCCTGACCCAGAGATCAAAGCCATGTTTCTTATGTCACCTGTATTGGCAGGCGGCTTCTTTACCACTAATGCCACCATCACTGGGATACTAAATATACTGGCTTGGGGTGGGAGGTTTGGGAGTGAAAGGTACCCCATCTGAAAACATGTTATCTGGATTGGCATTGTACTTGCAAGGAAAGGTTGTCACGAAACTGGCAAGCCACCAATGTCGCTGCCAGCCTTCCCTTTCCTCTGAACAATAGTGCTAAAAGTTCTGACTTTTATAATGAGCAGAGCTGTGCAAACTCTCATAAATACCCAGCACATGAGAGAAGGACTTCTATATCCAGAGACAAACATTTGCACTGGTTCATTCCTGAGTGCAGTAAAATATAAAACTTGCAGTGTTTCTTGGAGGGGAAAATGATGCTCATTCATAAGTCATAGAAATTTAATGACTGTTATAAATTGCTAAATAATTTTTTTCAAAAACCACAATATTGCTAGAATTGTGTAGAGGCACAGAAAACTGTGCTCAGGATAATTCCATTTTGGAAAGCTAGGTCATACCTCCCACTCCTGATGAACTAATTCAGCATCTGACCCAACCCCACGCGTGGCACAAACAATCTTCAGACTTCTTAACAAAGGCCCCCAATATGGGTTTTTCTGATAACCAGAAAAATGTTATTTTAGCTGGGCACCTACAAGCCTCTGGAGGATAGGGTCATGAATTATTCATTGCTGGTGTTAATGTACATCAAAAGAGTATATATTTGGACACAACCCTCATTACTTCTCAAGCATTTTTTCCACTTGATTTATTCTTCTCCCTTCTGTGAGCATGTTCATAATCTACATTACCAGTCCTCTAATGATGCCATATCAGATCCAAATGTCACCTCATTATTTCTGACACGCACAGAACCTACAACAGTAAAAGCCAATTATAGACTAGAAAAATCCCAGAAGACCTCGTTGCTACCACAGCTAATAAGCTTCGGCATCATGAAGCTTGGAGAGAGCCCCACATGGTAGGCATCTGTGCACACCCATCCTGGGCCCTTCCATTGACAGGAGCAGGGAGATCTAGTGTGATAGACCTGGCTATTGGGAAACCAAGCTGCACACCCTGGCAAGAAGCCATGGAATTCACCAGCAGCAGCTTGATGACCAAAGTGTTGTGTTTCACTCTGACACATGAATCAGTTTCATTGACTGAATCAACCTGGCTGAGCTGGGACCATGTTTATGGATTTGGTGGAGAGTTGGCCAGACATGAGATTTGTCTATGACCTACATCGTAGAGGGGAGGCAGCACCATAACTTTTGGAAGGTTGTCATGGTTACACACGGAGAAGGCAATGGCACCCCACTCTAGTACTCTTGTCTGGAAACTCCCATGGACGGAGGAGCCTGGGGGGCTGCAGTCCATGTGGTCGCTGAGTCAGACACAACTGAGCGACTTCACTTTCACTTTTCACTTTCATGCATTGGAGAAGGAAATGGCAACCCACTCCAGTGTTTTTGCCTGGAGAATCCCAGGGATGGCGGAGCCCAATGGGCTGCCGTCTGTGGGGTCACACAGAGTCGGACACGACTGAAGCGACTTAGCAGCAGCAGCAGCAGCATGATTACACATGGGGAGAAGAGATGTTGAGGAGCAGGTAGATGTCAGCTTGTCCTTGCTCTCCCCTCAAAGTGCATCCAGCTCTTTTCAGATGCCACCCTGCTGGCCAGCAGTCCAGGCCCTCCCCAGGCAGAGACAACAGACTTCCACAGACTTCTCCCCCAGCCTCCGGGTGGTCCCTCTCCAGCACAGGAACCTAAGTGGCAGTTTCTCAGAGTTCCCCGCAAACTCTGACCTTTCCACTCAGGTTAGTACTTCTGGAGGACCGGTTAATGACTCTTCTCTGACCTTCCAACTCTCCTTTCTGGATTCTCCTTCCAGCTTGAAGGACTGGCCTGGCTTCAAGGGGTCTTAAAGGACCCCTGATCAATGCAGGCAACCAGTGGAACTTCATCCCTTCTGCAAATATTTACCTAGAATCTCCCATGAGCCAAGCACTAGGGATACCACAGGGAAAAGACAGCCAGTCCCTGTCCTCCTGAGCCTGCACACCTAGGAAGAGGATGTAACCTGCTTACAAGGTCACAGGCTCTGAGCTAAGTGCTTTACATGAAGGATTTCATTTCATCTTCATAAGCACAAATTTATAACATCGGTAGGATTATTACTTCCATTTACAGACAAGGAAACTGAGGCTCACTGAGATCAAGAAACCTGGGTGCCACCAATTCCAGGATTCAGATTCTGATCCATTCCATTATTTAGTCTCCTTGTGCCGGAAGACACTTCCCACCCCAACTCAGGAAAAATGAAAGCCCAGGCAAGGTCCCAGACAGAGGATGAGATGGTTGGATGGCATCACCAACTCAATGGACATGAGTTTGAGTAAACTCCAGGATTTGGCGATGGACAGGGAAGCCTGGCGTGCTGCAGTCCACGGGGTTGCAAAGAGTCAGACATGACTGAGTGACTGAATTGAACTAAAGGCAAGGTCCCAGGGCATGAGGCATACACAGCAAGAATAAGCCGAGGCCTGAGTAAACCTCTTGTCCATGGCCAGAGCATTTAAGTGACTCCAGTTGAGGAAAACGTTAATGCTGGAACCAAGCTATTGTAGCATCTAAAAGAGGTCTCTGGAGGACAGTGACCACAGGGGGCAGGCCAGCTCCTGACCAGAGACACATCCCGACAGGGAAGCAGGCCCAGATCTACGGAGACTGTTTACTTTTTTAATGCACAGAGATATTAAGCTACAAATCAAGCTCAAAATATATTACTTGACTTTTTCTCTGTTAATAAATGAGCAGTAGTGAGTTCAAAAATAATTACAAAAACCATATGATATCACTTATATATGGAATCTAAAATATGGCACAAATGGACACATGTATAAAACAGAAACAGACACAGATGCATAGAACCAACTTGTGGTTGCCAAGGGTGAGAGGGGCTAGAGGAGGAAAGGATTGGAAGCTTGGGACTAGCAGATGCAACCCAGTATATGAAATGGATAAACAAGTTTCTCCATATAGCACAGGGAACTACATTCAATATTCTGTGATAAACCATATGGAAAAATATACAACAACGAATATATAGGTATACCTGAGTCATCTTGCTATACAGCAAAAACAGCACAATGTTTTAAATCAACTATACATCAATACACTTTTTAAAGAAATAATTGCGAGAAAACCAATACAGTATTGTAAAGTAAAATAAAGTAAAAATAAAAATTTTTTTTTAAATAAAATAGAAAAAAAAAAAAAAAGAATACCCAGCTCTTAATGATAGTTTTCTCTGAGCTGGGGAGAGGAGTGATGATTTCAGAGAATCTCCCTTAGCAAGCCAGACATTTCATAATATGCGAATGTTTAACAGTGAATATATACACTTCCATAAGCAGAAAATAAACAAATAAGGCTGCTAGTTAGGCCAAGAGTTTACGTTGCAGTACCAGTGCTACAATTAAATGATGCTTTCCAGGAAGCACCACCTAAACCCAGATGGGGTCTTCCCAGGGGGCTCAGTGGTAAAGAATCTGCCTGCCAAGGCAGAAGACTCGGGTCTGATCCCTGGGTCAGAAAAATCCCCTGAAATAGGAAATGGCAACCCACTCCAGTATTCTTTCCTGGGAAATCCCATGGACACAGGGCCTGGTGGGCTACAGTTCATGAAATCACAGAGTTGGACATGACTTAGCAACTAAACAATAACAACAAAGTCTAGATGGAGCCTGAGGCCCAGACCATGCCTTCTTCATCTTGTCCCCTCCCTCTGCCTCCATATACATTCAAAGAACAGTGCTGAAATACCAACTACTCCCTGGTAATGAAGTCCAAGTTCACCTATGAACAATCTTGCTTTATACCTCTTTCCCAATTCAAATCAAGGGCAAACCATTCATCGTTCCAGCAGAGCCCAGAAAACTGCATACACTGATCTTCTGAATTTTATCACCCTCTCTTCAAGGAATACTGAGCCCTTATGACTTGACAGTGATTTCATTACAATTTAAGAATATCATATATAACACTTTTTGTGATCCTGTCACTAAATAGTCAGTAATACTTATTATTGAAACAGATGTGCTAATGAAATGGACAGGTTTGAATTTGTCAATATTCTTCTTGGGTTGAGTTTACCTTTTTATGTCAAAGAAAATAATGCAAAAACTAAACTGAAACTTTGCAAAGAGACAATTTTTCTTCTTTAACAGTATCAGTAAGAGCCAGGAGTCTAACCATATAGATTTACCTCATGAAAATTAGTCTTTCTGAAGTCAGTAAAAAATTCCAGTTCTCAGGGATTCCCAGTTCCATTGTATAGTTTGGAGTAGCAACAAAACAAGGACAGACTTCAATAATAAATTTCATCCATAACACAACACTGTAAATCAACTATACTCCAAGAAAAAGTAATTAAACAATAACTTCATCTTTTAGGGAATAAAAGTGTTCAAAAGGCACAAAACTGTGGCCTGGCACACTGGACTATTTGTCTTCCCAGCCACCGGACATTTGCGTCTCTCTTGTCCTCTGGCCTCCAACTCCCCAACTCATCACCTCCAGTCATCATCAACCCCGGGGATTCCACTCTAGGAACAATTACAGGACCTTCAGCTCCCCTTGGACAGAATCAAGCAGCAAATGCTCCCCAATCCAGAAGCTTCATAGTTCGCATGCTCTGTACCTCTATTGTTGAGAGCTCCTTGTAGCCAGGAACTATTTCTATTGCCTTTGACCCCTGTGTCTAGTCTGGCACCCAGTCCAGAGCAAACACTCAATACTCAACAATAACAAACAAATGTGACAGTAACTTGGATTCAATGTCCAGACTTACCACTACTGGCTGCTTCATGCTGAAGAGTCATCGATTTCTCTGGAGCACTGTCTCCTTATCTGTAACACACACACACACAAACCATGATCATCACACTACATGACTTAGAACTGCAGGAAGAGCCAGGGCTATAATGAATGAGAAACCAGTTTGTAAGGCATAAACTAAAGCACAAGGTGAATTCTATTCCAGCTCCCCACATGGCAAGGGACTGGGGAAGCACAGGAGAAATAAACTCAGGGCCAGCAATGCCTCCCACAGCGACCCTGGGCACCAGGACTCTGGAGCAAGGAGTTAGAGAGGGAGAAGCAGAGGAGGAACCCTTTGTTCTCAGCTGGATCCAGGGATGCTGACTCCCTTTCCACAGTGTGGAGATGAAAGCAGAATGCAGGCAGGGTGGGAAACCCCTATGCCCTGTGCCCTGTCCCCTCCAAGGGAAAGAAGTAATGGAGGCCAGGAGGGGCAGGGAGGGAGTGCTCTGTGGCCAGAGGGCCCTGGGCAAGAGTGTCCCTGTTGATGCCAGGCATGGGCAACCTGAGTATGAAGGGATTATAGCAAGGAAACGCACCTCGGAAAGATGTGAAAGATAACAGCAATGCTGGGGCTGGGTACATGACCTTCTGGAAGCTGTACCCACCAGGAAGCGGACTGCTCAGACAAAGATCTAGCTGAACAGCTGGAGCTGCCCTCCAGGTACAACCACAGGAGGGATTTCATGTAAATACCCTTTCAGTTCAGTTCAGTTCAGTCACTCACTTGTGTCCGACTCTTTGCGACCCCATGAATCGCAGCACGCCAGGCCTCCCTGTCCATCACCAACTCCCGGAGTTCACTCAGACTCACGTCCACCCTTTGGCAAAAAGGAGGTCACCAAGTTTCCTCTGCTTCCTGTTGATTTTCTTCCTGTTTACTGAACTCCCTACTACGCATGCTGGGAACCCATACACACGTGCACAGGAGGCTAAGGGTATCATGGTAATGACCCCTCACACCTGTAGAGTGTTCTGAAATTTAAGGAATGATCTCACACACAGCCAGTTTGAGCCTGATAATAAATAACCTTCCCATTTCATAGATGTGGAAAGTGAAGTTCAGGATGAAGTGCCTTGCCAAGAATTCCTAAAGCTAGGACTCCAGCCCTTCTGCCTCACAATATCTCTACCGTCCTGCCTTGAGAGATGCAGGTTTGATTCCTGAGTCTGGAAGATCTGCTGGAGGAGGAAATGGCAACACTCTGCAGGATTCTTACCTGGAAAAATCCAGTTCTCACTCCAAAGTCAACATTTGGATTGGCCTGTCCTACCTTGCCTCTTGGCCAACCTTGTACCAGCCAGACATTTTAACTGAGCAGCTCCTGGGAGGCCCTGCAAGACTGCGAGAAGCGCCTGTGACACTTGCTTTTTGGGAGACACAAAAAGTGGTCAACTTTCAGGAGGAGGAAGCTCATTGTGATCAAGGCCTTTGTATGAACAGGGCTTCCCTGGTTGCTCAGATGGTAAAGAATTCACCTGCCAATGCAGGAGACCCAGGGTTCAATCCCTGGGTTGGGAAGATTCCCTGGAGAAGGGAAAGGCTACCCACTCCAGTATTCTTGCCTGGAGAATCCCATGGACAGAGGAGCCTGGTGGGCTACAGTACGTGGGGTCCCAAAGAGTCAGACACAACTGAGCATAAACTAAAGCCTACATTATGAGACTATTCACTGCTCAATTCTAAGCAAGTCTGAAATCTATCTAAAGGGAAGAAGAAGCATGCTTTTCCAATCTTAATTCTAAATTCTTTCCAATTTATTCAAGCTCAAGTAAAGAATCCACTTACATTTATTAATACAAAGCTCTTATAAAATTTGAAATTTTAATAGACTGCCTGTAAGATCTCAACTGCCTTAGCCTTTTTTCCCAATTGGTTTCTCAGTGTGTGTGTGTGTGTGTGTGTGTGTGTGTGTGTATAGGTGTGTGTGTGTGTGTGCACACACGTGTGTGTATTATGTGTTGGGTATTTTATTGGAAAGCTAAGAATAAATTTAAAAAGTCAGAACCTATGTTTTCTTCAACAGGAAGATTCCTGTTTCAAATTACCATAATGCGTTCTATTTTTTCTTATTTGGAAGTTGCCTTAGGAAATTGTATCTTAATACCCCCACAGAATTTTCAACAGATTTACTCTGAGTTAATTTTCTAGAACATTTCCATCCCATTTTCCAGTTTTCCCCCTCTATTTACTACATTCAACCAAAAAGCAACAAACATACATTTTATAGACTTAATTATCCCTGAAGCTAAAAGTAATCTGAACACTTGTCCAATGCAAAGGCTAAAATTCCAAAAGCAATGATGAGTAAGCAGATGGCTGCTTACAGGGAAACACAAACAAAAATAATGCAGCCTTCTTTATACATCTTTTCTGGGCAAAATAACTCCAGGTTCTTTACCACATTATTAAAGTTATAAACTAATCCACCTTGAGGGCTTGGCAAAAACATAACAACCACAGACAGAGAGGAGAGTGGGGGAAAGAATGAAATGAGGGTGAAAAGGGAAGTTAGCAGAGGAGCTGGTGGAGGCACGTGGCAGGATTCTCAAGTACATCCTCCTACTGCGTCCAGTAGGAACCACCTCCACTGAGTTTATCCTAAGTTCTTCCTCCTAATGTCTAATAAGGCTGGATAGTAGACAAAGCAACATTCAGTTTGAGAATGGGAATGCCCTTGGCTAACATTAGATATGAGAGGTCTCTCTACCGATTTCTTTTTCTGATTTCTAGGCTGTACTAATGGAGAAGGCAATGGCACCCCACTCCAGTACTCTTGCCTGGAGAATCCCAGAGACGGGGGGAGCCTGCTGGGCTGCTGTCTATGGGGTCGCACAGAGTCGGACACGACTGAAGCGACTTAGCAGCAGCAGCAGCAGGCTGTACTAAGCCAATCTGCCGCTTTGACATGACCCTGCATCCTTCTGGTTAATGGTCATAAGGAATGCAGCTTCCCCGTGTAAGAACTGTAAAATCACTGGGAATAATAGCAATTGTACACATTAGATGCCAATAGCGAAGTAGGAGATAGATGGGCCCCTGGGCTGGACAGCTGGTGTTTGTCAAGTGGAGTCAAATTGAAGCTTTGTTCCCACTCAGACACTCCAAGGACAAAGCTAATGGCAAAACTGAGCTGTGCTTAAGTTAAAAGATAAGATGATCTCTACTGAAGTCAAGGAAAACTCCTATCTTCACAAGTGCCGGAAGAATCCTTGGGGGTCAAAAAGGGAGGGGACGCTACCCCATAATAAGTGTGGCCATGCACCCACAGGCCTCTGCAGTGGGATCTATCTTTACAAAATGTTGAACACACATCTTGGGGAGGGTCCTAGGACCAACCAGTCAGGTGTGATTGAAAAAAAAAAGATAATTGGCCAAAGTTAAACAAAGACCCAAGAGGACTGTCCTATATAAAGGGTTTAAATAATCTCTTTACCATGTTCTTCCTCATTGGGTGGGGGGGACCCACACCCTTTCTCTCCGTGTATATACTTCTGCCTTGCTTCTGTCTTAAGTAAATTGTTTCTCTGTGTACTTTCCCATATATGATGCTGTGTCTCTAATAATAAACATTGTAGCTGTATTTATAGTTTTTGACTCCTTGAAACATTCTTACTTTCAAATGGAAGGAAAAAACAGGGCTACTTTTCTTCTGGGCTTCCCTAGTGGCTCAGATTGTAAAGAATCTTGCTGCAATGCAGGAGACCTGGGTTTGAGCCCTGGGTCAGGAAAATCCCCTGGAAAAGGGAATGGCAACCCACGCCAGTATTCTTGCCTGGAGAATCCCATGGGCAGAGGAGCCTGGCAGGCTATAGACCATTGCGTCGCAAAGAGTGGGACACAACTGAGCCACTAACACATACTTTGCTTCTAGCCTCTAGTCCCTGGTGGTCTAGCAGCTAGAATCTCTGGTTTAATCCAGGCTACCCAGGTTCAATTTCTGGGCAGGAAACTAAGATCTCTCTTCAGGAGACTGCTCTCCCTCCAAGATCAATATGATGTGGAAGAGGAGGGCTCAACAAGTGAGACATACTCTATTCTTTGCAAATGGCAGGCACTTGAGTATTTGCAAGTTATCTTGTTCCCCTCTTTTAAATGAACCACTGGTTATACCACTAAATTCTAGATAGTGTAGAATCTACTCATTATTCTTAGAATATAACAGGTTGCCAACATTAGACTTACCACTTAACAATGTTTATTTAGATACTCAGTTCTTTACAATTTTTGAAACATTTAGGAAATTTCCAGGGTATAGGGGAAAAAGACTGTATTTCGTATAATGTATATTTTAGCCATTAAGTTTTATGCTCCACTTTCAAGATTTCTGGAAAAATTATCTAAAAGTAACCATATACTAAGGCAAGAAAAAAACCTCAGCCTAGAGCCAGGATACCAGTGACCCCAGCCTAGATCTGTGCCTTTAGCAAGTCACCTCTGCTTCTTGAGCTCCACGTCTCCATAAGCAAAAGCTGAAGTTTGGTTGATTCCGGGTTATAAATAAGTGTCACCCTAAATAAATCAAGCTTTGTATTTTATTGAAAGGATGCAGCATCCAAGCCTGATGGGAATAAGTGCAGAGTTCAATGAACAATGTCCAAAGTCAAGGACAACAAAAACGTCAAGTGGTGCAGGAGCCCTGCCCTGGAGATGACTGCTAAGGTCTCTCCAAGGTCTAAAACCTATGCAGGATATGATCTCTGACATACCCTTTAATGTCATTTTCTCCAGAAACCCTGTCTAGGGACACTGCCTTCGGGACAACAGAATGGGGCAAGGGACATTAGTCTTAGAAGAGACAGCAAGTTGACTCTGGCCACAAGAAATTCCAAGAGAGAAACTCCAGAGATAGGGCCAAGTGAGCATGGCCCTTATAGGGAATCAGACTATGCAACCCCAAAGTTCACCGTTTTGGTGTAAGGATTTTTGAGTTTAGACTATTGAGAAAAAGCAAATGCCAAAAGAGCTCTCCACCCAACCCACATTTGTCTAAAAGCAGACTGACTTTTAATCACAAAAGAGAACTCTAGACCAGCCCAAGATGGCACCCAGAGGAACCTACATAACAGACCTTACCACAATAATCCTTCTTTTCTCTAAGTTCACCCCGCACATCTGTCTTCCCACAGTCTGCTGCCCTTGGAAGCCTAAAGCCCTTTTCCTGCGCCTTGTCACGTCTCTCTACGCGTACTGTTCTTTGCTCAGATGCTAACTATATAAGCCCAAGTTCTAGTCACACCTCTGAGTTATTCAGTGCTGAGTTGCTCCCATGTACATGCACACTGCATGTACTATAAGCTCTGATTTTCTCTTGTTAATCTGTCTTTTGTCAGTTCAGTTTCTAGGACCTCAGCCAGAGAATATAGAAAGTTGGAAAGAAAGGTTTCTTTTTCCTCCTCTAGGCTTCCCAGTGGAGAAGGCAATGGCACCCCACTCCACTACTCTTGCCTGGAAAATCCCATGGATGGAGAAGCCTGGTAGGCTGTAGTCCATGGGGTCGCTAAGAGCCGGACATGACTGAGCGACTTCACTTTCACTTTCATGTTTGGAGAAGGAAATGACAACCCACTCCAGTGTTCTTGCCTGGAGAATCCCAGGAACGGGGGAGCCCGGTGGGCTGCCATCTATGGGGTCGCACAGAGTTGGACACGACTGAAGCGACTTAGCAGCAGCAGCAGCAGCAGCAGGCTTCCCAGAACGGGCACCATGTTCAGGATCAAGAGCTCTGTTTCCTTCATAAGAAGCTGGGCCCCCACCCCACACCTGGTCCCAGCTGTTTGTCCTGGCCCCTCCCCAGACTGACTGAATTCGGATCTTTGGGCATGGGGCCCAAGAAGCTGTGGTCCAACAAGCCTAGGTGATTCTGGTCCACCCTCAGGTCTCAGGGGCGCTGTTTTAAGGAACTCCAGGCTTGCTGGCTCCTCCCCCTTGATCTGATTGGAGGATCCCAAGATACAACAAAGAATCCAAACCTTTGGTTTCCTATTGGTTACAAAATTAGCAGCGCTGGCTGGGTCCTCCTGGGTCTCTCCGTCCTTCTTCATTCCTTGATTCTGAATTGCCTGACTGTGCACCCAGTAAAGCAACTTCTAAGTGAGCCACACATCTCTTAAGTGAACAGAAAGCCTTCTTTAGTATTTTGCCACACTGGAAAGAGACACAGAGCAGTAAAGGGCATCCGTAAACTTCACCTGAGAAGCTTTATAAAAATAGAGATGCCAAGTCCCATTCCCAGAGAGTCTAACCTCGTTTATTTGGGTGAGTCTCAGGAATCTGCAGTTTGAACCAGTTCCTCAGGGTCCTGGGGAGCAGGTGGTAGAGGGGCCACTCTCGGGAAAACACATCACTTCATGATCCATCATGTGGAAACGCGAGAAGCAACACGTCCCCACAGTCCCTGAAATGAGCTGATTTGTTTCCAATGACATCCATCAAACATGTTAATGTCATGAATTAATGACTTATAAGCAATTTGTACGCTTCCTCAGTGGCTCAGCGGTAAAGAATCTGCCTGCCAGTACAGGAGATGCAGGTTCAATCCCGGGGTTGGGAAGATCCCCTGAAGGAGGAACTGGAAACCCACTCCAGTAATTTTGCTGGAAAACCCCATGGACAGAGGAGCCTGGCGGGCCACAGTCCATGGAGTCACAAAGAGTCGGAGACGACTAAGTGACTCAGCGTGTGTGCATGCGCACGCACGCACTCTCTCTCACACACACACACACACGTAATATGTGCAAGTGGCTGCCCATGTGATCAATCTTAATTCGCAAACACTGCTGAGTGCCTGCACAGGGTCATAATGTGCCCAAACCCACACAGAAGTCTCTCAAATGGAAGATCAGGTATGTAAGACTCTAGTGGGGACGACTCAACACTCCAAGGGGTAACATTCGGTTAACAGGATTGAAACTGAAAACTCAACTGGGCCATCAGGAGAGCACCTGTCCTGCCCTGGTGAGAGTCATGCCTGATTTCAAAACCAGTGCAGGGATCTGGGAGAGAAAGCCTCTTCTGAGGAAGGTGTGAGTGAACCTGGAGACCCTCTCGAGGCTTGGAGGGTGGTGGAACTGAAAGAATTCCTCTCCCCTGACCTCAGGCAAAGTGCTCACGTGCCCACCTCGTCAAATGTCAGGAATGTCTGTTACTTTGGAAGACAGAACCCAGACATTTCAGAGGTCACAGGTTGCCTATCCAACATACCTTCTTCAGGAGAACAATCCTTTCTCTTCTGATAAAACTGGATTTGGGAGCATCACTTTTTTTGCCCCACTTGTGAGCCCTGGGAGCTTGTGGGCAGCTTGCTGGCTGCCATGACGATGGGAGAGAAGATATGAAAGCAGCTGGCTGAGGGTGTGGTTAGCACAGCTGGCCGCATGCTGAATGGTGCTCCCTCAAAAGCCTCTGTTCCAGGTGCTGAGCTTCTCAAAGCCCATCCGTCCCCACTGTCTTCAGACATACAAGCCAAAAGCAGTTACAAAAGTACAGTAATACTTGCCATGGCTGTCATCCCTCCTGCTCCCCCCACTGTGGCCCCACGTGACTTCTGGCTGACTTGCTCCCTCTCACCCCGCAGCCGTGACATTGCCTCCACGCAGGTTCCCCTTCCTGCATAAATGAAGTGCTCTGTTCCTCCTCTTACACTGACTTGGTGTTTTCTTGCACTGTGTTGTTGTTGTTTTTCAGTTGCTAAGTCATATCTGACTCTGCAATCCCATGGGGTGGAGCTAGCCAGAGTCCTCTGTCTATGGGATTTCCCAGGCAAGAATACTACAATGGGTTGCCATTTCCTTCTCCAGGGGATCTTCCCAACCCAGGGATCGAACCTGCATCTCCTGCGTCTCTTGCATTAGCAAGTGGATTCTTTACCACCATGCCACCAGAGAAGTTCTCTTGCACTATAATCAGCTGTTTACTGTCTCTCACAATTGGTCCACAGCTCCTACACAGCAGGGACCTCCTTTTATTTACTTCTAAATCTATTCACTCCTCTTCTCCCCAGAGTCTGAGTTCAGTTCAGTCACTCAGTCATGTCCGACTGTTTGCGACTCCACGGACTACAGCACACCAGGCTTCCCTGTCCATCACCAACTCCCAGAGCTTGCTCAAACTCATGTCCATTGAGTCAGTGATGCCATCCAACCATCTCATCCTCTGTCATCCCTTCTCCTCCCATCTTCAATCTTTTCCAGCATCAGAGTCTTTTCCAGTGAGTCAGTTCTTCGCATCAGGTGGCGAAAGTATTGGAGTTTCAGCTTCAGCATCAGCCCATCCAATGAATATTCAGGACTGAATATTTCCTTTAGGATGGACTGGTTGGATCAAAGTAATGTCTCTGCTTTTTAATATGCTGTCTAGGTTGGTCATAACTTTTCTTCCAAGGAGCAAACATCTTTTAATTTCATGGTTGCATTCACCATCTGCAGTGATTTTGGAGCCCTCCAAAATAAAGTCTGTCACTGTTTGCACTGTTTCCCCATCTATTTGCTATGAAGTGATGGGACCAGATGCCATGATCTTAGTTTTTTGAATATTGTTTTAAGCCAGCTTGTTCATTCTCCTCTTTCACCTTCATCAAGAGACTCTTTAGTTCCTCTTTGCTTTCTGCCCTAAGAGTGGTGTCATCTGCATATCTGAGGTTATTGATATTTCTCCCAGCAATCTGGATTCCAGCTTGTGCTTCATCCAGCCTCGCATTTTGCATGATGTAACCTGCATATAAGTTAAACAAGCAGGGTGACAATATACAGCCTTGACATAGTCCTTTCCTGATTTGGAACCAGTCTGTTGTTCCATGTCCAGTTCTAACTGTTGCTTCTTGACCTGCACACAGATTTCTCAGGAGGCAGGTCAGGTGGTCTAGTATTCCCATCTCTTTAAGAATTTTCCACAGTTTGTTGTGATCCACACAGTCACAGAGTCTAGCATAATGCTTACACACAGTAGGTACATAATGCTTACACACAGTAGGTACATAATGC